>NC_091744.1:45178966-45496882 GCF_043380555.1 Nothobranchius furzeri | reverse complement strand
GCCCTCCGAAGACAAATGAATGGTCGATTGATGATGTCACATAAGCCCCGCCCCCTCAGGACTTAAAAGGTCAAGTTTTACTGGGAAATTTTCCAAAATTCGCCCTTTCCAATAATCACCCCAAATTTGTAGCGGGTAACTGAAGACAAGTTGGGGTTGCTTGGCGTCACTTTATGGGAGTTTTCTCCAGAAGGCGGGGCTGTGGCGGCGCTGCGAAGTCAGGTGTACCGCTTAGGCCTTACGTTTGCCTCCCATTTCGTCATTTCTAGAGATATCGCCACGAAACTTCTTGTGAGTGATCCTAGTCTGGCCCCCCAAAAGCTCTGATGTGAAATTCTGGTGGGCGTGGTCTATTTTCTGAAATAGCGCCCTCTAGGACCATTAAAACTGACAGCCCCAAGCCATGCTTTGACTGAGGATTACGAAATTTGGTACACTAATGTGGTGTCTCAGGACCTACAAAAAAGTCTCTTGGAGCCAAGTGCAATGTCGCACAGGAAGTCGGCCATTTTGGTCCAAGTGCGCGATTTAGTGGTTTTCGCACACGTTGTTTGGAGAGTGATGCTCCATCGCCCTTTTCACCAATCGCCTTCACACTTCTGCTATATACTCTTAAGACATAGATGAAAAAATTCAACCGTCGGATTTTAAATAAGTATAAAGGTGTGGGCGTGGCTAAGCCTCAAACTTTGACCTGTCGCCACGCCACTCTTTTTTTCACAGCTCCCTATTGGACTCCTTTTAACCAATCACCACCAAACAGTGGCAAATATCAGCAAACAAGTTGAGGTCACTTGGTCTATAGTACTGGCAGGTTTCGATTAAAGGCGGGGCTTTGGGAGCATGGCAAAATTCGCCATCACGACATGGAAATACGTTTGTCTCTCATTTCTTCAGTCATTGTGACATCGCCACACAAGTTCTGATGAGTGATCCTACTCTGACCCCTAATAGAATTGGACAGCTGAAGTTTGTGGGCGTGGCCTATTTTCTGAAACAGCGCCCCCTAGGACCATTAAAACAGTCAGCCCCAAGCCATGCTTTGACTGAGGTTCACAAAATTTGGCACACTAATGTAGTGTATCAGGTCCTACAAAAAAGTCTCTTGGAGCCAAGCGCAATGTCGCACAGGAGGTCGGCCATTTTGGTCCAAGTACTCAATTTAGTGGTTTTCGCACACGTTATTAGGAGAATGATATCTCCTCGCCCTTTCGACCGATCACCTTCAAACTTCTGCTATATACTCTTAAGACATAGAGGAAAAAATTCAACCGTCGGATTTTAAATAATTATAAAGGTGTGGGCGTGGCTAAGCCTCAAACTTTGACCTGTCGCCACGCCACTCTTTTTTTCACAGCTGCCTATTGGACTCCTTTTAACCAATCACCAGCAATCACTGGCAAATAGCAGCAGACAAGTTGAGGTCACTTTGTTTATAGTACTGGCAGGTTTCGAATAAAGGCGGGGCTTTGGGAGCATGGCGAAATTCACCATCACGCCATGGAAATATGTTTGTCTCTCATTTCTTCAATCATTGTGACATCACCACACAATTTCTGATGAGTAATCTTACTCTGATCCCTAATAGAATTGGACAGCTGAAGTTTGTGGGCGTGGCCTATTTTCTGACATAGCGCCCCCTAGGACCATTAAAACTATCAGCCCCAAGCTATGCTTTGACTGAGGATCACGAAATTTGGCACACTAATACAGTGTCTCAGGACCTACAAAAAAGTCTCTTGGAGCCAAGTACAATGTCGCACAGGAGGTCGGCCATTTTGGTCCAAGTACTCGATTTAGTGGTTTTCGCACACGTTATTAGGAGAATGATGTCTCGTCGCCCTTTCCACCGATCACCTTCAAACTCCTGCTATATACTCTTAAGACATAGAGGAAAAAATTCAACCGTCGGATTTTAAATAAGTATAAAGGTGTGGGCGTGGCTAAGCCTCAAACTTTGACCAGTCGCCATTACGTTACTTGACTCAATAACTCCCTTGTGCATGATCAGATCAATTTCAAACTTTGTCCGTGTGATCACTGACCACATCTGAAGACAGTGACAATGTGGACAGCTGGCATCACCAAAGCCCCGCCCCCTGACTACAGAAGTCTACTGTTTTATGGTGAAATGCCCATATTTGTCCCCTCTAATTTAGTCAACATGACACTAAGGTCATGCACTGTCTTCATGATGTTGTAATGACTATTCAGATCTGAAAGATTTTCAGAAAGGGAGGAGCTTTGATGCCATGGCGATTTCTGGCGTGACGCTGTGACCTTACGTTTGACTGTAACTTCCACAAACAGCCTCCGATTTGCCCAAGACTGAACATCACATCACCAGTGTGGTAAAGATGGAGTATCTCCTAGTGGTGAGACGTGTAATGCTGGGCTCAGAGGGGATGCTGAATCAGGGTGAGTTGTGTTTGAGGAGGCCGTTCACGGTTTCTGGTGTCGGGGTGGTTGACTTTCTGTTCTGCCAGACGTGCCCTTTTGCCCCCGGCTGCCGGCCAGGATGGACAAGCGCGGAGCTGGGTTTGGAGAGTGTCGGGGATGAAGCGGAGGGGGTGCGGAAGGAGGGCGAGCAGCTTCGCTGCGAGGGCCAAACGACGCTGCTTGTTGGACCTTGTTTTCACACAAATGAACCCAGAATGATGTGAAATTGTGCTTCGTGCAACATAATTCTGGGTGTCATTTACAAACCATAAGTGCTAATGACTCCATTCCTTTTTGTGGTTGTAGGGGCTGTTGATTGGAGTACACTAAAACAAACTTAACCTCTCTAGGACATTCAGAAGCCAAGTTATAAGCCCACAAAGGTGTAACTGGACGACTTCTTTAAAGTGACACCAGGCCCGGTGACCTTTGGGACATGGTTTTACCCCCTATAGGAATGTGCGATCATCTTGAAACGTTCAGATCACTTACAACTCAATTGATTCTACCTTCTTGTAGCGTTTCAGCCTGATTGGACCTTGTTTTCAAACAAATGGTCCCAGAATGATGTGAAATTGTGCTTCATGCAACATAATTCTGGGTGCCATTTACAAACCATAAGTGCTAATGACTCCATTCCTTTTTGTGGTTGTAGGGGCTGTTGGTTGGAGTACATTAAAACAAACCTGATCTCTCTAGTACATTCAGAAGCCAAGATATAAGCCCACAAATTTGTAACTGGACTACTTTAAAGTGACACAAGGCCCGGTGACCTTTGGGACATGGTTTGACCCCCTTAGGAAAGTGCTATCATCATGAAACGTTCAGCTCACTTACAACTCAATAGATTCTACCTTCCTGTAACGTTTCAGCCTGATTGGACCTTGTTTTCACACAAATGGACCCAGAATGATGTGAAATTGTGCTTCGTGCAACATAATTCTGGGTGCGATTTAAAAACCATAAGTGCTAATGACTCCATTCCTTTTTATGGTTGTAGGGGCTGTTGATTGGAGTATACTAAAACAAACCTGATCTCTCCAGGACATTCAGAAGCCAAGTTATAAGCCCACAAAGGTGTAACTGGACTACTTCTTTAAATTGACACCAGATCCGGTGACCTTTGGGACATGGTTTGACCCCCTTAGGAAAGTGCTATCATCATGAAACGTTCAGATCACTTACAACTCAATAGATTCTACCTTCCTGTAACATTTCAGCCTTATTGGACCTTGTTTTCACACAAATGAACCCAGAATGATGTGAAATTGTGCTTCGTGCAACATAATTCTGGGTGCCATTTAAAAACCATAAGTGCTAATGACTCCATTCCTTTTTGAGGTTGTAGGGGTTGTTGATTGGAGTACACTAAAACAAACCTGATCTCTCTAGGACATTCAGAAGCCAAGTTATAAGCCCACAAAGGTGTAACTGGACTACTTCTTTAAAGTGACACCAGGCCCGGTGACCTTTGGGACATGGTTTTACCCCCTATAGGAATGTGCGATCATCTTGAAACGTTCAGATCACTTACAACTCAATTGATTCTACCTTCTTGTAGCGTTTCAGCCTGATTGGACCTTGTTTTTACACAAATGGTCCCAGAATGATGTGAAATTGTGCTTCGTGCAACATAATTCTGTGTGCTATTTAAAAACCATAAGTGCTAATGACTCCATTCCTTTTTGAGGTTGTAGGGGCTGTTGATTGGAGTACACTAAAACAAACCTGATCTCTCTAGGACATTCAGAAGCCAAGTTATAAGAACTCAAAGGTGTAACTGGACTACTTCTTTAAAGTGACACCAGGCCCGGTGACCTTTGGGACATGGTTTGACCCCCTATAGGAATGTGCGATCATCTTGAAACATTCAGATCACTTACAACTCAATAGATTCTACCTTCTTGTAGCGTTTCAGCCTGATTGGACCTTGTTTTCACACAAATGGACCCAGAATGATGTGAAATTGTGCTTAGTGCAACATAATTCTGGGTGCCATTTACAAACCTTAAGTGCTAATGACTCCATTCCTTTTTGTGGTTGTAGGGGCTGTTGATTGGAGTACACTAAAACAAACCTAACCTCTCTAGGACATTCAGAAGCCAAGTTATAAGCCCACAAAGGTGTAACTGGACTACTTCTTTAAAGTGACACCAGGCCCGGTGACCTTTGGGACATGGTTTGACCCCCTTAGGAAAGTGCTATCATCATGAAACGTTCAGCTCACTTACAACTCAATAGATTCTACCTTCCTGTAACGTTTCAGCCTGATTGGACCTTGTTTTCACACAAATGAACCCAGAATGATGTGAAATTGTGCTTCGTGCAACATAATTCTGGGTGCCATTTACAAACCATAAGTGCTAAAGACTCGATTCCTTTTTGTGGTTTTAGGGGCTGATGATTGGAGAACACTAAAACAAACCTAACCTCTCTAGGACATTCAGAAGCCAAGTTATAAGCCCACAAAAGTGTAACTGGACTGCTTCTTTAAAGTGACACCAGGCCCGGTGACCTTTGGGACATGGTTTGACCCCCTATAGGAATGTGTGACCATCTTGAAACGTTCAGATCACTTACAACTCAATAGATTCTACCTTCCTGTAACGTTTCAGCCTGATTGGACCTTGTTTTCACACAAATGAACCCAGAATGATGTGAAATTGTGCTTCGTGCAACATAATTCTGGGTGCCATTTAAAAACCATAAGTGCTAATGACTCCATTCCTTTTTGTGGTTGTAGGGGCTGTTGATTGGAGTATACTAAAACAAACCTGATCTCTCTAGGACATTCAGAAGCCAAGTTATAAGCCCACAAAGGTGTAACTGGACTACTTCTTTAAATTGACACCAGATACTGTGACCTTTGGGACATGGTTTGACCCCCTTAGGAAAGTGCTATCATCATGAAACGTTCAGATCACTTACAACTCAAAAGATTCTACCTTCCTGTAACATTTCAGCCTGATTGGACCTTGTTTTCACACAAATGAACCCAAAATGATGTGAAATTGTGTTTCGTGCAACATAATTCTGGGTGCCATTTAAAAACCATAAGTGCTAATGACTCCATTCCTTTTTGAGGTTGTTGGGGCTGTTGATTGGAGTACACTAAAACAAACCTGATCTCTCTAGTATATTCAGAAGCCAAGTTATAAGCCCTCAAAGGTGTAACTGGACTACTTCTTTAAATTGACACCAGGCCCGGTGACCTTTGGGACATGGTTTGACACCCTATAGGAATGTGCGATCATCATGAAACGTTCAGATCAATTACAACTCAATAGATTCTACCTTCTTGTAACGTTTTAGCCTTATTGGACCTTGTTTTCACACAAATGGACCCAGAATGATGTGAAATTGTGCTTCGTGCAACATAATTCTGGGTGCCATTTACAAACCATATGTGCTAATGACTCCATTCCTTTTTGTGGTTGTAGGGGCTGTTGGTTGGAGTACATTAAAACAAACCTGATCTCTCTAGGACATTCAGAAGCCAAGTTATAAGCCCACAAATTTGTAACTGGACCACTTTAAAGTGACACCAGGCCCGGTGACCTTTGGGACATGGTTTGACCCCCTTAGGAAAGTGCTATCATCATGAAACGTTCAGCTCACTTACAACTCAATAGATTCTACCTTCCTGTAACGTTTCAGCCTGATTGGACCTTGTTTTCACACAAATGGACCCAGAATGATGTGAAATTGTGCTTCGTGCAACATAATTCTGGGTGCGATTTAAAAACCATAAGTGCTAATGACTCCATTCCTTCTTGTGGTTGTAGGGGCTGTTGATTGGAGTATACTAAAACAAACCTGATCTCTCTAGGACATTCAGAAGCCAAGTTATAAGCCCACAAAGGTGTAACTGGACTACTTCTTTAAATTGACACCAGATCCGGTGACCTTTGGGACATGGTTTGACCCCCTTAGGAAAGTGCTATCATCATGAAACGTTCAGATCACTTACAACTCAATAGATTCTACCTTCCTGTAACATTTCAGCCTTATTGGACCTTGTTTTCACACAAATGAACCCAGAATGATGTGAAATTGTGCTTCGTGCAACATAATTCTGGGTGCCATTTAAAAACCGTAAGTGCTAATGACTCCATTCCTTTTTGAGGTTGTAGGGGCTGTTGATTGGAGTACACTAAAACAAACCTGATCTCTCTAGGACATTCAGAAGCCAAGTTATAAGCCCACAAAGGTGTAACTGGACTACTTCTTTAAAGTGACACCAGGCCCGGTGACCTTTGGGACATGGTTTTACCCCCTATAGGAATGTGCGATCATCTTGAAACGTTCAGATCACTTACAACTCAATTGATTCTACCTTCTTGTAGCGTTTCAGCCTGATTGGACCTTGTTTTCACACAAATGGTCCCAGAATGATGTGAAATTGTGCTTCGTGCAACATAATTCTGGGTGCCATTTACAAACCATAAGTGCTAATGACTCCATTCCTTTTTGTGGTTGTAGGGGCTGTTGATTGGAGTACATTAAAACAAACCTGATGTCTCTAGGACATTCAGAAGCCAAGTTATAAGCCCACAAAGGTGTAACTGGACTACTTCTTTAAAATGACACCAGATCCGGTGACCTTTGGGACATGGTTTGACCCCCTTAGGAAAGTGCTTTCATGATGAAACGTTCAGATCACTTACAACTCAATAGATTCTACCTTCCTGTAACGTTTCAGCCTGATTGGACCTTGTTTTCACACAAATGAACCCAGAATGATGTGAAATTGTGCTTCGTGCAACATAATTCTGTGTGCCATTTAAAAACCATAAGTGCTAATGACTCCATTCCTTTTTGTGGTTGTAGGGGCTGTTGATTGGAGTACACTAAAATAAACCTGATCTCTCTAGGACATTCAGAAGCCAAGTTATAAGCCCTCAAAGGTGTAACTGGACTACTTCTTTAAAGTGACACCAGGCCCGGTGACCTTTGGGACATGGTTTTACCCCCTATAGGAATGTGCGATCATCTTGAAACGTTCAGATCACTTACAACTCAATAGATTCTACCTTCTTGTAGCGTTTCAGCCTGATTGGACCTTGGTTTCACACAAATGGACCCAGAATGATGTGAAATTGTGCTTTGTGCAACATAATTCTGGGTGCCATTTACAAACCTTAAGTGCTAATGACTCCATTCCTTTTTGTGGTTGTAGGGGCTGTTGATTGGAGTACACTAAAACAAACTTAACCTCTCTAGGACATTCAGAAGCCAAGTTATAAGCCCACAAATGTGTCACTGGACTACTTTAAATTGGCACCAGATCCGGTGACCTTTGGGACATGGTTTGACCCCCTTAGGAAAGTGCTATCATCATGAAACGTTCAGATCACTTACAACTCAATAGATTCTACCTTCCTGTAACGTTTCAGCCTGATTGGACCTTGTTTTCACACAAATGAACCCAGAATGATGTGAAATTGTGCTTCGTGCAACATAATTCTGGGTGTCATTTACAAACCATAGGTGCTAATGACTCCATTCCTTTTTGTGGTTGTAGGGGCTGTTGATTGGAGTACACTAAAACAAACTTAACCTCTCTAGGACATTCAGAAGCCAAGTTATAAGCCCACAAAGGTGTAACTGGACGACTTCTTTAAAGTGACACCAGGCCCGGTGACCTTTGGGACATGGTTTTACCCCCTATAGGAATGTGCGATCATCTTGAAACGTTCAGATCACTTACAACTCAAATTATTCTACCTTCTTGTAGCGTTTCAGCCTGATTGGACCTTGTTTTCTTACAAATGGTCCCAGAATGATGTGAAATTGTGCTTCATGCAACATAATTCTGGGTGCCATTTACAAACCATAAGTGCTAATGACTCCATTCCTTTTTGTGGTTGTAGGGGCTGTTGATTGGAGTACATTAAAACAAACCTGATCTCTCTAGGACATTCAGAAGCCAAGTTATAAGCCCATAAAGGTGTAACTGGACTACTTCTTTAAAGTGACACCAGGTCCGGTGACCTTTGGGACATGGTTTGACCCCCTTAGGAAAGTTCTATCATCATGAAACGTTCAGATCACTTACAACTCAATAGATTCCACCTTCTTGTAGCGTTTCAGCCTGATTGGACCTTGTTTTCACACAAATGAACCCAGAATGATGTGAAATTGTGCTTCGTGCAACATAATTCTGGGTAACATTTACAAATCATAAGTGCTAATGACTCCATTCCTTTTTGTGGTTGTAGGGGCTGTTGATTGGAGTACATTAAAACAAACCTGATCTCTCTAGGACATTCAGAAGCCAAGTTATAAGCCCACAAACGTGTAACTGGACTACTTCTTTAAAATGACACCAGATCCGGTGACCTTTGGGACATGGTTTGACCCCCTTAGGAAAGTGCTATCATCATGAAACGTTCAGATCACTTACAACTCAATAGATTCTACCTTCCTGTAACATTTCAGCCTTATTGGACCTTGTTTTCACACAAATGAACCCAGAATGATGTGAAATTGTGCTTCGTGCAACATAATTCTGGGTGCCATTTAAAAACCGTAAGTGCTAATGACTCCATTCCTTTTAGAGGTTGTAGGGGCTGTTGATAGGAGTACACTAAAACAAACCTGATCTCTCTAGGACATTCAGAAGCCAAGTTATAAGCCCACAAAGGTGTAACTGGACTACTTCTTTAAAGTGACACCAGGCCCGGTGACCTTTGGGACATGGTTTTACCCCCTATAGGAATGTGCGATCATCTTGAAACGTTCAGATCACTTACAACTCAATTGATTCTACCTTCTTGTAGCGTTTCAGCCTGATTGGACCTTGTTTTCACACAAATGAACCCAGAATGATGTGAAATTGTGCTTTGTGCAACATAATTCTGGGTGCCATTTACAAACCTTAAGTGCTAATGACTCCATTCCTTTTTGTGGTTGTAGGGGCTGTTGATTGGAGTACACTAAAACAAACCTAACCTCCCTAGGACATTCAGAAGCCAAGTTATAAGCCCACAAATGTGTCACTGGACTACTTTAAATTGACACCAGATCCGGTGACCTTTGGGACATGGTTTGACCCCCTTAGGAAAGTGCTATCATCATGAAACGTTCAGATAACTTACAACTCAATAGATTCTACCTTCCTGTAACGTTTCAGCCTGATTGGACCTTGTTTTCACACAAATGAACCCAGAATGATGTGAAATTGTGCTTCGTGCAACATAATTCTGGGTGTCATTTACAAACCATAGGTGCTAATGACTCCATTCCTTTTTGTGGTTGTAGGGGCTGTTGATTGGAGTACACTAAAACAAACTTAACCTCTCTAGGACATTCAGAAGCCAAGTTATAAGCCCACAAAGGTGTAACTGGACGACTTCTTTAAAGTGACACCAGGCCCGGTGACCTTTGGGACATGGTTTTACCCCCTATAGGAATGTGCGATCATCTTGAAACGTTCAGATCACTTACAACTCAATTGATTCTACCTTCTTGTAGCGTTTCAGCCTGATTGGACCTTGTTTTCACACAAATGGTCCCAGAATGATGTGAAATTGTGCTTCGTGCAACATAATTCTGGGTAACATTTACAAATCATAAGTGCTAATGACTCCATTCCTTTTTGTGGTTGTAGGGGCTGTTGATTGGAGTACATTAAAACAAACCTGATCTCTCTAGGACATTCAGAAGCCAAGTTATAAGCCCACAAACGTGTAACTGGACTACTTCTTTAAAATGACACCAGATCCGGTGACCTTTGGGACATGGTTTGACCCCCTTAGGAAAGTGCTTTCATGATGAAACGTTCAGATCAATTACAACTCAATAGATTCTACCTTTCTGTAACGTTTCAGCCTGATTGGACCTTGTTTTCACACAAATGAACCCAGAATGATGTGAAATTGTGCTTCGTGCAACATAATTCTGGGTGCCATTTACAAACCATAAGTGCTAAAGACTCGATTCCTTTTTGTGGTTTTAGGGGCTGATGATTGGAGAACACTAAAACAAACCTAACCTCTCTAGGACATTCAGAAGCCAAGTTATAAGCCCACAAAGGTGTAACTGGACTGCTTCTTTAAAGTGACACCAGGCCCGGTGACCTTTGGGACATGGTTTGACCCCCTATAGGAATGTGTGACCATCTTGAAACGTTCAGATCACTTACAACTCAATAGATTCTACCTTCCTGTAACGTTTCAGCCTGATTGGACCTTGTTTTCACACAAATGGACCCAGAATGATGTGAAATTGTGCTTCGTGCAACATAATTCTGGGTGCCATTTAAAAACCATAAGTGCTAATGACTCCATTCCTTCTTGTGGTTGTAGGGGCTGTTGATTGGAGTATACTAAAACAAACCTGATCTCTCTAGGATATTCAGAAGCCAAGTTATAAGCCCACAAAGGTGTAACTGGACTACTTCTTTAAATTGACACCAGATCCGGTGACCTTTGGGACATGGTTTGACCCCCTTAGGAAAGTGCTATCATCATGAAACGTTCAGATCACTTACAACTCAATAGATTCTACCTTCCTGTAACATTTCAGCCTTATTGGACCTTGTTTTCACACAAATGAACCCAGAATGATGTGAAATTGTGCTTCGTGCAACATAATTCTGGGTGCCATTTAAAAACCGTAAGTGCTAATGACTCCATTCCTTTTTGAGGTTGTAGGGGCTGTTGATTGGAGTACACTAAAACAAACCTGATCTCTCTAGGACATTCAGAAGCCAAGTTATAAGCCCACAAAGGTGTAACTGGACTACTTCTTTAAAGTGACACCAGGCCCGGTGACCTTTGGGACATGGTTTGACCCCCTATAGGAATGTGCGATCATCTTGAAACGTTCAGATCACTTACAACTCAATTGATTCTACCTTCTTGTAGCGTTTCAGCCTGATTGGACCTTGTTTTCACACAAATGAACCCAGAATGATGTGAAATTGTGCTTTGTGCAACATAATTCTGGGTGCCATTTACAAACCTTAAGTGCTAATGACTCCATTACTTTTTGTGGTTGTAGGGGCTGTTGATTGGAGTACACTAAAACAAACCTAACCTCTCTAGGACATTCAGAAGCCAAGTTATAAGCCCACAAATGTGTCACTGGACTACTTTAAATTGACACCAGATCCGGTGACCTTTGGGACATGGTTTGACCCCCTTAGGAAAGTGCTATCATCATGAAACGTTCAGATAACTTACAACTCAATAGATTCTACCTTCCTGTAACGTTTCAGCCTGATTGGACCTTGTTTTCACACAAATGAACCCAGAATGATGTGAAATTGTGCTTCGTGCAACATAATTCTGGGTGTCATTTACAAACCATAAGTGCTAATGACTCCATTCCTTTTTGTGGTTGTAGGGGCTGTTGATTGGAGTACATTAAAACAAACCTGATCTCTCTAGGACATTCAGAAGCCAAGTTATAAGCCCACAAAGGTGTAACTGGACTACTTCTTTAAAGTGACACCAGGTCCGGTGACCTTTGGGACATGGTTTGACCCCCTTAGGAAAGTTCTATCATCATGAAACGTTCAGATCACTTACAACTCAATAGATTCCACCTTCTTGTAGCGTTTCAGCCTGATTGGACCTTGTTTTCACACAAATGAACCCAGAATGATGTGAAATTGTGCTTCGTGCAACATAATTCTGGGCAACATTTACAAATCATAAGTGCTAATGACTCCATTCCTTTTTGTGGTTGTAGGGGCTGTTGATTGGAGTACATTAAAACAAACCTGATCTCTCTAGGACATTCAGAAGCCAAGTTTTAAGCCCACAAACGTGTAACTGGACTACTTCTTTAAAATGACACCAGATCCGGTGACCTTTGGGACATGGTTTGACCCCCTTAGGAAAGTGCTTTCATGATGAAACGTTCAGATCAATTACAACTCAATAGATTCTACCTTTCTGTAACGTTTCAGCCTGATTGGACCTTGTTTTCACACAAATGAACCCAGAATGATGTGAAATTGTGCTTCGTGCAACATAATTCTGGGTGCCATTTACAAACCATAAGTGCTAAAGACTCGATTCCTTTTTGTGGTTTTAGGGGCTGATGATTGGAGAACACTAAAACAAACCTAACCTCTCTAGGGCATTCAGAAGCCAAGTTATAAGCCCACAAAGGTGTAACTGGACTGCTTCTTTAAAGTGACACCAGGCCCGGTGACCTTTGGGACATGGTTTGACCCCCTATAGGAATGTGTGACCATCTTGAAACGTTCAGATCACTTACATCTCAATAGATTCTACCTTCCTGTAACGTTTCAGCCTGATTGGACCTTGTTTTCACACAAATGGACCCAGAATGATGTGAAATTGTGCTTCGTGCAACATAATTCTGGGTGCCATTTAAAAACCATAAGTGCTAATGACTCCATTCCTTCTTGTGGTTGTAGGGGCTGTTGATTGGAGTATACTAAAACAAACCTGATCTCTCTAGGACATTCAGAAGCCAAGTTATAAGCCCACAAAGGTGTAACTGGACTACTTCTTTAAATTGACACCAGATCCGGTGACCTTTGGGACATGGTTTGACCCCCTTAGGAAAGTGCTATCATCATGAAACGTTCAGATCACTTACAACTCAATAGATTCTACGTTCCTGTAACATTTCAGCCTTATTGGACCTTGTTTTCACACAAATGAACCCAGAATGATGTGAAATTGTGCTTCGTGCAACATAATTCTGTGTGCCATTTAAAAACCATAAGTGCTAATGACTCCATTCCTTTTTGTGGTTGTAGGGGCTGTTGATTGGAGTACACTAAAATAAACCTGATCTCTCTAGGACATTCAGAAGCCAAGTTATAAGACCTCAAAGGTGTAACTGGACTACTTCTTTAAAGTGACACCAGGCCCGGTGACCTTTGGGACATGGTTTTACCCCCTATAGGAATGAGCGATCATCTTGAAACGTTCAGATCACTTACAACTCAATAGATTCTACCTTCTTGTAGCGTTTCAGCCTGATTGGACCTTGGTTTCACACAAATGGACCCAGAATGATGTGAAATTGTGCTTTGTGCAACATAATTCTGGGTGCCATTTACAAACCTTAAGTGCTAATGACTCCATTCCTTTTTGTGGTTGTAGGGGCTGTTGATTGGAGTACACTAAAACAAACCTGATCTCTCTAGGACATTCAGAAGCCAAGTTATAAGCCCACAAATGTGTCACTGGACTACTTTAAATTGACACCAGATCCGGTGACCTTTGGGACATGGTTTGACCCCCTTAGGAAAGTGCTATCATCATGAAACGTTCAGATCACTTACAACTCAATTGATTCTACCTTCTTGTAGCGTTTCAGCCTGATTGGACCTTGTTTTCACACAAATGGTCCCAGAATGATGTGAAATTGTGCTTCATGCAACATAATTCTGGGTGCCATTTACAAACCATAAGTGCTAATGACTCCATTCCTTTTTGTGGTTGTAGGGGCTGTTGATTGGAGTACATTAAAACAAACCTGATCTCTCTAGGACATTCAGAAGCCAAGTTATAAGCCCACAAAGGTGTAACTGGACTACTTCTTTAAAGTGACACCAGGTCCGGTGACCTTTGGGACATGGTTTGACCCCCTTAGGAAAGTTCTATCATCATGAAACGTTCAGATCACTTACAACTCAATAGATTCCACCTTCTTGTAGCGTTTCAGCCTGATTGGACCTTGTTTTCACACAAATGAACCCAGAATGATGTGAAATTGTGCTTCGTGCAACATAATTCTGGATAACATTTACAAATCATAAGTGCTAATGACCCCATTCCTTTTTGTGGTTGTAGGGGCTGTTGATTGGAGTAAATTAAAACAAACCTGATCTCTCTAGGACATTCAGAAGCCAAGTTATAAGCCCACAAACGTGTAACTGGACTACTTCTTTAAAATGACACCAGATCCGGTGACCTTTGGGACATGGTTTGACCCCCTTAGGAAAGTGCTTTCATGATGAAACGTTCAGATCAATTACAACTCAATAGATTCTACCTTTCTGTAACGTTTCAGCCTGATTGGACCTTGTTTTCACACAAATGAACCCAGAATGATGTGAAATTGTGCTTCGTGCAACATAATTCTGGGTGCCATTTACAAACCATAAGTGCTAAAGACTCGATTCCTTTTTGTGGTTTTAGGGGCTGATGATTGGAGAACACTAAAACAAACCTAACCTCTCTAGGACATTCAGAAGCCAAGTTATAAGCCCACAAAGGTGTAACTGGACTGCTTCTTTAAAGTGACACCAGGCCCGGTGACCTTTGGGGCATGGTTTGACCCCCTATAGGAATGTGTGACCATCTTGAAACGTTCAGATCACTTACAACTCAATAGATTCTACCTTCCTGTAACGTTTCAGCCTGATTAGACCTTGTTTTCACACAAATGAACCCAGAATGATGTGAAATTGTACTTCGTGCAACATAATTCTGGGTGCCATTTAAAAACCATAAGTGCTAATGACTCCATTCCTTTTTGTGGTTGTAGGGGCTGTTGATTGGAGTATACTAAAACAAACCTGATCTCTCTAGGACATTCAGAAGCCAAGTTATAAGCCCACAAAGGTGTAACTGGACTACTTCTTTAAATTGACACCAGATCCGGTGACCTTTGGGACATGGTTTGACCCCCTTAGGAAAGTGCTATCATCATGAAACGTTCAGATCACTTACAACTCAAAAGATTCTACCTTCCTGTAACATTTCAGCCTGATTGGACCTTGTTTTCACACAAATGAACCCAAAATGATGTGAAATTGTGTTTCGTGCAACATAATTCTGGGTGCCATTTAAAAACCATAAGTGCTAATGACTCCATTCCTTTTTGAGGTTGTTGGGGCTGTTGAATGGAGTACACTAAAATAAACCTGATCTCTCTAGGACATTCAGAAGCCAAGTTATAAGCCCTCAAAGATGTAACTGGACTACTTCTTTAAAGTGACACCAGGCCCGGTGACCTTTGGGACATGGTTTTACCCCCTATAGGAATGTGCGATCATCTTGAAACGTTCAGATCACTTACCTTCTTGTAGCGTTTCAGCCTGATTGGACCTTGGTTTCACACAAATGGACCCAGAATGATGTGAAATTGTGCTTTGTGCAACATAATTCTGGGTGCCATTTACAAACCTTAAGTGCTAATGACTCCATTCCTTTTTGTGGTTGTAGGGGCTGTTGATTGGAGTACACTAAAACAAACCTAACCTCTCTAGGACATTCAGAAGCCAAGTTATAAGCCCACAAATGTGTCACTGGACTACTTTAAATTGACACCAGATCCGGTGACCTTTGGGACATGGTTTGACCCCCTTAGGAAAGTGCTATCATCATGAAACGTTCAGATCACTTACAACTCAATAGATTCTACCTTCCTGTAACGTTTCAGCCTGATTGGACCTTGTTTTCACAATAAATGAACCCAGAATGATGTGAAATTGTGCTTCGTACAACATAATTCTGGGTGTCATTTACAAACCATAAGTGCTAATGACTCCATTCCTTTTTGTGGTTGTAGGGGCTGTTGATTGGAGTACACTAAAACAAACTTAACCTCTCTAGGACATTCAGAAGCCAAGTTATAAGCCCACAAAGGTGTAACTGGACTACTTTAAAGTGACACCAGGCCCGGTGACCTTTGGGACATGGTTTTACCCCCTATAGGAATGTGCGATCATCTTGAAACGTTCAGATCACTTACAACTCAATTGATTCTACCTTCTTGTAGCGTTTCAGCCTGATTGGACCTTGTTTTCACACAAATGGTCCCAGAATGATGTGAAATTGTGCTTCATGCAACATAATTCTGGGTGCCATTTACAAACCATAAGTGCTAATGACTCCATTCCTTTTTGTGGTTGTAGGGGCTGTTGATTGGAGTACATTAAAACAAACCTGATCTCTCTAGGACATTCAGAAGCCAAGTTATAAGCCCACAAAGGTGTAACTGGACTACTTCTTTAAAGTGACACCAGGTCCGGTGACCTTTGGGACATGGTTTGACCCCCTTAGGAAAGTGCTTTCATGATGAAACGTTCAGATCAATTACAACTCAATAGATTCTACCTTTCTGTAACGTTTCAGCCTGATTGGACCTTGTTTTCACACAAATGGACCCAGAATGATGTGAAATTGTGCTTCGTGCAACATAATTCTGGGTGCGATTTAAAAACCATAAGTGCTAATGACTCCATTCCTTCTTGTGGTTGTAGGGGCTGTTGATTGGAGTATACTAAAACAAACCTGATCTTTCTAGGACATTCAGAAGCCAAGTTATAAGCCCACAAAGGTGTAACTGGACTACTTCTTTAAATTGACACCAGATCCGGTGACCTTTGGGACATGGTTTGACCCCCTTAGGAAAGTGCTATCATCATGAAACGTTCAGATCACTTACAACTCAATAGATTCTACCTTCCTGTAACATTTCAGCCTTATTGGACCTTGTTTTCACACAAATGAACCCAGAATGATGTGAAATTGTGCTTCGTGCAACATAATTCTGGGTGCCATTTAAAAACCGTAAGTGCTAATGACTCCATTCCTTTTTGAGGTTGTAGGGGCTGTTGATTGGAGTACACTAAAACAAACCTGATCTCTCTAGGACATTCAGAAGCCAAGTTATAAGCCCACAAAGGTGTAACTGGACTACTTCTTTAAAGTGACACCAGGCCCGGTGACCTTTGGGACATGGTTTTACCCCCTATAGGAATGTGCGATCATCTTGAAACGTTCAGATCACTTACAACTCAATTGATTCTACCTTCTTGTAGCGTTTCAACCTGATTGGACCTTGTTTTCACACAAATGGTCCCAGAATGATGTGAAATTGTGCTTCGTGCAACATAATTCTGGGTGCCATTTACAAACCATAAGTGCTAATGACTCCATTCCTTTTTGTGGTTGTAGGGGCTGTTGATTGGAGTACATTAAAACAAACCTGATGTCTATAGGACATTCAGAAGCCAAGTTATAAGCCCACAAAGGTGTAACTGGACTACTTCTTTAAAATGACACCAGATCCGGTGACCTTTGGGACATGGTTTGACCCCCTTAGGAAAGTGCTTTCATGATGAAACGTTCAGATCACTTACAACTCAATAGATTCTACCTTCCTGTAACGTTTCAGCCTGATTGGACCTTGTTTTCACACAAATGAACCCAGAATGATGTGAAATTGTGCTACGTGCAACATAATTCTGTGTGCCATTTAAAAACCATAAGTGCTAATGACTCCATTCCTTTTTGTGGTTGTAGGGGCTGTTGATTGGAGTACACTAAAATAAACCTGATCTCTCTAGGACATTCAGAAGCCAAGTTATAAGCCCTCAAAGGTGTAACTGGACTACTTCTTTAAAGTGACACCAGGCCCGGTGACCTTTGGGACATGGTTTTACCCCCTATAGGAATGTGCGATCATCTTGAAACGTTCAGATCACTTACAACTCAATAGATTCTACCTTCTTGTAGCGTTTCAGCCTGATTGGACCTTGGTTTCACACAAATGGACCCAGAATGATGTGAAATTGTGCTTTGTGCAACATAATTCTGGGTGCCATTTACAAACCTTAAGTGCTAATGACTCCATTCCTTTTTGTGGTTGTAGGGGCTGTTGATTGGAGTACACTAAAACAAACCTAACCTCTCTAGGACATTCAGAAGCCAAGTTATAAGCCCACAAATGTGTCACTGGACTACTTTAAATTGACACCAGATCCGGTGACCTTTGGGACATGGTTTGACCCCCTTAGGAAAGTGCTATCATCATGAAACGTTCAGATCACTTACAACTCAATAGATTCTACCTTCCTGTAACGTTTCAGCCTGATTGGACCTTGTTTTCACAATAAATGAACCCAGAATGATGTGAAATTGTGCTTCGTACAACATAATTCTGGGTGTCATTTACAAACCATAAGTGCTAATGACTCCATTCCTTTTTGTGGTTGTAGGGGCTGTTGATTGGAGTACACTAAAACAAACTTAACCTCTCTAGGACATTCAGAAGCCAAGTTATAAGCCCACAAAGGTGTAACTGGACTACTTTAAAGTGACACCAGGCCCGGTGACCTTTGGGACATGGTTTTACCCCCTATAGGAATGTGCGATCATCTTGAAACGTTCAGATCACTTACAACTCAATTGATTCTACCTTCTTGTAGCGTTTCAGCCTGATTGGACCTTGTTTTCACACAAATGGTCCCAGAATGATGTGAAATTGTGCTTCATGCAACATAATTCTGGGTGCCATTTACAAACCATAAGTGCTAATGACTCCATTCCTTTTTGTGGTTGTAGGGGCTGTTGATTGGAGTACATTAAAACAAACCTGATCTCTCTAGGACATTCAGAAGCCAAGTTATAAGCCCACAAAGGTGTAACTGGACTACTTCTTTAAAGTGACACCAGGTCCGGTGACCTTTGGGACATGGTTTGACCCCCTTAGGAAAGTTCTATCATCATGAAACGTTCAGATCACTTACAACTCAATAGATTCCACCTTCTTGTAGCGTTTCAGCCTGATTGGACCTTGTTTTCACACAAATGAACCCAGAATGATGTGAAATTGTGCTTCGTGCAACATAATTCTGGGTAACATTTACAAATCATAAGTGCTAATGACTCCATTCCTTTTTGTGGTTGTAGGGGCTGTTGATTGGAGTACATTAAAACAAACCTGATCTCTCTAGGACATTCAGAAGCCAAGTTATAAGCCCACAAACGTGTAACTGGACTACTTCTTTAAAATGACACCAGATCCGGTGACCTTTGGGACATGGTTTGACCCCCTTAGGAAAGTGCTATCATCATGAAACTTTCAGATCACTTACAACTCAATAGATTCTACCATCGTGTAGCGTTTCAGCCTGATTGGACCTTGTTTTCACACAAATGGACCCAGAATTATTTGAAATTGTGCTTCGTGCAACATAATTCTGGGTGCCATTTAAAAACCATAAGTGCTAATGACTCCATTCCTTTTTGAGGTTGTAGGGGCTGTTGATTGGAGTACACTAAAACAAACCTGATCTATCTAGGACATTCAGAAGCCAAGTTATAAGCCCACAAAGGTGTAACTGGACTACTTCTTTAAAGTGACACCAGGCCCGGTGACCTTTGGGACATGGTTTTACCCCCTATAGGAATGTGCGATCATCTTGAAACGTTCAGATCACTTACAACTCAATTGATTCTACCTTCTTGTAGCGTTTCAGCCTGATTGGACCTTGTTTTCACACAAATGGTCCCAGAATGATGTGAAATTGTGCTTCCTGCAACATAATTCTGGGTGCCATTTACAAACCATAAGTGCTAATGACTCCATTCCTTTTTGTGGTTGTAGGGGCTGTTGATTGGAGTACATTAAAACAAACCTGATCTCTCTAGGATACTTCAGAAGCCAAGTTATAAGCCCACAAAGGTGTAACTGGACTACTTCTTTAAAATGACACCAGATCCGGTGACCTTTGGGACATGGTTTGACCCCCTTAGGAAAGTGCTTTCATGATGAAACGTTCAGATCACTTACAACTCAATAGATTCTACCTTCCTGTAACATTTCAGCCTGATTGGACCTTGTTTTCACACAAATGAACCCAGAATGATGTGAAATTGTGCTTCGTGCAACATAATTCTGGGTGCCATTTAAAAACCATAAGTGCTAATGACTCCATTCCTTTTTGTGGTTGTAGGGGCTGTTGATTGGAGTACACTAAAACAAACCTGATCTCTCTAGGACATTCAGAAGCCAAGTTATAAGCCCTCAAAGGTGTAACTGGACTACTTCTTTAAAGTGACACCAGGCCCGGTGACCTTTGGGACATGGTTTTACCCCCTATAGGAATGTGCGATCATCTTGAAACGTTCAGATCACTTACAACTCAATAGATTCTACCTTCTTGTAGCGTTTCAGCCTGATTGGACCTTGTTTTCACACAAATGGACCCAGAATGATGTGAAATTGTGCTTCGTGCAACATAATTCTGGGTGCCATTTACAAACCTTAAGTGCTAATGACTCCATTCCTTTTTGTGGTTGTAGGGGCTGTTGATTGGAGTACACTAAAACAAACCTAACCTCTCTAGGACATTCAGAAGCCAAGTTATAAGCCCACAAATGTGCCACTGGACTAGTTTAAATTGACACCAGATCCGGTGACCTTTGGGACATGGTTTGACCCCCTTAGGAAAGTGCTATCATCATGAAACGTTCAGATCACTTACAACTCAATAGATTCTACCTTCCTGTAACGTTTCAGCCTGATTGGACCTTGTTTTCACACAAATGAACCCAGAATGATGTGAAATTGTGCTTCGTGCAACATAATTCTGGGTGTCATTTACAAACCATAAGTGCTAATGACTCCATTCCTTTTTGTGGTTGTAGGGGCTGTTGATTGGAGTACACTAAAACAAACCTAACCTCTCTAGGACATTCAGAAGCCAAGTTATAAGCCCACAAAGGTGTAACTGGACGACTTCTTTAAAGTGACACCAGGCCCGGTGACCTTTGGGACATGGTTTTACCCCCTATAGGAATGTGCGATCATCTTGAAACGTTCAGATCACTTACAACTCAATTGATTCTACCTTCTTGTAGCGTTTCAGCCTGATTGCACCTTGTTTTCACACAAATGGTCCCAGAATGATGTGAAATTGTGCTTCGTGCAACATAATTCTGGGTGCCATTTACAAACCATAAGTGCTAATGACTCCATTCCTTTTTGTGGTTGTAGGGGCTGTTGATTGGAGTACATTAAAACAAACCTGATCTCTCTAGGACATTCAGAAGCCAAGTTATAAGCCCACAAAGGTGTAACTGGACTACTTCTTTAAAGTGACACCAGGTCCGGTGACCTTTGGGACATGGTTTGACCCCCTTAGGAAAGTTCTATCATCATGAAACGTTCAGATCACTTACAACTCAATAGATTCCACCTTCTTGTAGCGTTTCAGCCTGATTGGACCTTGTTTTCACACAAATGAACCCAGAATGATGTGAAATTGTGCTTCGTGCAACATAATTCTGGGTAACATTTACAAATCATAAGTGCTAATGACTCCATTCCTTTTTGTGGTTGTAGGGGCTGTTGATTGGAGTACATTAAAACAAACCTGATCTCTCTAGGACATTCAGAAGCCAAGTTATAAGCCCACAAATGTGTAACTGGACTACTTCTTTAAAATGACACCAGATCCGGTGACCTTTGGGACATGGTTTGACCCCCTTAGGAAAGTGCTTTCATGATGAAACGTTCAGATCAATTACAACTCAATAGATTCTACCTTCCTGTAACGTTTCAGCCTGATTGGACCTTGTTTTCCCACAAATGAACCCAGAATGATGTGAAATTGTACTTCGTGCAACATAATTCTGGGTGCCATTTAAAAACCATAAGTGCTAATGACTCCATTCCTTTTTGTGGTTGTAGGGGCTGTTGATTGGAGTATACTAAAACAAACCTGATCTCTCTAGGACATTCAGAAGCCAAGTTATAAGCCCACAAAGGTGTAACTGGACTACTACTTTAAATTGACACCAGATCCGGTGACCTTTGGGACATGGTTTGACCCCCTTAGGAAAGTGCTTTCATGATGAAACGTTCAGATCACTTACAACTCAATAGATTCTACCTTCCTGTAACGTTTCAGCCTGATTGGACCTTGTTTTCACACAAATGAACCCAGAATGATGTGAAATTGTGCTTCGTGCAACATAATTCTGGGTGCCATTTAAAAACCATAAGTGCTAATGACTCCATTCCTTTTTGTGGTTGTAGGGGCTGTTGATTGGAGTACACTAAAACAAACCTGATCTCTCTAGGACATTCAGAAGCCAAGTTATAAGCCCTCAAAGGTGTAACTGGACTACTTCTTTAAAGTGACACCAGGCCCGGTGACCTTTGGGACATGGTTTTACCCCCTATAGGAATGTGCGATCATCTTGAAACGTTCAGATCACTTACAACTCAATAGATTCTACCTTCTTGTAGCGTTTCAGCCTGATTGGACCTTGTTTTCACACAAATGGACCCAGAATGATGTGAAATTGTGCTTCGTGCAACATAATTCTGGGTGCCATTTACAAACCTTAAGTGCTAATGACTCCATTCCTTTTTGTGGTTGTAGGGGCTGTTGATTGGAGTACACTAAAACAAACCTAACCTCTCTAGGACATTCAGAAGCCAAGTTATAAGCCCACAAATGTGCCACTGGACTAGTTTAAATTGACACCAGATCCGGTGACCTTTGGGACATGGTTTGACCCCCTTAGGAAAGTGCTATCATCATGAAACGTTCAGATCACTTACAACTCAATAGATTCTACCTTCCTGTAACGTTTCAGCCTGATTGGACCTTGTTTTCACACAAATGAACCCAGAATGATGTGAAATTGTGCTTCGTGCAACATAATTCTGGGTGTCATTTACAAACCATAAGTGCTAATGACTCCATTCCTTTTTGTGGTTGTAGGGGCTGTTGATTGGAGTACACTAAAACAAACCTAACCTCTCTAGGACATTCAGAAGCCAAGTTATAAGCCCACAAAGGTGTAACTGGACGACTTCTTTAAAGTGACACCAGGCCCGGTGACCTTTGGGACATGGTTTTACCCCCTATAGGAATGTGCGATCATCTTGAAACGTTCAGATCACTTACAACTCAATTGATTCTACCTTCTTGTAGCGTTTCAGCCTGATTGCACCTTGTTTTCACACAAATGGTCCCAGAATGATGTGAAATTGTGCTTCGTGCAACATAATTCTGGGTGCCATTTACAAACCATAAGTGCTAATGACTCCATTCCTTTTTGTGGTTGTAGGGGCTGTTGATTGGAGTACATTAAAACAAACCTGATCTCTCTAGGACATTCAGAAGCCAAGTTATAAGCCCACAAAGGTGTAACTGGACTACTTCTTTAAAGTGACACCAGGTCCGGTGACCTTTGGGACATGGTTTGACCCCCTTAGGAAAGTTCTATCATCATGAAACGTTCAGATCACTTACAACTCAATAGATTCCACCTTCTTGTAGCGTTTCAGCCTGATTGGACCTTGTTTTCACACAAATGAACCCAGAATGATGTGAAATTGTGCTTCGTGCAACATAATTCTGGGTAACATTTACAAATCATAAGTGCTAATGACTCCATTCCTTTTTGTGGTTGTAGGGGCTGTTGATTGGAGTACATTAAAACAAACCTGATCTCTCTAGGACATTCAGAAGCCAAGTTATAAGCCCACAAATGTGTAACTGGACTACTTCTTTAAAATGACACCAGATCCGGTGACCTTTGGGACATGGTTTGACCCCCTTAGGAAAGTGCTTTCATGATGAAACGTTCAGATCAATTACAACTCAATAGATTCTACCTTCCTGTAACGTTTCAGCCTGATTGGACCTTGTTTTCCCACAAATGAACCCAGAATGATGTGAAATTGTACTTCGTGCAACATAATTCTGGGTGCCATTTAAAAACCATAAGTGCTAATGACTCCATTCCTTTTTGTGGTTGTAGGGGCTGTTGATTGGAGTATACTAAAACAAACCTGATCTCTCTAGGACATTCAGAAGCCAAGTTATAAGCCCACAAAGGTGTAACTGGACTACTACTTTAAATTGACACCAGATCCGGTGACCTTTGGGACATGGTTTGACCCCCTTAGGAAAGTGCTATCATCATGAAACGTTCAGATCACTTACAACTCAATAGATTCTACCTTCCTGTAACATTTCAGCCTTATTGGACCTTGTTTTCACACAAATGAACCCAGAATGATGTGAAATTGTGCTTCGTGCAACATAATTCTGGGTGCCATTTAAAAACCATAAGTGCTAATGACTCCATTCCTTTTTGAGGTTGTAGGGGCTGTTGATTGGAGTACACTAAAACAAACCTGATCTCTCTAGGACATTCAGAAGCCAAGTTATAAGCCCACAAAGGTGTAACTGGACTACTTCTTTAAAGTGACACCAGGCCCGGTGACCTGTGGGACATGGTTTTACCCCCTATAGGAATGTGCGATCATCTTGAAACGTTCAGATCACTTACAACTCAATTGATTCTACCTTCTTGTAGCGTTTCAGCCTGATTGGACCTTGTTTTCACACAAATGGTCCCAGAATGATGTGAAATTGTGCTTCGTGCAACATAATTCTGGGTGCCATTTACAAACCATAAGTGCTAATGACTCCATTCCTTTTTGTGGTTGTAGGGGCTGTTGATTGGAGTACATTAAAACAAACCTGATCTCTCTAGGACATTCAGAAGCCAAGTTATAAGCCCACAAAGGTGTAACTGGACTACTTCTTTAAAGTGACACCTTGTCCGGTGACCTTTGGGACATGGTTTGACCCCCTTAGGAAAGTTCTATCATCATGAAACGTTCAGATCACTTACAACTCTATAGATTCCACCTTCTTGTAGCGTTTCAGCCTGATTGGACCTTGTTTTCACACAAATGAACCCAGAATGATGTGAAATTGTGCTTCGTGCAACATAATTCTGGGTAACATTTACAAATCATAAGTGCTAATGACTCCATTCCTTTTTGTGGTTGTAGGGGCTGTTGATTGGAGTACATTAAAACAAACCTGATCTCTCTAGGACATTCAGAAGCCAAGTTATAAGCCCACAAATGTGTAACTGGACTACTTCTTTAAAATGACACCAGATCCGGTGACCTTTGGGACATGGTTTGACCCCCTTAGGAAAGTGCTTTCATGATGAAACGTTCAGATCACTTACAACTCAATAGATTCTACCTTCCTGTAACGTTTCAGCCTGATTGGACCTTGTTTTCACACAAATGAACCCAGAATGATGTGAAATTGTGCTTTGTGCAACATAATTCTGGGTGCCATTTCAAAACCATAAGTGCTAATGACTCCATTCCTTATTGAGGTTGTAGGGGCTGTTGATTGGAGTACACTAAAACAAACCTGATCTCTCTAGGACATTCAGAAGCCAAGTTATAAGAACTCAAAGGTGTAACTGGACTACTTCTTTAAAGTGACACCAGGCCCGGTGACCTTTGGGACATGGTTTGACCCCCTATAGGAATGTGCGATCATCTTGAAACGTTCAGATCACTTATGTAAGGTTATGAAGTTCATGGTTTTCAACTCCATACAGCTGGCCCCTGGGCACAATAACACCGTGTAGAAAAACCAAGGTCGGGTTGTCCTCAGACTGTTTACATTCCAGGAGAAGAGTCCGAAGGAGAAGAAGAAGCTTTACTTAATCAAAGTACTTTATTTGTGATTAAAATTATTAAGCAAAACAGATGTTGATCAACAATAATCAAGTGAATGATCTGTGAAATAAATATGTCATGAATTATGTTTAATGAAACCAGGACTACGGTGCAGACATACTGATCCTCATCTCCATAGAAACGCATGACACATTGTTCCAACCAATCAGAGCTTTCGGCTGCCGCAGGAGAATCTGGTGTTGACTTCAAGTGTCCAATCTACTTTACTGAAACTTATCAACAATTCAGAGATATAAAACAAGGCAACGCCATTTTAAGTCAGTTCCATTTTGACTTCAGTTCTATTCACCATCATCCTAAAGACAAGCGCAGCCTGGCCGGATGCGTTTTCTTTAAACTAAGAACTGTGAAACGGGAGATTTTCGTCGGTTAACAACCAGACGACGTCCTTTCAAAATAAGAGCACCTGCTGACGCCGCTGAACGGTACTGGGTCGACCCTCCAGACGGGCTTTGAAACGTTGTGATCGCTGCACCGACAGCTCCACCGTACATCCGAGGTTTCCAGACCAGGCAATTCCTGATCTACTTGGGAGACCCCACTGGGTACGTACACGGCAAAATAGCGGCTCATGTCATCACTTTATAAGCCTCGTGATATCTAGTCATAACAAAGACGACCAGATTCGATTACGTCATCCTAGAGAATCTGAACCAGACACACACACACTCACACACACGCACCAACACAACATCCGAATCCATTCTCATCCATCACAGAGTAGTCCTGGTAGATTGTTTAGAATTTATAATTCAGAAATTAAAGATTCTCAAACGATCCCATATCTCTCTCTTTTCTTGTCTCAAAGTCAATGCAGAGTGTTTAATTAAACTCCCTGATGATAAAAACAGCCTATTCTTCTGTTTATAAAAGTGAACTACTAACAGTGTATTAAAATACAACTTTGGTTAGTTACAACACTTTGTTTCCGTTACATATGGCGAGCCAAGCTTGATATCTGCACAGTTTATTACACTTTGTGCCGACTCTGAGACATTTTATTTGGGATTTTTAGTTCACTGTCTGTGTTAGAGAAAAGGAAAAAGGCGAGCGCTTCCTCCTTCAGCTCTCAGAAAGGGGGGGTGCACATTCATCACCCTCCAACAGGGGGCGCTGTTTCATCAAAACACCTTAAGTGCTGACGTGTGCTGGTGGCCATTTTGAGGCCTACATCTAAGGGTAAACATTTCTCCTGTTTTATTGCATTGGAACCGTCTGTTTATTGTTTGTCGTGGTGTTTGTGACACTGTGTGCGTCCATTTGTGTAATCGGAGACAGAAGACTCCGTCGGAAATTTATTTCCGTTTGATGAGCGCAGAATCCGCGCTGTTCTTAGTCGGAATTCTCGTTAGCACCTGCCGTAGCTTGATTTGCTCGGTAAACGCTGTCAGCCGAGAACAACCGCAGAGCGATACTGCATCCGGATTGCGTACGCTATTGAGACCCTTTCAGTCACGGCGCGAGATGCCCGTTGGTTGATCGAGGCAATGTTGAGACCGTGGTTGCAACAGGGCGTTCGCTAGCATTAGCCGATGAGCTAACTAGCCACTCTTCTCGGTGAGAAGGCTCGGGAACGCGTCCCGCGCAGCTTTCTAGCCGTTCCGACGCAGCGGAACTGTGTCCTTTAATCCGCTAAACCTTCCGGTACAGAGTACTTTAAGGTAACGTTAGCGGCGGTTCTGAAACACGCTGCAGTGTTCAGAATCGTGTGATTGCTACGGGGATCCAAGCCGGGTGTCGGACGACGCATGCGCGGCGGTCCGCCATCTTAGGTGCCCGACACGTAGCTCGACCCGCCATCTTGGGCAGGTCAAATAACAATGATATTTTTGGCATTATTGAACAATTTTGCCCAAAATAATCATTCACCAGCCAAACTTCCCTGTGACTACTTCTTTTAAAAAATCTACAGGTAAGGTTGTTTCTAAATAAACATCTAATTAGAAGGCAAATTTAAAGAGTAAATTAGTAAATAAAACAAGAAAAGGCTATTTGATATTTTGGAAAATGGACTCAGAGGTAACGATGCAATTATCATCTCAACTTCAGGCGATGCAACACACTTTCCTTCCAATGATGACTAACATGATGAACATGATCTGCAATCTTCAGAAAGACGTCGAGGGCGTCAAACAATTCATGCGTGATTCTCAGGCGACACGGGCGGCAGCTCCGGGTTTGCCTGAGAAGCCACAAAATGAGACTGGGATGCTGCAGGTTGATGTTTTCACAGGTTCTGATTCACAGGAAAACAACAACACCTCAAAGGAAGGAGACAACACCTCTCCGGTCGTTCCATCTGTGGCGATGTTAGGCGATGAACCCGCAGATGACGACCGCAGTACCACTACTACCACCGCCGTAACTGAGAAAATTTTGCTTGCACCTCTGGTCGTGAGAAAGGGATCTAATAGGCCCGCAGTGGAGGTCACTGTTAATCAGAGACATCGCTGTGTCGCATTATTAGACACAGGAGCGGACATCTCGCTCATCAGCGGAGCTCTTTACAGCAGCATGTGCGAACAAAGGGGGGAGGACATCTCACCCCCCACACTCATTTCCGGCCCAAAGGATTTTGACGAGTTCTATGGCGCTCCCTCGCCCGCGGCTGCGACGACTGAGGTCAACATCTCGATAGGAGGCATGTCCTTTAAACACCTCGTGTACATCACCGAGGAGATGCCGATGCCCATGCTCTTAGGGTTGGACTGTCTCCAACGCCTTGACGCTAGACTCAGCGGTGCGTCCGGACAACTGTTTGCACGTGTGTGCACGTGTGCGGAAGCCAAAGCCGTACAAACCGTGGTCTGACACAGGCGGACGCCCTTCGGTGGCATGTCTTTCGCGGGGGGACGCGATTTCGACCTCACCACCACTCTCGAAGCCACCGGGTAGACCCCCGGAACTTCTGTTACAGATTGAGAAGGTCATAGACCAAGCGGATGCTCTCACCAACGATGTCGAGCGAGACCAGCTAAGACAACTTTTGCTAAAGTACCAGGATTTTCTTTCACTTGACTCCTTGGACTGTGGTCTGACCACTATCCATGAGGTCCGGATTCCTACCAGGCCAGATGCACCGCCGTCCTTTGTGCGGCAATACAAGATTCCCCTGGCGTCCATAGAACCGGTCCAGGAAATCATTGACAGCTGTTGAGGGTCTGACCTCATGAGGAAATTACTATGCAGTGATTTTCTCCAAAATGACTGTGCTTAAATTGTTCTGAAAAGCAAATAATCACATCAGCGCCAAGAAACTTCATTTCCCATGATGCTTTGCACACGGAAGCATTGTGATGACGTCACCGCCTAGTACCAGAAACACGTTCTGCGCATGTGCGGGAAGCCGTGGAGCTTTTCCCGCGAACTAAGACCATAAATCTTCAGCAGAGACAAAGAATCCTCGTTCTTTTGCCCAGGATACCTGGCGGTAAGGACACGCTTGTCAACGCTCCGACAACTTGAGCACGCGGAAGCTCTAAGTGCCAAGTTGAGCCCACGGAACTGCTGGAAACTAAACTGCAAGCCCAACAGATCTGCTCGTTTCTGCTCCCCTCCAGCTGATGTTTGAGGACACAGAACTGCGGAGGAAAGCAACAACTCCATCAAGCACGCTGTAAGTTATAACTCAGCACAGAAAGAAACTTTGCTGTCTCTGTCCAGCCCGTGGAGAAACACTCGTGAACGCCAAACAACGGAGAAAGCATCAAACCGACGGACGACGCCGAAAGCTGCGGAGAAACACGGAGAACCGTCAAATCAAAGAGGGAGGGACGCCTCGCTCTTCTGGTGATCAGCAACTCATCTCTTTCTCTCTCTCCTTCTTCTTCCGTTAACTCTATAGTCCAGAATAAGCAATAAAACCGCGCTATTGCTTAAAAAGTAGCTTCGTGTTTTCCTCTTTCGTCCCAAACACGTCCGTCGGGTCATTTTGAAAGAATAAACTGCTTATTGATCATTGTTTGGTATCTTAAAATGGTTTCTGTCATGGCCAGGCTGAAACTAAAAGATATTAATTTGTGATTAATCTTTTGTGTTGTTTCATGATCTTTTGAAATGTTTTGAGTGATTTAAGGTTAAGTTACTACTGATTCTAAGTGCTTTGGAAGTTAAAGTGCAAGTTGCCACCCACACTTTAGCCAGACAAAGGGGTCAGCCATCTTGTATTCAAGACTCCATTTTGAATCCATACACACGCACACACACACACACACACACACACACACACACACACACACTACTCCTTTGTGAGAACAAAGGACCCCATTCATACATCCTCCATCACATGCAAACACATCCATCTTCAATCATATCACACGGTTATTATTCATCTATTCCACTGTTTATTCATTTGACAAATTGTTAATTAAATGTTATAAAAATTCAGATTTTTGTGTCCAGTAGCTTTGTTGTGTCGAAGAGAAGTCTCTGCTCCGAGGATTCTACGAACTTCAAGAAAGACTGATAAGAGTTTTGGATTCATTTCCCTTTCTAATTAAAGGGTGGTGCCCCGAAGATATCTAAGAATATCTTAATTAATTAATAAATCAGTAAATAGTTCCATATTTACAGAATTTATTGAAGAATCCAAAAGTAAGTTAAAGCTTACGAATTGTTCGCTCCTAAATAACCCCAACACAGCCTCTTGGCTAACGGGGTCATTCGACCCTGCAACAGCACCTACTCGGCTCCGTTGTGGCCGGTACTGAAGCCTAATGGTAAGTGGCGACTTACCATTGACTACCGGCAACTCAACAAACAGGTCCCCTTGTCTAGGTGGCCTATGGCACGCCTGGAGCAGGAGCTTCCAAAAGTGAAGGATGCTAAGTATTTTTCCACCCTTGACATTGCGTCTGGATTCTGGACGATTCCCGTCCACGAATCGGACCAACACAAACTTGCTTTCTCCTTTGCCAACCGGCAATACACCTTCACCCGGTGTCCTTTTGGTTATTCCAACTCGCCGGCTGAGTTCAACATCTTCTTGAACAAGGCCTGCCCCGATGCTCGAGAGCGTGGGACACTCATCTATGTCGACGACATTCTTATTCGTCGGCGTACATTGGATGACCACCTGGCCGAGCTGGACCATGTCATGGGTCAGCTCGCGGCGGCGGGTGCTAAGATCTCTCTCGCCAAGGGACAGTGGTGCAGGTCACAAGTTCAGTACGTTGGCCTCCTTGTGGGACCACAGGGAGTGCAGCCTCAGCTTGGCAGGATTCAGGGTGTTGCCACCATCACACCTCCGAAGAACGTCTCCGAACTTCGCAGCTTCTTGGGGGTCTGCAACTACTCGCGTCAGTTCGTGGAACATTACGCTGAGTTGGCACGACCTCTGACTAATCTGTTGAAGAAGGATGTGGCGTTCGAATGGGCGGAGCAGCATCAGCAGGCCATGGATGACCTGAAGGCCGCCATGTGCTCGGCTCCGTGCTTGGCGCTCCCCGACTGTGACAAGGAGTTCCATCTTGAGGTTGGTTTCTCAGCTCACTGTTTGAGTGCTGGTCTCTACCAGATTCATGACTGCGACAGGCGTGTCGTGGCCTATGCTAGTAAGCTCTTGACTGGACCTGAGTTGAAATACTCGGACTGTGAAAAGGCTTTGCTTTCCACCATGTGGGCAGTTAAGTACTTTGCGAACTACATTGGCGGACAGAAAATCATCATTGAGACACAGCACCAGCCGGTGACCTTCCTTAACAGTCAGCGCATCAGAGATGGTGTGGTGACCAATTCCCGAATCGCTTCGTGGCTGCTGGCTCTTCAAAGTTTCGACATCGAGGTGCGCTACGCCCAGAACCGACGTAGCCCTCTTGGCATGGGTTTGGCTGCGTGCCAACATTGCTCGGACGACGCCATCGCATCAGTCCCGCCAGCCAGGCCCCCTCAGGCTCTTCTAAACCGCAACCACCACTACTACGACCAGTCGTACTGTGCGGGTTTACCGACCGTATACGTGGATGGCAGTGCTTTTCGGCACGGTTCTGCGCCTAGTGCGGGCGTGGGTGTCGTCTGGGTGGACGGTGACCGCAGGGAGTCCCGATGTTACTCTCTGGGTGAGAAGACCTCACAGTATGCTGAAGTAGCGGGGATCGTGATAGCGCTACGTAGCGCTAGGGACCATGGCTTCCGTGAACTGGAGGTTTGCACTGACTCGGACTACGCGCGTCTCAGTTTCTTGTGTCATCTACCAACGTGGAAGAGTAACGGGTTCCAGACCGCTAGCCGGAAGCCCGTCAAAAATCAAGCCCTCTTCAGGGTGTGTGACATTCTGGTGACTACACTTGACATGCACATTTACTGGCGTAAAGTCAAAGGTCACTCTTGCGCACCCGGTCCTGAAAAGGAGTTGAACGATCTTGCAGACTCTTTGGCCAAACAGGGCGCAACCGATGGTCCCCTGTGGGTTTTCGAACCCGGGTGGCTTGAGGGGCATGTGTGGTCTTTCCCTGATGAAAACCAGGTGTGTGTGGTTACTCGAGCTCGGGCTGCTAGAGCGTCCGACTCGGAACCACCCAAAGGTGCGGTGGCCGTTCAACCTGCCTATTCGGATACCAATCTTGTCAGTCTTCAATCCCGGGACCCTGCTATCAGCAGGATGATCAAGTATATTTCTGATCCTAAAACCCAGCTACCGACTTCCGTCGAGCTTGATTCCGTTCCAGAGCTTCGCTCTCTCTTTCGTGTGCGGTCCACGCTGAGGGTCGTCGAAGGGCTGCTGATGCACGCCGCCAAGCCACCTTCGCCGCCTGTCCTTGTTACTCCAAAACCGCTGAGGAGGGACATGATCTCGCAGGCTCATGACTCTCCATCCGCCGGTCACAAAGGCGTCAAGGCCACGTTCGGTGCCCTGTGCCAGGTTGCTTATTGGCCGGGGATGCGTCGTGATATCTCAGACCACGTCGAGCGTTGCTTGGTTTGTTGTCAGTTTCAGCCGTCCAACCCTACGCACAGAGCTCCCCTACAAGAAAAAGGGCCGACCACTCCGTGGTCGGACTTGCAATTCGATTGGGTGGGGCCTCTGACCAAATCCACCAGAGGGAGTAAGTACATACTGACTGTCACCTGCGCATTCACCAAATGGGTTGAATGTTTGCCAGCACCTGATGACACGGCTAAGACTACAGCGATCCTCTTGCTGAATCACGTTTTTGCCCGCTTCGGTTTGCCCACGAGGGTCGACTCGGACAGGGGTACCCATTTCACCTCTGACGTGATGAAACATCTTTGGGAACTGTTGGGTGTCATGGCTAAATTCCACATTAGCCACCGGCCCCAGTCCTCTGGACAGGTCGAAAGGGTGAACCGCACGGTTATTAGCATGTTAAAAAAATATGTGAAAGCTAACCACCGAGATTGGGATATAAAACTTCCGTTGGTCCTCATGGCCATACGCGCTACCCCTCACGAGTCTACAGGTGTCTCCCCGTTTGAAATGATGACGGGCAGACAGATGACCCTACCGCTTCACCTGCTGTATCAACGACAGGTTCAGTCCGACACAGCCCCGGCGTGTACGAGCAGCCAATACTTGCAGGACCTGAGAAATCACCTGCTTGCAGCATTCTCGTTCGCACAGGCATCTCTGGGAAAGTCAGCTGAAGGCAGAAAAACTTATTACGATAAGAAAGCCTCACATTCCGAACTCGATGTAGGTGACCAGGCCTGGTACTACATTTTCGCTCCCAAAACGGGTAACAACAATGCGACCTCGGGGAAGCTGGCTAAGAAACTTTTGCCCAGATGGTCAGGTCCATACCTGATTACAGATAAGATCTCTCCGGTCGTGTATCAGATCAAGATCGCCGACAAAAACAAGGCGCCCGTCTACAAATGGGTACACAGGGGCCATATCAAACTGCACAAGGGTCCCACAGATTTGGCCGATACCAACAACAACAATCCACCGACTTCAAAAGGGGGGTGATAAATACGTCCCGTTGGTTCCACAGATTTCTATCTCTGATTACACAAATTTGTGTTTGTGAGTGTACATGGTTGTCTTTCCTGTTATACGTCACGTGCAGACTTAAGGTGTGTTGAGATGGACGTGCTGTGGGCTCCTGGAGTCAGGTAAAAGGCCAGGTTACAGTGAGTGGGTTAGGTCACGTAGTACTGTTGTCCAAAATTTTTTTTTTTTATCTTTACTAATCACAATGCCTTAGGGGTACATTGACATGAACATGATTACTAACCACTGATTTACATTTTAGTGCTGATTTACATTTCTTTTTTTTTTTATAGTACCTTTGACCAGTTGATTTTAACAGTGAAAATTATGTTTGTGATCATCAATTCTTTGATTTATCCTACTGGGCTGTAACCAATTTTGCCCCTGTCCTGACACAAGTATTTACAGTGAGGATTCACTGATACCGGTTAGGGTTTCTTTCATTTTTCTGCTTCTCGCATCATCCCTTTTTGCATCTTACACAGTCAGGGCTGCATCCATTTCTTCACTTAATGGGTAATTACACTTAAAACTAACACATAGTACAAAAGGCACTCATAGAGTTAGGTTTTTATTATTTTTATTTCTTTGATGACATGAAATGCACTTTTGTCGTGTCTACATTGAAGTGCCTACACTGTGCTCTCTCTCCTCTGTTGAGCGTGTGAGGATCCTGCGTCCTGGGGGTGGATCCGTGACTCGTCATCTGCATCGACTACTCCTGGGGGTGCTCCGGCTCGTTGGCCTTGGACGACTGTGGTTCCGGCGTGGCTGCTGGGACGCCTCATTCGTTGGGTTTACTGTCACCCGCTCTTCCCTTTTTGTGGATTACGATAAGTACTCTTTCAAAGTTCAATTTTTATTTGGAATATTGCCCTGCCTGCGGATACAACAATCGATTTTTAATTGGAATACTACCCTGTTCGTGGATACGTTCAAGATTTGCTCCTGCTTTGCTTTATTGCCCGTGAGGATATGAAGTTGCTGTTGCTTCGTTTATGGCTTCCATGGGGAATAATTAATAACCTGCTGACTTGTGTTCTTCCTGAGGAGTATGCGAGACTGTTCTCCGGCGTGGGGTCGTACCTCACCACAGATGGCTGTTCCCTTGGGATCGCATCCGGTTCTGTTGTCAAGATTCTTCATAACTTGGGTTGGTTCAACGACCAAGTGGTCTCTTGAAGGACCACATTGACCTTGAAAAGGGGGGATATGTAAGGTTATGAAGTTCATGGTTTTCAACTCCATACAGCTGGCCCCTGGGCACAATAACACCGTGTAGAAAAACCAAGGTCGGGTTGTCCTCAGACTGTTTACATTCCAGGAGAAGAGTCCGAAGGAGAAGAAGAAGCTTTACTTAATCAAAGTACTTTATTTGTGATTAAAATTATTAAGCAAAACAGATGTTGATCAACAATAATCAAGTGAATGATCTGTGAAATAAATATGTCATGAATTATGTTTAATGAAACCAGGACTACGGTGCAGACATACTGATCCTCATCTCCATAGAAACGCATGACACATTGTTCCAACCAATCAGAGCTTTCGGCTGCCGCAGGAGAATCTGGTGTTGACTTCAAGTGTCCAATCTACTTTACTGAAACTTATCAACAATTCAGAGATATAAAACAAGGCAACGCCATTTTAAGTCAGTTCCATTTTGACTTCAGTTCTATTCACCATCATCCTAAAGACAAGCGCAGCCTGGCCGGATGCGTTTTCTTTAAACTAAGAACTGTGAAACGGGAGATTTTCGTCGGTTAACAACCAGACGAAGTCCTTTCAAAATAAGAGCACCTGCCGACACCGCTGAACGGTACTGGGTCGACCCTCCAGACGGGCTTTGAAACGTTGTGATCGCTGCACCGACAGCTCCACCGTACATCCGAGGTTTCCAGACCTGGCAATTCCTGATCTACTTGGGAGACCCCACTGGGTACGTACACGGCAAAATAGCGGCTCATGTCATCACTTTATAAGCCTCGTGATATCTAGTCATAACAAAGACGACCAGATTCGATTACGTCATCCTAGAGAATCTGAACCAGACACACACACACTCACACACACGCACCAACACAACATCCGAATCCATTCTCATCCATCACAGAGTAGTCCTGGTAGATTGTTTAGAATTTATAATTCAGAAATTAAAGATTCTCAAACGATCCCATATCTCTCTCTTTTCTTGTCTCAAAGTCAATGCAGAGTGTTTAATTAAACTCCTTGATGATAAAAACAGCCTATTCTTCTGTTTATAAAATTGAACTACTAACAGTGTATTAAAATACAACTTTGGTTAGTTACAACACTTTGTTTCCGTTACACTTACAACTCAATAGATTCTACCTTCTTGTAGCGTTTCAGCCTGATTGGACCTTGTTTTCACACAAATGGACCCAGAATGATGTGAAATTGTGCTTAGTGCAACATAATTCTGGGTGCCATTTACAAACCTTAAGTGCTAATGACTCCATTCCTTTTTGTGGTTGTAGGGGCTGTTGATTGGAGTACACTAAAACAAACCTAACCTCTCTAGGACATTCAGAAGCCAAGTTATAAGCCCACAAAGGTGTAACTGGACTACTTCTTTAAAGTGACACCAGGCCCGGTGACCTTTGGGACATGGTTTGACCCCCTTAGGAAAGTGCTATCATCATGAAACGTTCAGCTCACTTACAACTCAATAGATTCTACCTTCCTGTAACGTTTCAGCCTGATTGGACCTTGTTTTCACACAAATGAACCCAGAATGATGTGAAATTGTGCTTAGTGCAGCATAATTCTGGGTGCCATTTAAAAACCATGAGTGCTAATGACTCCATTCCTTTTTGAGGTTGTAGGGGATGTTGATTGGAGTACTCTAAAACAAACCTGATCTCTCTAGGATATTCAGAAGCCAAGTTATAAGCCCACAAAGGTGTAACTGGACTACTTCTTTAAATTGACACCAGATCCGGTGACCTTTGGGACATGGTTTGACCCCCTTAGGACAGTGCTATCATCATGAAACGTTCAGATAACTTACAACTCAATAGATTCTACCTTCCTGTAACGTTTCAGCCTGATTGGACCTTGTTTTCACACAAATGGACCCAGAATGATGTGAAATTGTGCTTCGTGCAACATAATTCTGGGTGCCATTTACAAACCTTAAGTGCTAATGACTCCATTCCTTTTTGTGGTTGTAGGGGCTGTTGATTGGAGTACATTAAAACAAACCTGATCTCTCTAGGACATTCATAAGCCAAGTTATAAGCCCACAAATGTGAAACTGGACTACTTCTTTAAATTGACACCAGATCCGGTGACCTTTGGGACATGGTTTGACCCCCTTAGGAAAGTGCTATCATCATGAAACGTTCAGATCACTTACAACTCAGTAGATTCTACCTTCCTGTAACGTTTCAGCCTGATTGGACCTTGTTTTCACACAAATGGACCCAGAATGAAGTGAAATTGTGCTTCGTGCAACATAATTCTGGGTGCCATTTACAAACCATAAGTTCTAATGACTCCATTCCTTTTTGTGGTTGTAGGGGCTGTTGATTGGAGTACATTAAAACAAACCTGATCTCTCTAGGACATTCAGAAGCCAAGTTATAAGCCCACAAATGTGTAACTGGACTACTTCTTTAAATTGACACCAGATCCGGTGACCTTTGGGACATGGTTTGACCCCCTTAGGAAAGTGCTATCATCATGAAACGTTCAGATCACTAACAACTCAATAGATTCTACCTTCTTGTAGCGTTTCAGCCTGACTGGACCTTGTTTTCACACAAATGGACCCAGAATGATGTGAAATTGTGCTTCGTGCAACATAATTCTGGGTGCCATTTACAAACCATAAGTGCTAATGACTCCATTCCTTTTTTTGGTTGTAGGGGCTGTTGATTGGAGTACATTAAAACAAACCTGATCTCTCTAGGACATTCAGAAGCCAAGTTATAAGCCCACAAATGTGTAACTGGACTACTTCTTTAAAGTGACACCAGGCCCGGTGACCTTTGGGACATGGTTTGACCCCCTATAGGAATGTGCGATCATCATGAAACGTTCAGATCACTTACAACTCAATAGATTCTACCTTCTTGTAACGTTTCAGCCTGATTGGACCTTGTTTTCACACAAATGGACCCAGAATGATGTGAAATTGTGCTTCGTGCAACATAATTCTGGGTGCCATTTACAAACCATAAGTGCTAATGACTCCATTCCTTTTTGTGGTTGTAGGGGCTGTTGATTGGAGTACACTAAAACAAACCTGATCACTCTAGGACATTCAGAAGCCAAGTTATAAGCCCACAAATGTGTAACTGGACTACTTTAAATTGACACCAGATCCGGTGACCTTTGGGACATGGTTTGACCCCGTTAGGAAAGTGCTATCATCGTGAAACGTTCAGATCAATTACAACTCAATAGATTCTACCTTCATGTAACGTTTCAGCCTGATTGGACCTTGTTTTCACACAAATGAACCCAGAATGATGTGAAATTGTGCTTCGTGCAACATAATTCTGGGTGCCATTTAAAAACCATAAGTGCTAATGACTCCATTCCTTTTTGTGGTTGTAGGGGCTGTTGATTGGAGTGCATTAAAACAAACCTGATCTCTCTAGGACATTCAGAAGCCAAGTTATAAGCCCACAAATGTGTAACTGGCCTACCTCTTTTTAGTTGACACCAGATCCGGTGACCTTTGGGACATGGTTTGACCCCCTTAGGAAAGTGCTATCATCATGAAACGTTCAGACCACTTACAACTCAATAGATTCTACCTTCCTGTAACATTTCAGCCTGATTGGACCTTGTTTTCACACAAATGGACCCAGAATGATGTGAAATTGTGCTTCCTGCAACATAATTCTGGGTGCCATTTACAAACCATAAGTGCTAATGACTCCATTCCTTTTTTTGGTTGTAGGGGCTGTTGATTGGAGTACATTAAAACAAACCTGATCTCTCTAGGACATTCAGAAGCCAAGTTATAAGCCCACAAATGTGTAACTGGACTACTTCTTTAAAGTGACACCAGGCCCGGTGACCTTTGGGACATGGTTTGACCCCCTATAGGAATGTGCGATCATCATGAAACGTTCAGATCACTTACAACTCAATAGATTCTACCTTCTTGTAACGTTTCAGCCTGATTGGACCTTGTTTTCACACAAATGGACCCAGAATGATGTGAAATTGTGCTTCGTGCAACATAATTCTGGGTGCCATTTACAAACCATAAGTGCTAATGACTCCATTCCTTTTTGTGGTTGTAGGGGCTGTTGATTGGAGTACACTAAAACAAACCTGATCACTCTAGGACATTCAGAAGCCAAGTTATAAGCCCACAAATGTGTAACTGGACTACTTTAAATTGACACCAGATCCGGTGACCTTTGGGACATGGTTTGACCCCGTTAGGAAAGTGCTATCATCGTGAAACGTTCAGATCAATTACAACTCAATAGATTCTACCTTCATGTAACGTTTCAGCCTGATTGGACCTTGTTTTCACACAAATGAACCCAGAATGATGTGAAATTGTGCTTCGTGCAACATAATTCTGGGTGCCATTTAAAAACCATAAGTGCTAATGACTCCATTCCTTTTTGTGGTTGTAGGGGCTGTTGATTGGAGTGCATTAAAACAAACCTGATCTCTCTAGGACATTCAGAAGCCAAGTTATAAGCCCACAAATGTGTAACTGGCCTACCTCTTTTTAGTTGACACCAGATCCGGTGACCTTTGGGACATGGTTTGACCCCCTTAGGAAAGTGCTATCATCATGAAACGTTCAGACCACTTACAACTCAATAGATTCTACCTTCCTGTAACATTTCAGCCTGATTGGACCTTGTTTTCACACAAATGGACCCAGAATGATGTGAAATTGTGCTTCCTGCAACATAATTCTGGGTGCCATTTACAAACCATAAGTGCTAATGACTCCATTCCTTTTTGTAGTTGTAGGGGCTATTGATTGGAGTACATAAAAAAACTGATCTCTCTAGGACATTCAGAAGCCAAGTTATAAGCCCACAAATGTGTAACTGGACTACTTCTTTAAATTGACACCAGATCCGGTGACCTTTGGGACATGGTTTGACCCCCTTAGGAAAGTGCTATCATCATGAAACGTTCAGATCACTTACAACTCAATAGATTCTACCTTCCTGTAACGTTTCAGCCTGATTGGACCTTGTTTTCACACAAATGAACCCAGAATGATGTGAAATTGTGCTTCGTGCAACATAATTCTGGGTGCCATTTAAAAACCATAAGTGCTAATGATATCATTACTTTTTGTGGTTGTAGGGGCTTTTGATTGGAGTACACTAAAACAAACCTAACCTCTCTAGGACATTCAGAAGCCAAGTTATAAGCCCACAAAGGTGTAACTGGACTACTTCTTTAAAGTGACTCCAGGCCCGGTGACCTTTGGGACATGGTTTTACCCCCTATAGGAATGTGCGATCATCTTGAAACGTTCAGATCACTTACAACTCAATAGATTCTACCTTCTTGTAGCGTTTCAGCCTGATTGGACCTTGTTTTCACACAAATGGACCCAGAATGATGTGAAATTGTGCTTCGTGCAACATAATTCTGGGTGCCATTTACAAACCATAAGTGCTAATGACTCCATTCCTTTTTGTGGTTGTAGGGGCTGTTATTTGGAGTACATTAAAACAAACCTGATCTCTCTAGGACATTCAGAAGCCAAGTTATAAGCCCACAAATGTGAAACTGGACTATTTCTTTAAATTGACACCAGATCCGGTGACCTTTGGGACATGGTTTGACCCCCTTAGGAAAGTGCTATCATCATGAAACGTTCAGATCACTTACAACTCAGTAGATTCTACCTTCCTGTAACGTTTCAGCCTGATTGGACCTTGTTTTCACACAAATGGACCCAGAATGAAGTGAAATTGTGCTTCGTGCAACATAATTCTGGGTGCCATTTACAAACCATAAGTTCTAATGACTCCATTCCTTTTTGTGGTTGTAGGGGCTGTTGATTGGAGTACATTAAAACAAACCTGATCTCTCTAGGACATTCAGAAGCCAAGTTATAAGCCCACAAATGTGTAACTGGACTACTTCTTTAAATTGACACCAGATCCGGTGACCTTTGGGACATGGTTTGACCCCCTTAGGAAAGTGCTATCATCATGAAACGTTCAGATCACTTACAACTCAATAGATTCTACCTTCCTGTAACGTTTCAGCCTGATTGGACCTTGTTTTCACACAAATAAACCCAGAATGATGTGAAATTGTGCTTCGTGCAACATAATTCTGGGTGCCATTTACAAACCATAAGTGCTAATGACTCCATTCCTTTTTGTGGTTGTAGGGGCTTTTGATTGGAGTACACTAAAACAAACCTAACCTCTCTAGGACATTCAGAATCCAAGTTATAAGCCCACAAAGGTGTAACTGGACTACTTCTTTAAAGTGACACCAGGCCCGATGACCTTTGGGACATGGTTTTACCCCCTATAGGAATGTGCGATCATCTTGAAACGTTCAGATCACTAACAACTCAATAGATTCTACCTTCTTGTAGCGTTTCAGCCTGACTGGACATTGTTTTCACACAAATGGACCCAGAATGATGTGAAATTGTGCTTCGTGCAACATAATTCTGGGGGCCATTTACAAACCATACGTGCTAATGACTCCATTCCTTTTTTTGGTTGTAGGGGCTGTTGATTGGAGTACATTAAAACAAACCTGATCTCTCTAGGACATTCAGAAGCCAAGTTATAAGCCCACAAATGTGTAACTGGACTACTTCTTTAAAGTGACACCAGGCCCGGTGACCTTTGGGACATGGTTTGACCCCCTATAGGAATGTGCGATCATCATGAAACGTTCAGATCACTTACAACTCAATAGATTCTACCTTCTTGTAACGTTTCAGCCTGATTGGACCTTGTTTTCACACGAATGGACCCAGAATGATGTGAAATTGTGCTTCGTGCAACATAATTCTGGGTGCCATTTACAAACCATAAGTGCTAATGACTCCATTCCTTTTTGTGGTTGTAGGGGCTGTTGAATGGAGTACACTAAAACAAACCTGATCACTCTAGGACATTCAGAAGCCAAGTTATAAGCCCACAAATGTGTAACTGGACTACTTCTTTAAATTGACACCAGATCCGGTGACCTTTGGGACATGGTTTGACCCCCTTAGGAAAGTGCTATCATCATTAAACGTTCAGATCACTTACAACTCAATAGATTCTACCTTCCTGTAACGTTTCAGCCTGATTGGACCTTGTTTTCACACAAATGGACCCAGAATGATGTGAAATTGTGCTTCGTTTAACATAATTCCGGGTGCCATTTACAAACCATAAGTACTAATGACTCCATTCCTTTTTGTAGTTGTAGGGGCTGTTGATTGGAGTACATAAAAAAACTGATCTCTCTAGGACATTCAGAAGCCAAGTTATAAGCCCACAAAGGTGTAACTGGACTACTTCTTTAAAGTGACACCAGGCCCGGTGACCTTTGGGATATGGTTTGACCCCCTTAGGAAAGTGCTATTATCATGAAACTTTCAGATCACTTACAACTCAATAGATTCTACCTTCTTGTAGCGTTTCAGCCTGATTGGACCTTGTTTTCACACAAATGGACCCAGAATGATGTGAAATTGTGCTTCGTGCAACATAATTCTGGGTGCCATTTAAAAACCATAAGTGCTAATGACTCCATTCCTTTTTGAGGTTGTAGGGGCTGTTGATTGGAGTACATTAAAACAAACCTGATCTCTCTAGGACATTCAGAAGCCAAGTTATAAGCCCACAAAGGTGTAACTGGACTACTTCTTTAAAGTGACACCAGGCCCGGTGACCTTTGGGACATGGTTTTACCCCCTATAGGAATGTGCGATCATCTTGAAACGTTCAGATCACTTACAACTCAATTGATTCTACCTTCTTGTAGCGTTTCAGCCTGATTGGACCTTGTTTTCACACAAATGGTCCCAGAATGATGTGAAATTGTGCTTCGTGCAACATAATTCTGGGTGCCATTTACAAACCATAAGTGCTAATGACTCCATTCCTTTTTGTGGTTGTAGGGGCTGTTGATTGGAGTACATTAAAACAAACCTGATCTCTCTAGGACATTCAGAAGCCAAGTTATAAGCCCACAAAGGTGTAACTGGACTACTTCTTTAAAATGACACCAGATCCGGTGACCTTTGGGACATGGTTTGACCCCCTTAGGAAAGTGCTTTCATGATGAAACGTTCAGATCACTTACAACTCAATAGATTCTACCTTCCTGTAACGTTTCAGCCTGATTGGACCTTGTTTTCACACAAATGAACCCAGAATGATGTGAAATTGTGCTTCGTGCAACATAATTCTGGGTGCCATTTAAAAACCATAAGTGCTAATGACTCCATTCCTTTTTGTGGTTGTAGGGGCTGTTGATTGGAGTACACTAAAACAAACCTGATCTCTCTAGGACATTCAGAAGCCAAGTTATAAGCCCTCAAAGGTGTAACTGGACTACTTCTTTAAAGTGACACCAGGCCCGGTGACCTTTGGATCATGGTTTTACCCCCTATAGGAATGTGCGATCATCTTGAAACGTTCAGATCACTTACAACTCAATAGATTCTACCTTCTTGTAGCGTTTCAGCCTGATTGGACCTTGTTTTCACACAAATGGACCCAGAATGATGTGAAATTGTGCTTTGTGCAACATAATTCTGGGTGCCATTTACAAACCTTAAGTGCTAATGACTCCATTCCTTTTTGTGGTTGTAGGGGCTGTTGATTGGAGTACACTAAAACAAACCTAACCTCTCTAGGACATTCAGAAGCCAAGTTATAAGCCCACAAATGTGCCACTGGACTACTTTAAATTGACACCAGATCCGGTGACCTTTGGGACATGGTTTGACCCCCTTAGGAAAGTGCTATCATCATGAAACGTTCAGATCACTTACAACTCAATAGATTCTACCTTCCTGTAACGTTTCAGCCTGATTGGACCTTGTTTTCACACAAATGAACCCAGAATGATGTGAAATTGTGCTTCGTGCAACATAATTCTGGATGTCATTTACAAACCATAAGTGCTAATGACTCCATTCCTTTTTGTGGTTGTAGGGACTGTTGATTGGAGTACAATAAAACAAACCTAACCTCTCTAGGACATTCAGAAGCCAAGTTATAAGCCCACAAAGGTGTAACTGGACGACTTCTTTAAAGTGACTCCAGGCCCGGTGACCTTTGGGACATGGTTTTACCCCCTATAGGAATGTGCGATCATCTTGAAACGTTCAGATCACTTACAACTCAATTGATTCTACCTTCTTGTAGCGTTTCAGCCTGATTGCACCTTGTTTTCACACAAATGGTCCCAGAATGATGTGAAATTGTGCTTCGTGCAACATAATTCTGGGTGCCATTTACAAACCATAAGTGCTAATGACTCCATTCCTTTTTGTGGTTGTAGGGGCTGTTGATTGGAGTACATTAAAACAAACCTGATCTCTCTAGGACATTCAGAAGCCAAGTTATAAGCCCACAAAGGTGTAACTGGACTACTTCTTTAAAGTGACACCAGGTCCGGTGACCTTTGGGACATGGTTTGACCCCCTTAGGAAAGTTCTATCATCATGAAACGTTCAGATCACTTACAACTCAATAGATTCCACCTTCTTGTAGCGTTTCAGCCTGATTGGACCTTGTTTTTACACAAATGAACCCAGAATGATTTGAAATTGTGCTTCGTGCAACATAATTCTGGGTAACATTTACAAATCATAAGTGCTAATGACTCCATTCCTTTTTGTGGTTGTAGGGGCTGTTGATTGGAGTACATTAAAACAAACCTGATCTCTCTAGGACATTCAGAAGCCAAGTTATAAGCCCACAAATGTGTAACTGGACTACTTCTTTAAAATGACACCAGATCCGGTGACCTTTGGGACATGGTTTGACCCCCTTAGGAAAGTGCTTTCATGATGAAACGTTCAGATCAATTACAACTCACTAGATTCTACCTTCCTGTAACGTTTCAGCCTGATTGGACCTTGTTTTCACACAAATGAACCCAGAATGATGTGAAATTGTGCTTCGTGCAACATAATTCTGGGTGCCATTTAAAAACCATAAGTGCTAATGACTCCATTCCTTTTTGTGGTTGTAGGGGCTGTTGATTGGAGTATACTAAAACAAACCTGATCTCTCTAGGACATTCAGAAGCCAAGTTATAAGCCCACAAAGGTGTAACTGGACTACTACTTTAAATTGACACCAGATCCGGTGACCTTTGGGACATGGTTTGACCCCCTTAGGAAAGTGCTATCATCATGAAACGTTCAGATCACTTACAACTCAATAGATTCTACCTTCCTGTAACATTTCAGCCTTATTGGACCTTGTTTTCACACAAATGAACACAGAATGATGTGAAATTGTGCTTCGTGCAACATAATTCTGGGTGCCATTTAAAAACCATAAGTGCTAATGACTCCATTCCTTTTTGAGGTTGTAGGGGCTGTTGATTGGAGTACACTAAAACAAACCTGATCTCTCTAGGACATTCAGAAGCCAAGTTATAAGCCCACAAAGGTGTAACTGGACTACTTCTTTAAAGTGACCCAGGCCCGGTGACCTTTGGGACATGGTTTTACCCCCTATAGGAATGTGCGATCATCTTGAAACGTTCAGATCACTTACAACTCAATTGATTCTACCTTCTTGTAGTGTTTCAGCCTGATTGGACCTTGTTTTCACAGAAATGGTCCCAGAATGATGTGAAATTGTGCTTCGTGCAACATAATTCTGGGTGCCATTTACAAACCATAAGTGCTAATGACTCCATTCCTTTTTGTGGTTGTAGGGGCTGTTGATTGGAGTACATTAAAACAAACCTGATCTCTCTAGGACATTCAGAAGCCAAGTTATAAGCCCACAAAGGTGTAACTGGACTACTTCTTTAAAGTGACACCTTGTCCGGTGACCTTTGGGACATGGTTTGACCCCCTTAGGAAAGTTCTATCATCATGAAACGTTCAGGTCACTTACAACTCAATAGATTCCACCTTCTTGTAGCGTTTCAGCCTGATTGGACCTTGTTTTCACACAAATGAACCCAGAATGATGTGAAATTGTGCTTCGTGCAACATAATTCTGGGTAACATTTACAAATCATAAGTGCTAATGACTCCATTCCTTTTTGTGGTTGTAGGGGCTGTTGATTGGAGTACATTAAAACAAACCTGATCTCTCTAGGACATTCAGAAGCCAAGTTATAAGCCCACAAATGTGTAACTGGACTACTTCTTTAAAATGACACCAGATCCGGTGACCTTTGGGACATGGTTTGACCCCCTTAGGAAAGTGCTTTCATGATGAAACGTTCAGATCACTTACAACTCAATAGATTCTACCTTCCTGTAACGTTTCAGCCTGATTGGACCTTGTTTTCACACAAATGAACCCAGAATGATGTGAAATTGTGCTTCGTGCAACATAATTCTGGGTGCCATTTAAAAACCATAAGTGCTAATGACTCCATTCCTTATTGAGGTTGTAGGGGCTGTTGATTGGAGTACACTAAAACAAACCTGATCTCTCTAGGACATTCAGAAGCCAAGTTATAAGAACTCAAAGGTGTAACTGGACTACTTCTTTAATGTGACACCAGGCCCGGTGACCTTTGGGACATGGTTTGACCCCCTATAGGAATGTGCGATCATCTTGAAACGTTCAGATCACTTATGTAAGGTTATGAAGTTCATGGTTTTCAACTCCATACAGCTGGCCCCTGGGCACAATAACACCGTGTAGAAAAACCAAGGTCGGGTTGTCCTCAGACTGTTTACATTCCAGGAGAAGAGTCCGAAGGAGAAGAAGAAGCTTTACTTAATCAAAGTACTTTATTTGTGATTAAAATTATTAAGCAAAACAGATGTTGATCAACAATAATCAAGTGAATGATCTGTGAAATAAATATGTCATGAATTATGTTTAATGAAACCAGGACTACGGTGCAGACATACTGATCCTCATCTCCATAGAAACGCATGACACATTGTTCCAACCAATCAGAGCTTTCGGCTGCCGCAGGAGAATCTGGTGTTGACTTCAAGTGTCCAATCTACTTTACTGAAACTTATCAACAATTCAGAGATATAAAACAAGGCAACGCCATTTTAAGTCAGTTCCATTTTGACTTCAGTTCTATTCACCATCATCCTAAAGACAAGCGCAGCCTGGCCGGATGCGTTTTCTTTAAACTAAGAACTGTGAAACGGGAGATTTTCGTCGGTTAACAACCAGACGACGTCCTTTCAAAATAAGAGCACCTGCTGACGCCGCTGAACGGTACTGGGTCGACCCTCCAGACGGGCTTTGAAACGTTGTGATCGCTGCACCGACAGCTCCACCGTACATCCGAGGTTTCCAGACCTGGCAATTCCTGATCTACTTGGGAGACCCCACTGGGTACGTACACGGCAAAATAGCGGCTCATGTCATCACTTTATAAGCCTCGTGATATCTAGTCATAACAAAGACGACCAGATTCGATTACGGCATCCTAGAGAATCTGAACCAGACACACACACACTCACACACACGCACCAACACAACATCCGAATCCATTCTCATCCATCACAGAGTAGTCCTGGTAGATTGTTTAGAATTTATAATTCAGAAATTAAAGATTCTCAAACGATCCCATATCTCTCTCTTTTCTTGTCTCAAAGTCAATGCAGAGTGTTTAATTAAACTCCCTGATGATAAAAACAGCCTATTCTTCTGTTTATAAAAGTGAACTACTAACAGTGTATTAAAATACAACTTTGGTTAGTTACAACACTTTGTTTCCGTTACATATGGCGAGCCAAGCTTGATATCTGCACAGTTTATTACACTTTGTGCCGACTCTGAGACATTTTATTTGGGATTTTTAGTTCACTGTCTGTGTTAGAGAAAAGGAAAAAGGCGAGCGCTTCCTCCTTCAGCTCTCAGAAAGGGGGGGTGCACATTCATCACCCTCCAACAGGGGGCGCTGTTTCATCAAAACACCTTAAGTGCTGACGTGTGCTGGTGGCCATTTTGAGGCCTACATCTAAGGGTAAACATTTCTCCTGTTTTATTGCATTGGAACCGTCTGTTTATTGTTTGTCGTGGTGTTTGTGACACTGTGTGCGTCCATTTGTGTAATCGGAGACAGAAGACTCCGTCGGAAATTTATTTCCGTTCGATGAGCGCAGAATCCGCGCTGTTCTTAGTCGGAATTCTCGTTAGCACCTGCCGTAGCTTGATTTGCTCGGTAAACGCTGTCAGCCGAGAACAACCGCAGAGCGATACTGCATCCGGATTGCGTACGCTATTGAGACCCTTTCAGTCACGGCGCGAGATGCCCGTTGGTTGATCGAGGCAATGTTGAGACCCTGGTTGCAACAGGGCGTTCGCTAGCATTAGCCGACGAGCTAACTAGCCACTCTTCTCGGTGAGAAGGCTCGGGAACGCGTCCCGCGCAGCTTTCTAGCCGTTCCGACGCAGCGGAACTGTGTCCTTTAATCCGCTAAACCTTCCGGTACGGAGTACTTTAAGGTAACGTTAGCGGCGGTTCTGAAACACGCTGCAGTGTTCAGAATCGTGTGATTGCTACGGGGATCCAAGCCGGGTGTCGGACGACGCATGCGCGGCGGTCCGCCATCTTAGGTGCCCGACACGTAGCTCGACCCGCCATCTTGGGCAGGTCAAATAACAATGATATTTTTGGCATTATTGAACAATTTTGCCCAAAATAATCATTCACCAGCCAAACTTCCCTGTGACTACTTCTTTTAAAAAATCTACAGGTAAGGTTGTTTCTAAATAAACATCTAATTAGAAGGCAAATTTAAAGAGTAAATTAGTAAATAAAACAAGAAAAGGCTATTTGATATTTTGGAAAATGGACTCAGAGGTAACGATGCAATTATCATCTCAACTTCAGGCGATGCAAAACACTTTCCTTCCAATGATGACTAACATGATGAACATGATCTGCAATCTTCAGAAAGACGTCGAGGGCGTCAAACAATTCATGCGTGATTCTCAGGCGACACGGGCGGCAGCTCCGGGTTTGCCTGAGAAGCCACAAAATGAGACTGGGATGCTGCAGGTTGATGTTTTCACAGGTTCTGATTCACAGGAAAACAACAACACCTCAAAGGAAGGAGACAACACCTCTCCGGTCGTTCCATCTGTGGCGATGTTAGGCGATGAACCCGCAGATGACGACCGCAGTACCACTACTACCACCGCCGTAACTGAGAAAATTTTGCTTGCACCTCTGGTCGTGAGAAAGGGATCTAATAGGCCCGCAGTGGAGGTCACTGTTAATCAGAGACATTGCTGTGTCGCATTATTAGACACAGGAGCGGACATCTCGCTCATCAGCGGAGCTCTTTACAGCAGCATGTGCGAACAAAGGGGGGAGGACATCTCACCCCCCACACTCATTTCCGGCCCAAAGGATTTTGACGAGTTCTATGGCGCTCCCTCGCCCGCGGCTGCGACGACTGAGGTCAACATCTCGATAGGAGGCATGTCCTTTAAACACCTCGTGTACATCACCGAGGAGATGCCGATGCCCATGCTCTTAGGGTTGGACTGTCTCCAACGCCTTGACGCTAGACTCAGCGGTGCGTCCGGACAACTGTTTGCACGTGTGTGCACGTGTGCGGAAGCCAAAGCCGTACAAACCGTGGCCTGACACAGGCGGACGCCCTTCGGTGGCATGTCTTTCGCGGGGGGACGCGATTTCGACCTCACCACCACTCTCGAAGCCACCGGGTAGACCCCCGGAACTTCTGTTACAGATTGAGAAGGTCATAGACCAAGCGGATGCTCTCACCAACGATGTCGAGCGAGACCAGCTAAGACAACTTTTGCTAAAGTACCAGGATTTTCTTTCACTTGACTCCTTGGACTGTGGTCTGACCACTATCCATGAGGTCCGGATTCCTACCAGGCCAGATGCACCGCCGTCCTTTGTGCGGCAATACAAGATTCCCCTGGCGTCCATAGAACCGGTCCAGGAAATCATTGACAGCCTCTTGGCTAACGGGGTCATTCGACCCTGCAACAGCACCTGCTCGGCTCCATTGTGGCCGGTACTGAAGCCTAATGGTAAGTGGCGACTTACCATTGACTACCGGCAACTCAACAAACAGGTCCCCTTGTCTAGGTGGCCTATGGCACGCCTGGAGCAGGAGCTTCCAAAAGTGAAGGATGCTAAGTATTTTTCCACCCTTGACATTGCGTCTGGATTCTGGACGATTCCCGTCCACGAATCGGACCAACACAAACTTGCTTTCTCCTTTGCCAACCGGCAATACACCTTCACCCGGTGTCCTTTTGGTTATTCCAACTCGCCGGCTGAGTTCAACATCTTCTTGAACAAGGCCTGCCCCGATGCTCGAGAGCGTGGGACACTCATCTATGTCGACGACATTCTTATTCGTCGGCGTACGTTGGATGACCACCTGGCCGAGCTGGACCATGTCATGGGTCAGCTCGCGGCGGCAGGTGCTAAGATCTCTCTCGCCAAGGGACAGTGGTGCAGGTCACAAGTTCAGTACGTTGGCCTCCTTGTGGGACCACAGGGAGTGCAGCCTCAGCTTGGCAGGATTCAGGGTGTTGCCACCATCACACCTCCGAAGAACGTCTCCGAACTTCGCAGCTTCTTGGGGGTCTGCAAATACTCGCGTCAGGTCGTTGAACATTACGCTGAGTTGGCACGACCTCTGACTAATCTGTTGAAGAAGGATGTGGCGTTCGAATGGGCGGAGCAGCATCAGCAGGCCATGGATGACCTGAAGGCCGCCATGTGCTCGGCTCCGTGCTTGGCGCTCCCCGACTGTGACAAGGAGTTCCATCTTGAGGTTGGTTTCTCAGCTCACTGTTTGAGTGCTGGTCTCTACCAGATTCATGACTGCGACAGGCGTGTCGTAGCCTATGCTAGTAAGCTCTTGACTGGACCTGAGTTGAAATACTCGGACTGTGAAAAGGCTTTGCTTTCCACCATGTGGGCAGTTAAGTACTTTGCGAACTACATTGGCGGACAGAAAATCATCATTGAGACACAGCACCAGCCGGTGACCTTTCTTAACAGTCAGCGCATCAGAGATGGTGTGGTGACCAATTCCCGAATCGCTTCGTGGCTGCTGGCTCTTCAAAGTTTCGACATAGAGGTGCGCTACGCCCAGAACCGACGTAGCCCTCTTGGCATGGATTTGGCTGCGTGCCAACATTGCTCGGACGACGCCATCGCGTCAGTCCCGCCAGCCAGGCCCCCTCAGGCTCTTCTAAACCGCAACCACCACTACTACGACCAGTCGTACTGTGCGGGTTTACCGACCGTATACGTGGATGGCAGTGCTTTTCGGCACGGTTCTGCGCCTAGTGCGGGCGTGGGTGTCGTCTGGGTGGACGGTGACCGCAGGGAGTCCCGATGTTACTCTCTGGGTGAGAAGACCTCACAGTATGCTGAAGTAGCGGGGATCGTGATAGCGCTACGTAGCGCTAGGGACCATGGCTTCCGTGAACTGGTGGTTTGCACTGACTCGGACTACGCGCGTCTCAGTTTCTTGTGTCATCTACCAACGTGGAAGAGTAACGGGTTCCAGACCGCTAGCCAGAAGCCCGTCAAAAATCAAGCCCTCTTCAGGGCGTGTGACATTCTGGTGACTACACTTGACATGCACATTTACTGGCGTAAAGTCAAAGGTCACTCTCGCGCACCCGGTCCTGAAAAGGAGTTGAACGATCTTGCAGACTCTTTGGCCAAACAGGGCGCAACCGATGGTCCCCTGTGGGTTTTCGAACCCGGGTGGCTTGAGGGGCATGTGTGGTCTTTCCCTGATGAAAACCAGGTGTGTGTGGTTACTCGAGCTCGGGCTAATAGAGCGTCCGACTCGGAACCACCCAAAGGTGCGGTGGCCGTTCAACCTGCCTATTCGGATACCGATCTTGTCAGTCTTCAATCCCGGGACCCTGCTATCAGCAGGATGATCAAGTATATTTCTGATCCTAAAACCCAGCTACCGACTTCCGTCGAGCTTGATTCCGTTCCAGAGCTTCGCTCTCTCTTTCGTGTGCGGTCCACGCTGAGGGTCGTCGAAGGGCTGCTGATGCACGCCGCCAAGCCACCTTCGCCGCCTGTCCTTGTTACTCCAAAACCGCTGAGGAGGGACATGATCTCGCAGGCTCATGACTCTCCATCCGCCGGTCACAAAGGCGTCAAGGCCACGTTCGGTGCCCTGTGCCAGGTTGCTTATTGGCCGGGGATGCGTCGTGATATCTCGGACCACGTCGAGCGTTGCTTGGTTTGTTGTCAGTTTCAGCCGTCCAACCCTACGCACAGAGCTCCCCTACAAGAAAAAGGGCCGACCACTCCGTGGTCGGACTTGCAATTCGATTGGGTGGGGCCTCTGACCAAATCCACCAGAGGGAGTAAGTACATACTGACTGTCACCTGCGCATTCACCAAATGGGTTGAATGTTTGCCAGCACCTGATGACACGGCTAAGACTACAGCGATCCTCTTGCTGAATCACGTTTTTGCCCGCTTCGGTTTGCCCACGAGGGTCGACTCGGACAGGGGTACCCATTTCACCTCTGACGTGATGAAACATCTTTGGGAACTGTTGGGTGTCATGGCTAAATTCCACATTAGCCACCGGCCCCAGTCCTCTGGACAGGTCAAAAGGGTGAACCGCACGGTTATTAGCATGTTAAAAAAATATGTGAAAGCTAACCACCGAGATTGGGATATAAAACTTCCGTTGGTCCTCATGGCCATACGCGCTACCCCTCACGAGTCTACAGGTGTCTCCCCGTTTGAAATGATGACGGGCAGACAGATGACCCTACCGCTTCACCTGCTGTATCAACGACAGGTTCAGTCCGACACAGCCCCGGCGTGTACGAGCAGCCAATACTTGCAGGACCTGAGAAATCACCTGCTTGCAGCATTCTCGTTCGCACAGGCATCTCTGGGAAAGTCAGCTGAAGGCAGAAAAACTTATTACGATAAGAAAGCCTCACATTCCGAACTCGATGTAGGTGACCAGGCCTGGTACTACATTTTCGCTCCCAAAACGGGTAACAACAATGCGACCTCGGGGAAGCTGGCTAAGAAACTTTTGCCCAGATGGTCAGGTCCATACCTGATTACAGATAAGATCTCTCCGGTCGTGTATCAGATCAAGATCGCCGACAAAAACAAGGCGCCCGTCTACAAATGGGTACACAGGGGCCATATCAAACTGCACAAGGGTCCCACAGATTTGGCCGATACCAACAACAACAATCCACCGACTTCAAAAGGGGGGTGATAAATACGTCCCGTTGGTTCCACAGATTTCTATCTCTGATTACACAAATTTGTGTTTGTGAGTGTACATGGTTGTCTTTCCTGTTATACGTCACGTGCAGACTTAAGGTGTGTTGAGATGGACGTGCTGTGGGCTCCTGGAGTCAGGTAAAAGGCCAGGTTACAGTGAGTGGGTTAGGTCACGTAGTACTGTTGTCCAAAATTTTTTTTTTTTTATCTTTACTAATCACAATGCCTTAGGGGTACATTGACATGAACATGATTACTAACCACTGATTTACATTTTAGTGCTGATTTACATTTCTTTTTTTTTATAGTACCTTTGACCAGTTGATTTTAACAGTGAAAATTATGTTTGTGATCATCAATTCTTTGATTTATCCTACTGGGCTGTAACCAATTTTGCCCCTGTCCTGACACAAGTATTTACAGTGAGGATTCACTGATACCGGTTAGGGTTTCTTTCATTTTTCTGCTTCTCGCATCATCCCTTTTTGCATCTTACACAGTCAGGGCTGCATCCATTTCTTCACTTAATGGGTAATTACACTTAAAACTAACACATAGTACAAAAGGCACTCATAGAGTTAGGTTTTTATTATTTTTATTTCTTTGATGACATGAAATGCACTTTTGTCGTGTCTACATTGAAGTGCCTACACTGTGCTCTCTCTCCTCTGTTGACCGTGTGAGGATCCTGCGTCCTGGGGGTGGATCCGTGACTCGTCATCTGCATCGACTACTCCTGGGGGTGCTCCGGCTCGTTGGCCTTGGACGACTGTGGTTCCGGCGTGGCTGCTGGGACGCCTCATTCGTTGGGTTTACTGTCACCCGCTCTTCCCTTTTTGTGGATTACGATAAGTACTCTTTCAAAGTTCAATTTTTATTTGGAATATTGCCCTGCCTGCGGATACAACAATCGATTTTTAATTGGAATACTACCCTGTTCGTGGATACGTTCAAGATTTGCTCCTGCTTTGCTTTATTGCCCGTGAGGATATGAAGTTGCTGTTGCTTCGTTTATGGCTTCCATGGGGAATAATTAATAACCTGCTGACTTGTGTTCTTCCTGAGGAGTATGCGAGACTGTTCTCCGGCGTGGGGTCGTACCTCACCACAGATGGCTGTTCCCTTGGGATCGCATCCGGTTCTGTTGTCAAGATTCTTCATAACTTGGGTTGGTTCAACGACCAAGTGGTCTCTTGAAGGACCACATTGACCTTGAAAAGGGGGGATATGTAAGGTTATGAAGTTCATGGTTTTCAACTCCATACAGCTGGCCCCTGGGCACAATAACACCGTGTAGAAAAACCAAGGTCGGGTTGTCCTCAGACTGTTTACATTCCAGGAGAAGAGTCCGAAGGAGAAGAAGAAGCTTTACTTAATCAAAGTACTTTATTTGTGATTAAAATTATTAAGCAAAACAGATGTTGATCAACAATAATCAAGTGAATGATCTGTGAAATAAATATGTCATGAATTATGTTTAATGAAACCAGGACTACGGTGCAGACATACTGATCCTCATCTCCATAGAAACGCATGACACATTGTTCCAACCAATCAGAGCTTTCGGCTGCCGCAGGAGAATCTGGTGTTGACTTCAAGTGTCCAATCTACTTTACTGAAACTTATCAACAATTCAGAGATATAAAACAAGGCAACGCCATTTTAAGTCAGTTCCATTTTGACTTCAGTTCTATTCACCATCATCCTAAAGACAAGCGCAGCCTGGCCGGATGCGTTTTCTTTAAACTAAGAACTGTGAAACGGGAGATTTTCGTCGGTTAACAACCAGACGACGTCCTTTCAAAATAAGAGCACCTGCCGACGCCGCTGAACGGTACTGGGTCGACCCTCCAGACGGGCTTTGAAACGTTGTGATCGCTGCACCGACAGCTCCACCGTACATCCGAGGTTTCCAGACCTGGCAATTCCTGATCTACTTGGGAGACCCCACTGGGTACGTACACGGCAAAATAGCGGCTCATGTCATCACTTTATAAGCCTCGTGATATCTAGTCATAACAAAGACGACCAGATTCGATTACGTCATCCTAGAGAATCTGAACCAGACACACACACACTCACACACACACACCAACACAACATCCGAATCCATTCTCATCCATCACAGAGTAGTCCTGGTAGATTGTTTAGAATTTATAATTCAGAAATTAAAGATTCTCAAACGATCCCATATCTCTCTCTTTTCTTGTCTCAAAGTCAATGCAGAGTGTTTAATTAAACTCCCTGATGATAAAAACAGCCTATTCTTCTGTTTATAAAAGTGAACTACTAACAGTGTATTAAAATACAACTTTGGTTAGTTACAACACTTTGTTTCCGTTACACTTACAACTCAATAGATTCTACCTTCTTGTAGCGTTTCAGCCTGATTGGACCTTGTTTTCACACAAATGGACCCAGAATGATGTGAAATTGTGCTTAGTGCAACATAATTCTGGGTGCCATTTACAAACCTTAAGTGCTAATGACTCCATTCCTTTTTGTGGTTGTAGGGGCTGTTGATTGGAGTACACTAAAACAAACCTAACCTCTCTAGGACATTCAGAAGCCAAGTTATAAGCCCACAAAGGTGTAACTGGACTACTTCTTTAAAGTGACACCAGGCCCGGTGACCTTTGGGACATGGTTTGACCCCCTTAGGAAAGTGCTATCATCATGAAACGTTCAGCTCACTTACAACTCAATAGATTCTACCTTCCTGTAACGTTTCAGCCTGATTGGACCTTGTTTTCACACAAATGAACCCAGAATGATGTGAAATTGTGCTTAGTGCAGCATAATTCTGTGTGCCATTTAAAAACCATGAGTGCTAATGACTCCATTCCTTTTTGAGGTTGTAGGGGATGTTGACTGGAGTACACTAAAACAAACCTGATCTCTCTAGGATATTCAGAAGCCAAGTTATAAGCCCACAAAGGTGTAACTGGACTACTTCTTTAAATTGACACCAGATCCGGTGACCTTTGGGACATGGTTTGACCCCCTTAGGACAGTGCTATCATCATGAAACGTTCAGATAACTTACAACTCAATAGATTCTACCTTCCTGTAACGTTTCAGCCTGATTGGACCTTGTTTTCACACAAATGGACCCAGAATGATGTGAAATTGTGCTTCGTGCAACATAATTCTGGGTGCCATTTACAAACCATAAGTGCTAATGACTCCATTCCTTTTTGTGGTTGTAGGGGCTGTTGATTGGAGTACATTAAAACAAACCTGATCTCTCTAGGACATTCAGAAGCCAAGTTATAAGCCCACAAATGTGAAACTGGACTACTTCTTTAAATTGACACCAGATCCGGTGACCTTTGGGACATGGTTTGACCCCCTTAGGAAAGTGCTATCATCATGAAACGTTCAGATCACTTACACCTCAGTAGATTCTACCTTCCTGTAACGTTTCAGCCTGATTGGACCTTGTTTTCACACAAATGGACCCAGAATGAAGTGAAATTGTGCTTCGTGCAACATAATTCTGGGTGCCATTTACAAACCATAAGTTCTAATGACTCCATTCCTTTTTGTGGTTGTAGGGGCTGTTGATTGGAGTACATTTAAACAAACCTGATCTCTCTAGGACATTCAGAAGCCAAGTTATAAGCCCACAAATGTGTAACTGGACTACTTCTTTAAATTGACACCAGATCCGGTGACCTTTGGGACATGGTTTGACCCCCTTAGGAAAGTGCTATCATCATGAAACGTTCAGATCACTTACAACTCAATAGATTCTACCTTCCTGTAACGTTTCAGCCTGATTGGACCTTGTTTTCACACAAATAAACCCAGAATGATGTGAAATTGTGCTTCGTGCAACATAATTCTGGGTGCCATTTACAAACCATAAGTGCTAATGACTCCATTCCTTTTTGTGGTTGTAGGGGCTTTTGATTGGAGTACACTAAAACAAACCTAACCTCTCTAGGACATTCAGAAGCCAAGTTATAAGTCCACAAAGGTGTAACTGGACTACTTCTTTAAAGTGACACCAGGCCCGGTGACCTTTGGGACATGGTTTTACCCCCTATAGGAATGTGCGATCATCTTGAAACGTTCAGATCACTAACAACTCAATAGATTCTACCTTCTTGTAGCGTTTCAGCCTGACTGGACCTTGTTTTCACACAAATGGACCCAGAATGATGTGAAATTGTGCTTCGTGCAACATAATTCTGGGGGCCATTTACAAACCATACGTGCTAATGACTCCATTCCTTTTTTTGGTTGTAGGGGCTGTTGATTGGAGTACATTAAAACAAACCTGATCTCTCTAGGACATTCAGAAGCCAAGTTATAAGCCCACAAATGTGTAACTGGACTACTTCTTTAAAGTGACACCAGGCCCGGTGACCTTTGGGACATGGTTTGACCCCCTATAGGAATGTGCGATCATCATGAAACGTTCAGATCACTTACAACTCAATAGATTCTACCTTCTTGTAACGTTTCAGCCTGATTGGACCTAGTTTTCACACAAATGGACCCAGAATGATGTGAAATTGTGCTTCGTGCAACATAATTCTGGGTGCCATTTACAAACCATAAGTGCTAATGACTCCATTCCTTTTTGTGGTTGTAGGGGCTGTTGATTGGAGTACACTAAAACAAACCTGATCACTCTAGGACATTCAGAAGCCAAGTTATAAGCCCACAAATGTGTAACTGGACTACTTTAAATTGACACCAGATCCGGTGACCTTTGGGACATGGTTTGACCCCGTTAGGAAAGTGCTATCATCGTGAAACGTTCAGATCACTTACAACTCAATAGATTCTACCTTCATGTAACGTTTCAGCCTGATTGGACCTTGTTTTCACACAAATGAACCCAGAATGATGTGAAATTGTGCTTCGTGCAACATAATTCTGGGTGCCATTTAAAAACCATAAGTGCTAATGACTCCATTCCTTTTTGTGGTTGTAGGGGCTGTTGATTGGAGTGCATTTAAACAAACCTGATCTCTCTAGGACATCCAGAAGCCAAGTTATAAGCCCACAAATGTGTAACTGGACAACTTCTTTAAATTGACACCAGATCCGGTGACCTTTGGGACATGGTTTGACCCCCTTAGGAAAGTGCTAATATCATGAAACGTTCAGATCACTTACAACTCAATAGATTCTACCTTCCTGTAACGTTTCAGCCTGATTGGACCTTGTTTTCACACAAATGGACCCAGAATGATGTGAAATTGTGCTTCCTGCAACATAATTCTGGGTGCCATTTACAAACCATAAGTGCTAATGACTCCATTCCTTTTTGTAGTTGTAGGGGCTGTTGATTGGAGTACATAAAAAAAACTGATCTCTCTAGGACATTCAGAAGCCAAGTTATGAGCCCACAAATGTGTAACTGGACTACTTCTTTAAATTGACACCAGATCCGGTGACCTTTGGGACATGGTTTGACCCCCTTAGGAAAGTGCTATCATCATGAAACGTTCAGATCACTTACAACTCAATAGATTCTACCTTCCTGTAACGTTTCAGCCTGATTGGACCTTGTTTTCACACAAATGAACCCAGAATGATGTGAAATTGTGCTTCGTGCAACATAATTCTGGGTGCCATTTAAAAACCATAAGTGCTAATGATATCATTACTTTTTGTGGTTGTAGGGGCTTTTGATTGGAGTACACTAAAACAAACCTAACCTCTCTAGGACATTCAGAAGCCAAGTTATAAGCCCACAAAGGTGTAACTGGACTACTTCTTTAAAGTGACTCCAGGCCCGGTGACCTTTGGGACATGGTTTTACCCCCTATAGGAATGTGCGATCATCTTGAAACGTTCAGATCACTTACAACTCAATAGATTCTACCTTCTTGTAGCGTTTCAGCCTGATTGGACCTTGTTTTCACACAAATGGACCCAGAATGATGTGAAATTGTGCTTCGTGCAACATAATTCTGGGTGCCATTTACAAACCATAAGTGCTAATGACTCCATTCCTTTTTGTGGTTGTAGGGGCTGTTATTTGGAGTACATTAAAACAAACCTGATCTCTCTAGGACATTCAGAAGCCAAGTTATAAGCCCACAAATGTGAAACTGGACTACTTCTTTAAATTGACACCAGATCCGGTGACCTTTGGGACATGGTTTGACCCCCTTAGGAAAGTGCGATCATCATGAAACGTTCAGATCACTTACAACTCAGTAGATTCTACCTTCCTGTAACGTTTCAGCCTGATTGGACCTTGTTTTCACACAAATGGACCCAGAATAAAGTGAAATTGTGCTTCGTGCAACATAATTCTGGGTGCCATTTACAAACCATAAGTTCTAATGACTCCATTCCTTTTTGTGGTTGTAGGGGCTGTTGATTGGAGTACATTAAAACAAACCTGATCTCTCTAGGACATTCAGAAGCCAAGTTATAAGCCCACAAATGTGTAACTGGACTACTTCTTTAAATTGACACCAGATCCGGTGACCTTTGGGACATGGTTTGACCCCCTTAGGAAAGTGCTATCATCATGAAACGTTCAGATCACTTATAACTCAATAGATTCTACCTTCCTGTAACGTTTCAGCCTGATTGGACCTTGTTTTCACACAAATAAACCCAGAATGATGTGAAATTGTGCTTCGTGCAACATAATTCTGGGTGCCATTTACAAAACATAAGTGCTAATGACTCCATTCCTTTTTGTGGTTGTAGGGGCTTTTGATTGGAGTACACTAAAACAAACCTAACCTCTCTAGGACATTCAGAAGCCAAGTTTTAAGCCCACAAAGGTGTAACTGGACTACTTCTTTAAAGTGACACCAGGCCCGGTGACCTTTGGGACATGGTTTTACCCCCTATAGGAATGTGCGATCATCTTGAAACGTTCAGATCACTAACAACTCAATAGATTCTACCTTCTTGTAGCGTTTCAGCCTGACTGGACATTGTTTTCACACAAATGGACCCAGAATGATGTGAAATTGTGCTTCGTGCAACATAATTCTGGGGGCCATTTACAAACCATGAGTGCTAATGACTCCATTCCTTTTTTTGGTTGTAGGGGCTGTTGATTGGAGTACATTAAAACAAACCTGATCTCTCTAGGACATTCAGAAGCCAAGTTATAAGCCCACAAATGTGTAACTGGACTACTTCTTTAAAGTGACACCAGGCCCGGTGACCTTTGGGACATGGTTTGACCCCCTATAGGAATGTGCGATCATCATGAAACGTTCAGATCACTTACAACTCAATAGATTCTACCTTCTTGTAACGTTTCAGCCTAATTGGACCTTGTTTTCACACGAATGGACCCAGAATGATGTGAAATTGTGCTTCGTGCAACATAATTCTGGGTGCCATTTACAAACCATAAGTGCTAATGACTCCATTCCTTTTTGTGGTTGTAGGGGCTGTTGATTGGAGTACACTAAAACAAACCTGATCACTCTAGGACATTCAGAAGCCAAGTTATAAGCCCACAAATGTGTAACTGGACTACTTTAAATTGACACCAGATCCGGTGACCTTTGGGACATGGTTTGACCCCGTTAGGAAAGTGCTATCATCGTGAAACGTTCAGATCACTTACAACTCAATAGATTCTACCTTCATGTAATGTTTCAGCCTGATTGGACCTTGTTTTCACACAAATGAACCCAGAATGATGTGAAATTGTGCTTCGTGCAACATAATTCTGGGTGCCATTTAAAAACCATAAGTGCTAATGACTCCATTCCTTTTTGTGGTTGTAGGGGCTGTTGATTGGAGTGCATTAAAACAAACCTGATCTCTCTAGGACATTCAGAAGCCAAGTTATAAGCCCACAAATGTGTAACTGGACTACTTCTTTAAATTGACACCAGATCCGGTGACCTTTGGGACATGGTTTGACCCCCTTAGGAAAGTGCTATCATCATTAAACGTTCAGATCACTTACAACTCAATAGATTCTACCTTCCTGTAACGTTTCAGCCTGATTGGACCTTGTTTTCACACAAATGGACCCAGAATGATGTGAAATTGTGCTTCGTGCAACATAATTCTGGGTGCCATTTACAAACCATAAGTACTAATGACTCCATTCCTTTTTGTAGTTGTAGGGGCTGTTGATTGGAGTACATAAAAAAAAACTGATCTCTCTAGGACATTCAGAAGCCAAGTTATAAGCCCACAAATGTGTAACTGGACTTCTGACACCAGATCCGGTGACCTTTGGGACATGGTTTGACCCCCTTAGGAAAGTGCTATCATCATGAAACGTTCAGATCACTTACAACTCAATAGATTCTACCTTCCTGTAACGTTTCAGCCTGATTGGACCTTGTTTTCACACAAATGGACCCAGAATGATGTGAAATTGTGCTTCGTGCAACATAATTCTGGGTGCCATTTACAAACCGTAAGTGCTAATGACTCCATTCCTTTTTGTGGTTGTAGGGGCTTTTGATTGGAGTACACTAAAACAAACCTAACCTCTCTAGGACATTCAGAAGCCAAGTTATAAGCCCACAAAGGTGTAACTGGACTACTTCTTTAAAGTGACACCAGGCCCGGTGACCTTTGGGACATGGTTTGACCCCCTTAGGAAAGTGCTATCATCATGAAACGTTCAGATCACTTACAACTCAATAGATTCTACCTTCCTGTAACGTTTCAGCCTGATTGGACCTTGTTTTCACACAAATGGACCCAGAATGATGTGAAATTGTGCTTCGTGCAACATAATTCTGGGTGCCATTTACAAACCGTAAGTGCTAATGACTCCATTCCTTTTTGTGGTTGTAGGGGCTTTTGATTGGAGTACACTAAAACAAACCTAACCTCTCTAGGACATTCAGAAGCCAAGTTATAAGCCCACAAAGGTGTAACTGGACTACTTCTTTAAAGTGACACCAGGCCCGGTGACCTTTGGGACATGGTTTTACCCCTATACGAATGTGCGATCATCTTGAAACGTTCAAATCACTTACAACTCAATAGATTCTACCTTCTTGTAGCGTTTCAGCCTGACTGGACCTTGTTTTCACACAAATGGACCCAGAATGATGTGAAATTGTGCTTCGTGCAACATAATTCTGGGGGCCATTTACAAACCATAAGTGCTAATGACTCCATTCCTTTTTTTGGTTGTAGAGCTGTTGATTGGAGTACATTAAAACAAACCTGATCTCTCTAGGACATTCAGAAGCCAAGTTATAAGCCCACAAATGTGTAACTGGACTACTTCTTTAAAGTGACACCAGGCCCGGTGACCTTTGGGACATGGTTTGACCTCCTATAGGAATGTGCGATCATCATGAAACGTTCAGATCACTTACAACTCAATAGATTCTACCTTCTTGTAACGTTTCAGCCTGATTGGACCTTGTTTTCACACAAATGGACCCAGAATGATGTGAAATTGTGCTTCGTGCAACATAATTCTGGGTGCCATTTACAAACCATAAGTGCTAATGACTCCATTCCTTTTTGTGGTTGTAGGGGCTGTTGATTGGAGTACACTAAAACAAACCTGATCACTCTAGGACATCCAGAAGCCAAGTTATAAGCCCACAAATGTGTAACTGGACTACTTTAAATTGACACCAGATCCGGTGACCTTTGGGACATGGTTTGACCCCGTTAGGAAAGTGCTATCATCATGAAACGTTCAGATCACTTACAACTCAGTAGATTCTACCTTCCTGTAACGTTTCAGCCTGATTGGACCTTGTTTTCACACAAATGGACCCAGAATGAAGTGAAATTGTGCTTCGTGCAACATAATTCTGGTTGCCATTTACAAACCATAAGTTCTAATGACTCCATTCCTTTTTGTGGTTGTAGGGGCTGTTGATTGGAGTACATTAAAACAAACCTGGTCTCTCTAGGACATTCAGAAGCCAAGTTATAAGCCCACAAATGTGTAACTGGACTACTTCTTTAAATTGACACCAGATCCGGTGACCTTTGGGACATGGTTTGACCCCCTTAGGAAAGTGCTATCATCATGAAACGTTCAGATCACTTACAACTCAATAGATTCTACCTTCCTGTAACGTTTCAGCCTGATTGGACCTTGTTTTCACACAAATGGACCCAGAATGATGTGAAATTGTGCTTCGTGCAACATAATTCTGGGTGCCATTTACAAACCGTAAGTGCTAATGACTCCATTCCTTTTTTTGGTTGTAGGGGCTTTTGATTGGAGTACACTAAAACAAACCTGGTCTCTCTAGGACATTCAGAAGCCAAGTTATAAGCCCACAAAGGTGTAACTGGACTACTTCTTTAAAGTGACACCAGGCCCGGTGACCTTTGGGACATGGTTTTACCCCCTATAGGAATGTGCGATCATCTTGAAACGTTCAGATCACTTACAACTCAATAGATTCTACCTTCTTGTAGCGTTTCAGCCTGACTGGACCTTGTTTTCACACAAATGGACCCAGAATGATGTGAAATTGTGCTTCGTGCAACATAATTCTGGGGGCCATTTACAAACCATAAGTGCTAATGACTCCATTCCTTTTTTTGGTTGTAGGGGCTGTTGATTGGAGTACATTAAAACAAACCTGATCTCTCTAGGACATTCAGAAGCCAAGTTATAAGCCCACAAATGTGTAACTGGACTACTTCTTTAAAGTGACACCAGGCCCGGTGACCTTTGGGACATGGTTTGACCTCCTATAGGAATGTGCGATCATCATGAAACGTTCAGATCACTTACAACTCAATAGATCCTACCTTCTTGTAACGTTTCAGCCTGATTGGACCTTGTTTTCACACAAATGGACCCAGAATGATGTGAAATTGTGCTTCGTGCAACATAATTCTGGGTGCCATTTACAAACCATAAGTGCTAATGACTCCATTCCTTTTTGTGGTTGTAGGGGCTGTTGATTGGAGTACACTAAAACGAACCTGATCACTCTAGGACATTCAGAAGCCAAGTTATAAGCCCACAAATGTGTAACTGGACTACTTCTTTAAAGTGACACCAGGCCCGGTGACCTTTGGGACATGGTTTGACCTCCTATAGGAATGTGCGATCATCATGAAACGTTCAGATCACTTACAACTCAATAGATTCTACCTTCTTGTAACGTTTCAGCCTGATTGGACCTTGTTTTCACACAAATGGACCCAGAATGATGTGAAATTGTGCTTCGTGCAACATAATTCTGGGTGCCATTTACAAACCATAAGTGCTAATGACTCCATTCCTTTTTGTGGTTGTAGGGGCTGTTGATTGGAGTACACTAAAACAAACCTGATCACTCTAGGACATCCAGAAGCCAAGTTATAAGCCCACAAATGTGTAACTGGACTACTTTAAATTGACACCAGATCCGGTGACCTTTGGGACATGGTTTGACCCCGTTAGGAAAGTGCTATCATCATGAAACGTTCAGATCACTTACAACTCAGTAGATTCTACCTTCCTGTAACGTTTCAGCCTGATTGGACCTTGTTTTCACACAAATGGACCCAGAATGAAGTGAAATTGTGCTTCGTGCAACATAATTCTGGTTGCCATTTACAAACCATAAGTTCTAATGACTCCATTCCTTTTTGTGGTTGTAGGGGCTGTTGATTGGAGTACATTAAAACAAACCTGGTCTCTCTAGGACATTCAGAAGCCAAGTTATAAGCCCACAAATGTGTAACTGGACTACTTCTTTAAATTGACACCAGATCCGGTGACCTTTGGGACATGGTTTGACCCCCTTAGGAAAGTGCTATCATCATGAAACGTTCAGATCACTTACAACTCAATAGATTCTACCTTCCTGTAACGTTTCAGCCTGATTGGACCTTGTTTTCACACAAATGGACCCAGAATGATGTGAAATTGTGCTTCGTGCAACATAATTCTGGGTGCCATTTACAAACCGTAAGTGCTAATGACTCCATTCCTTTTTTTGGTTGTAGGGGCTTTTGATTGGAGTACACTAAAACAAACCTGGTCTCTCTAGGACATTCAGAAGCCAAGTTATAAGCCCACAAAGGTGTAACTGGACTACTTCTTTAAAGTGACACCAGGCCCGGTGACCTTTGGGACATGGTTTTACCCCCTATAGGAATGTGCGATCATCTTGAAACGTTCAGATCACTTACAACTCAATAGATTCTACCTTCTTGTAGCGTTTCAGCCTGACTGGACCTTGTTTTCACACAAATGGACCCAGAATGATGTGAAATTGTGCTTCGTGCAACATAATTCTGGGGGCCATTTACAAACCATAAGTGCTAATGACTCCATTCCTTTTTTTGGTTGTAGGGGCTGTTGATTGGAGTACATTAAAACAAACCTGATCTCTCTAGGACATTCAGAAGCCAAGTTATAAGCCCACAAATGTGTATCTGGACTACTTCTTTAAAGTGACACCAGGCCCGGTGACCTTTGGGACATGGTTTGACCTCCTATAGGAATGTGCGATCATCATGAAACGTTCAGATCACTTACAACTCAATAGATCCTACCTTCTTGTAACGTTTCAGCCTGATTGGACCTTGTTTTCACACAAATGGACCCAGAATGATGTGAAATTGTGCTTCGTGCAACATAATTCTGGGTGCCATTTACAAACCATAAGTGCTAATGACTCCATTCCTTTTTGTGGTTGTAGGGGCTGTTGATTGGAGTACACTAAAACAAACCTGATCACTCTAGGACATTCAGAAGCCAAGTTATAAGCCCACAAATGTGTAACTGGACTACTTTAAATTGACACCAGATCCGGTGACCTTTGGGACATGGTTTGACACCGTTACGAAAGTGCTATCATCGTGAAACGTTCAGATCACTTACAACTCAATAGATTCTACCTTCGTGTAACGTTTCAGCCTGATTGGACCTTGTTTTCACACAAATGGACCCAGAATGATGTGAAATTGTGCTTCGTGCAACATAATTCTGGGTGCCATTTACAAACCATAAGTGCTAATGACTCCATTCCTTTTTTTGGTTGTAGGGGCTGTTGATTGGAGTACATTAAAACAAACCTGATCTCTCTAGGACATTCAGAAGCCAAGTTATAAGCCCACAAATGTGTAACTGGACTACTTCTTTAAAGTGACACCAGGCCCGGTGACCTTTGGGACATGGTTTGACCTCCTATAGGAATGTGCGATCATCATGAAACGTTCAGATCACTTACAACTCAATAGATCCTACCTTCTTGTAACGTTTCAGCCTGATTGGACCTTGTTTTCACACAAATGGACCCAGAATGATGTGAAATTGTGCTTCGTGCAACATAATTCTGGGTGCCATTTACAAACCATAAGTGCTAATGACTCCATTCCTTTTTGTGGTTGTAGGGGCTGTTGATTGGAGTACACTAAAACAAACCTGATCACTCTAGGACATTCAGAAGCCAAGTTATAAGCCCACAAATGTGTAACTGGACTACTTGAAATTGACACCAGATCCGGTGACCTTTGGGACATGGTTTGACACCGTTACGAAAGTGCTATCATCGTGAAACGTTCAGATCACTTACAACTCAATAGATTCTACCTTCGTGTAACGTTTCAGCCTGATTGGACCTTGTTTTCACACAAATGGACCCAGAATGATGTGAAATTGTGCTTCGTGCAACATAATTCTGGGTGCCAATTACAAACCATAAGTGCTAATGACTCCATTCCTTTTTGTGGTTGTAGGGGCTGTTGATTGGAGTACATTAAAACAAACCTGATCTCTCTAGGACATTCAGAAGCCAAGTTATAAGCCCACAAATGTGAAACTGGACTATTTCTTTAAATTGACACCAGATCCGGTGACCTTTGGGACATGGTTTGACCCCCTTAGGAAAGTGCTATCATCATGAAACGTTCAGATCACTTACAACTCAGTAGATTCTACCTTCCTGTAACGTTTCAGCCTGATTGGACCTTGTTTTCACACAAATGGACCCAGAACGAAGTGAAATTTTGCTTTGTGCAACATAATTCTGGGTGCCATTTACAAACCATAAGTTCTAATGACTCCATTCCTTTTTGTGGTTGTAGGGGCTATTTATTGGAGTACATTAAAACAAACCTGATCTCTCTAGGACATTCAGAAGCCAAGTTATAAGCCCACAAATGTGTAACTGGACTACTTCTTTAAATTGACACCAGATCCGGTGACCTTTGGGACATGGTTTGACCCCCTTAGGAAAGTGCTATCATCATGAAACGTTCAGATCACTTACAACTCAATAGATTCTACCTTCCTGTAACGTTTCAGCCTGATTGGACCTTGTTTTCACACAAATAAACCCAGAATGATGTGAAATTGTGCTTCGTGCAACATAATTCTGGGTGCCATTTACAAACCGTAAGTGCTAATGACTCCATTCCTTTTTGTGGTTGTAGGGGCTTTTGATTGGAGTACACTAAAACAAACCTAACCTCTCTAGGACATTCAGAAGCCAAGTTATAAGCCCACAAAGGTGTAACTGGACTACTTCTTTAAAGTGACACCAGGCCCGGTGACCTTTGGGACATGGTTTTACCCCCTATAGGAATGTGCGATCATCTTGAAACGTTCAGATCACTTACAACTCAATAGATTCTACCTTCTTGTAGCGTTTCAGCCTGACTGGACCTTGTTTTCACACAAATGGACCCAGAATGATGTGAAATTGTGCTTCGTGCAACATAATTCTGGGGGCCATTTACAAACCATAAGTGCTAATGACTCCATTCCTTTTTTTGGTTGTAGGGGCTGTTGATTGGAGTACATTAAAATAAACCTGATCTCTCTAGGACATTCAGAAGCCAAAATATAAGCCCACAAATGTGAAACTGGACTACTTCTTTAAATTGACACCAGATCCGGTGACCTTTGGGACATGGTTTGACCCCCTTAGGAAAGTGCTATCATCATGAAACGTTCAGATCACTTACAACTCAGTAGATTCTACCTTCCTGTAACATTTCAGCCTGATTGGACCTTGTTTTCACACAAATAAACCCAGAATGATGTGAAATTGTGCTTCGTGCAACATAATTCTGGGTGCCATTTACAAACCATAAGTGCTAATGACTCCATTCCTTTTTGTGGTTGTAGGGGCTGTTGATTGGAGTACACTAAAACAAACCTGATCGCTCTAGGACATTCAGAAGCCAAGTTATAAGCCCACAAATGTGTAACTGGACTACTTCTTTAAATTGACATCAGATCCGGTGACCTTTGGGACATGGTTTGACCCCCTTAGGAAAGCGCTATCATCATGAAACGTTCAGATCACTTACAACTCAATAGATTCTACCTTCCTGTAACGTTTCAGCCTGATTGGACCTTGTTTTCACACAAATGAACCCAGAATAATGTGAATTTGTGCTTTGTGCAACATAATTCTGGGTGCCATTTAAAAACCATAAGTGCTAATGACTCCATTCCTTTTTGTGGTTGTAGGGGCTGTTGATTGGAGTACACTAAAACAAACCTGACCTCTCTAGGACATTCAGAAGCCAAGTTATAAGCCCACAAAGGTGTAACTGGACTACTTCTTTAAAGTGACACCAGGCCCGGTGACCTTTGGGACATGGTTTGACCCCCTATAGGAATGTGCGATCATCATGAAACATTCAGATCACTTAAAACTCAATAGATTCTACCTTCTTGTAACGTTTCAGCCTGATTGGACCTTGTTTTCACACAAATGGACCCAGAATGATGTGAAATTGTGCTTCGTGCAACATAATTCTGGGTGCCATTTACAAACCATAAGTGCTAATGACTCCATTCCTTTTTGTGGTTGTAGGGGCTGTTGATTGGAGTGCATTAAAACAAACCTGATCTCTCTAGGACATTCAGAAGCCAAGTTATAAGCCCACAAAAGTGTAACTGGACTACTTCTTTAAATTGACACCAGATCCGGTGACCTTTGGGACATGGTTTGTCCCCCTTAGGAAAGTGCTATCATCATGAAACGTTCAGATCACTTACAACTCAATAGATTCTACCTCCCTGTAACGTTTCAGCCTGATTGGACCTTGTTTTCACACAAATGGACCCAGAATGATGTGAAATTGTGCTTCGTGCAACATAATCCTGGGTGCCATTTACAAACCATAAGTGCTAATGACTCCATTCCTTTTTGTAGTTGTAGGGGATGTTGATTGGAGTACATTAAAAAAACCTGATCTCTCTAGGACATTCAGAAGCCAAGTTATAAGCCCACAGATGTGTAACTGGACTACTTCTTTAAAGTGACACCAGATCCGGTGACCTTTGGGACATGGTTTGACCCCCTATAGGAATGTGCGATCATCATGAAACGTTCAGATCACTTACAACTCAATAGATTCTACCTTCTTGTAACGTTTCAGCCTGATTGGACCTTGTTTTCACACAAATGGACCCAGAATGATGTGAAATTGTGCTTCGTGCAACATAATTCTGGGTGCCATTTACAAACCATAAGTGCTAATGACTCCATTCCTTTTTGTGGTTGTAGGGGCTGTTGATTGGAGTACACTAAAACAAACCTGATCACTCTAGGACATTCAGAAGCCAAGTTATAAGCCCACAAATGTGTAACTGGACTACTTTAAATTGACACCAGATCCGGTGACCTTTGGGACATGGTTTGACCCCCTTAGGAAAGAGCTATCATCATGAAACCTTCAGATCACTTACAACTCAATAGATTCTACCTTCCTGTAACGTTTCAGCCTGATTGGAACTTGTTTTCACACAAATGAACCTAGAATGATGTGAAATTGTGCTTCGTGCAACATAATTCTGGGTGCCATTTACAAACCATAAGTGCTAATGACTCCATTCCTTTTTGTGGTTGTAGGGGCTGTTGATTGGAGTACACTAAAATAAACCTGACCTCTCTAGGACATTCAGAAGCCAAGTTATAAGCCCACAAATGTGTAACTGGACTACTTCTTTAAAGGTACACCAGATCCGGTGACCTTTGGGACATGGTTTGACCCCCTTAGGAAAGTGCTATCATCATGAAACGTTCAGATCACTTACAACTCAATAGATTCTACCTTCCTGTAACGTTTCAGCCTGATTGGACCTTGTTTTCACACAAATAAACCCAGAATGATGTGAAATTGTGCTTCGTGCAACATAATTCTGGGTGCCATTTACAAACCATAAGTGCTAATGACTCCATTCCTTTTTGTGGTTGTAGGGGCTTTTGATTGGAGTACACTAAAACAAACCTAACCTCTCTAGGACATTCAGAAGCCAAGTTATAAGCCCACAAAGGTGTAACTGGACTACTTCTTTAAAGTGACACCAGGCCCGGTGACCTTTGGGACATGGTTTTACCCCCTATAGGAATGTGCGATCATCTTGAAACGTTCAGATCACTTACAACTCAATAGATTCTACCTTCTTGTAGCGTTTCAGCCTGATTGGACCTTGTTTTCACACAAATGGACCCAGAATGATGTGAAATTGTGCTTTGTGCAACATAATTCTGGGGGCCATTTACAAACCATAAGTGCTAATGACTCCATTCCTTTTTTTGGTTGTAGGGGCTGTTGATTGGAGTACATTAAAACAAACCTGATCTCTCTAGGACATTCAGAAGCCAAGTTATAAGCCCACAAATGTGTAACTGGACTACTTCTTTAAAGTGACACCAGGCCCGGTGACCTTTGGGACATGGTTTGACCCCCTATAGGAATGTGCGATCATCATGAAACGTTCAGATCACTTAAAACTCAATAGATTCTACCTTCTTGTAACGTTTCAGCCTGACTGGACCTTGTTTTCACACAAATGGACCCAGAATGATGTGAAATTGTGCTTCGTGCAACATAATTCTGGGTGCCATTTACAAACCATAAGTGCTAATGACTCCATTCCTTTTTGTGGTTGTAGGGGCTGTTGATTGGAGTACACTAAAACGAACCTGATCACTCTAGGACATTCAGAAGCCAAGTTATAAGCCCACAAATGTGTAACTGGACTACTTTAAATTGACACCAGATCCGGTGACCTTTGGGACATGGTTTGACCCCGTTAGGAAAGTGCTATCATCGTGAAACGTTCAGATCACTTACAACTCAATAGATTCTACCTTCATGTAACGTTTCATCCTGATTGGACCTTGTTTTCACACAAATGAACCCAGAATGATGTGAAATTGTGCTTCGTGCAACATAATTCTGGGTGCCATTTAAAAACCATAAGTGCTAATGACTCCATTCCTTTTTGTGGTTGTAGGGGCTGTTGATTGGAGTACAGTAAAACAAACCTGATCGCTATAGGACATTAAGAAGCCAAGTTATAAGCCCACAAATGTGTAACTGGACTACTTCTTTAAATTGACACCAGATCCGGTGACCTTTGGGACATGGTTTGACCCCCTTAGGAAAGTGCTATCATCATGAAACGTTCAGATCACTTACAACTCAATAGATTCTACCTTCCTGTAACGTTTCAGCCTGATTGGACCTTGTTTTCACACAAATGAACCCAGAATGATGTGAATTTGTGCTTTGTGCAACATAATTCTGGGTGCCATTTAAAAACCATAAGTGCTAATGACTCCATTCCTTTTTGTGGTTGTAGGGGCTGTTGATTGGAGTACACTAAAACAAACCTGATCGCTCTAGGACATTCAGAAGCCAAGTTATAAGCCCACAGATGTGTAACTGGACTACTTCTTTAAATTGACACCAGATCCGGTGACCTTTGGGACATGGTTTGACCCCCTTAGGAAAGTGCTATCATCATGAAACGTTCAGATCACTTACAACTCAATAGATTCTACCTTCCTGTAACGTTTCAGCCTGATTGGACCTTGTTTTCACACAAATGAACCCAGAATGATGTGAAATTGTGCTTCGTGCAACATAATTCTGTGTGCCATTTAAAAACCATAAGTGCTAATGATATCATTCCTTTTTGTGGTTGTAGGGGCTTTTGATTGGAGTACACTAAAACAAACCTAACCTCTCTAGGACATTCAGAAGCCAAGTTATAAGCCCACAAAGGTGTAACTGGACTACTTCTTTAAAGTGACACCAGGCCCGGTGACCTTTGGGACATGGTTTGACCCCCTTAGGAAAGTGCTATCATCATGAAACGTTCAGATCACTTACAACTCAATAGATTCTACCTTCCTGTAACGTTTCAGCCTGATTGGACCTTGTTTTCACACAAATGAACCCAGAATGATGTGAAATTGTGCTTCGTGCAACATAATTCTGGGTGCCATTTAAAAACCATAAGTGCTAATGATATCATTCCTTTTTGTGGTTGTAGGGGCTTTTGATTGGAGTACACTAAAACAAACCTAACCTCTCTAGGACATTCAGAAGCCAAGTTATAAGCCCACAAATGTGTAACTGGACTACTTCTTTAAATTGACACCAGATCCGGTGACCTTTGGGACATGGTTTGACCCCCTTAGGAAAGTGCTATCATCATGAAACGTTCAGATCACTTACAACTCAGTAGATTCTACCTTCCTGTAACATTTCAGCCTGATTGGACCTTGTTTTCACACAAATAAACCCAGAATGATGTGAAATTGTGCTTCGTGCAACATAATTCTGGGTGCCATTTACAAACCATAAGTGCTAATGACTCCATTCCTTTTTGTGGTTGTAGGGGCTGTTGATTGGAGTACACTAAAACAAACCTGATCGCTCTAGGACATTCAGAAGCCAAGTTATAAGCCCACAAATGTGTAACTGGACTACTTCTTTAAATTGACATCAGATCCTGTGACCTTTGGGACATGGTTTGACCCCCTAAGGAAAGCGCTATCATCATGAAACGTTCAGATCACTTACAACTCAATAGATTCTACCTTCCTGTAACGTTTCAGCCTGATTGGACCTTGTTTTCACACAAATGAACCCAGAATGATGTGAATTTGTGCTTTGTGCAACATAATTCTGGGTGCCATTTAAAAACCATAAGTGCTAATGACTCCATTCCTTTTTGTGGTTGTAGGGGCTGTTGATTGGAGTACACTAAAACAAACCTGACCTCTCTAGGACATTCAGAAGCCAAGTTATAAGCCCACAAAGGTGTAACTGGACTACTTCTTTAAAGTGACACCAGGCCCGGTGACCTTTGGGACATGGTTTGACCCCCTATAGGAATGTGCGATCATCATGAAACGTTCAGATCACTTAAAACTCAATAGATTCTACCTTCTTGTAACGTTTCAGCCTGATTGGACCTTGTTTTCACACAAATGGACCCAGAATGATGTGAAATTGTGCTTCGTGCAACATAATTCTGGGTGCCATTTACAAACCATAAGTGCTAATGACTCCATTCCTTTTTGTGGTTGTAGGGGCTGTTGATTGGAGTGCATTAAAACAAACCTGATCTCTCTAGGACATTCAGAAGCCAAGTTATAAGCCCACAAAAGTGTAACTGGACTACTTCTTTAAATTGACACCAGATCCGGTGACCTTTGGGACATGGTTTGACCCCCTTAGGAAAGTGCTATCATCATGAAACGTTCAGATCACTTACAACTCAATAGATTCTACCTTCCTGTAACGTTTCAGCCTGATTGGACCTTGTTTTCACACAAATGAACCCAGAATGATGTGAAATTGTGCTTCGTGCAACATAATTCTGGGTGCCATTTAAAAACCATAAGTGCTAATGATATCATTCCTTTTTGTGGTTGTAGGGGCTTTTGATTGGAGTACACTAAAACAAACCTAACCTCTCTAGGACATTCAGAAGCCAAGTTATAAGCCCACAAAGGTGTAACTGGACTACTTCTTTAAAGTGACACCAGGCCCGGTGACCTTTGGGACATGGTTTTACCCCCTATAGGAATGTGCGATCATCTTGAAACGTTCAGATCACTTACAACTCAATAGATTCTACCTTCTTGTAGCGTTTCAGCCTGATTGGACCTTGTTTTCACACAAATGGACCCAGAATGATGTGAAATTGTGCTTCGTGCAACATAATTCTGGGTGCCATTTACAAACCATAAGTGCTAATGACTCCATTCCTTTTTGTGGTTGTAGGGGCTGTTGATTGGAGTACATTAAAACAAACCTGATCTCTCTAGGACATTCAGAAGCCAAGTTATAAGCCCACAAATGTGTAACTGGACTACTTCTTTAAAGTGACACCAGGCCCGGTGACCTTTGGGACATGGTTTGACCCCCTATAGGAATGTGCGATCATCATGAAACGTTCAGATCACTTACAACTCAATAGATTCTACCTTCTTGTAACGTTTCAGCCTGATTGGACCTTGTTTTCACACAAATGGACCCAGAATGATGTGAAATTGTGCTTCGTGCAACATAATTCTGGGTGCCATTTACAAACCATAAGTGCTAATGACTCCATTCCTTTTTGTGGTTGTAGGGGCTGTTGATTGGAGTACACTAAAACAAACCTGATCACTCTAGGACATTCAGAAGCCAAGTTATAAGCCCACAAATGTGTAACTGGACTACTTTAAATTGACACCAGATCCGGTGACCTTTGGGACATGGTTTGACCCCCTTAGGAAAGCGCTATAATCATGAAACCTTCAGATCACTTACAACTCAATAGATTCTACCTTCCTGTAACGTTTCAGCCTGATTGGAACTTGTTTTCACACAAATTGACCCAGAATGATGTGAAATTGTGCTTCGTGCAACATAATTCTGGGTGCCATTTACAAACCATAAGTGCTAATGACTCCATTCCTTTTTGTGGTTGTAGGGGCTGTTGATTGGAGTACACTAAAATAAACCTGACCTCTCTAGGACATTCAGAAGCCAAATTATAAGCCCACAAATGTGTAACTGGACTACTTCTTTAAAGTGACACCAGATCCGGTGACCTTTGGGACATGGTTTGACCCCCTTAGGAAAGTGCTATCATCATGAAACGTTCAGATCACTTACAACTCAATAGATTCTACCTTCCTGTAACGTTTCAGCCTTATTGGACCTTGTTTTCACACAAATAAACCCAGAATGATGTGAAATTGTGCTTCGTGCAACATAATTCTGGGTGCCATTTACAAACCATAAGTGCTAATGACTCCATTCCTTTTTGTGGTTGTAGGGGCTTTTGATTGGAGTACACTAAAACAAACCTAACCTCTCTAGGACATTCAGAAGCCAAGTTATAAGCCCACAAAGGTGTAACTGGACTACTTCTTTAAAGTGACACCAGGCCCGGTGACCTTTGGGACATGGTTTTACCCCCTATAGCAGGGGTGGGCAATTATTTTTTCCATGGGGCCACATGAGAAATAGAAAATATTGTGGAGGGCCGCAGGCCAAAAGGCTGAAGTCAATTATGCATAATATTAATGGTATTTCTTTATAAAAAGCAGTAAATACCATTGTTTCTTCAAGCTGGTAAGAGTAGACTATATGTTATAAATGAGCAAAAAGGAAAAAGTGAGGTTGGCTTACAAAAATGTGATTTATTCAAATTCCCCAAGGCAATGGTAAACAAAGTGTGCACATTTGGTTTTTGTTAAACATTTGTGACTTCTATTAGTTAACAGTTTCAGTCACATTCACTCCAAAACACATTTTGAGTTTCAAATATTGTTGGAAAGAGGTTCTTAGCATTCTACAGACACACAGTATTGTCTGTAAAATAAAATCACTGAACTGTGATCTTGAGAAAGAGGTTTAAAAAAAGTGTCCCAGTTCACTGCTAGTTGCCTACATTTGTGGTCCAAACACCTTATTTTGTGTTTTTAAGCAATTTTTTTCTTATTCAGTGAGAGAAATCTAGTCTCTGCTGGGCTTTAACGAGTGCATCAAAGTCAGGTTGAATGTCTGAGGTGGAGAAGCGAAGCACAGCTGACAAATGATCATCAGTGAGAGAGGATCTTTACCTGGATTTTGTAAACTTCATCATTGAAAATGTTTGTTCACAAATGTAGGTAGAGCTGAAGAGAACAAACATCTTCTGAGCACGTCTCCTCAGGTTTGGAAAATCCTCCTTAAGAGAAGAGTAGAAATCCAGCAGAGATCCTGAATCTCTGCTTTCGAGTCCCAAACCTTCTTCAGCACTTTCCCCAGGCTGAGCCATCTGACAGCTGTGTGGAGTCCTCCAAAAGAGCCACAAACTGTCTGTGATTCATCGCCCGCGCCCTGATGAAGTTTATTATTTTAGTAACAACATCAGTAACACGGTTGATTTTTAGCACTGACTTGCACAACACATGTTGGTGTATAATACAATGCAAAAACACCTATTTTTGATCTGCATCGATTTCTGTCACTTTATCTTGTATGCGTTTCAAAAGTCGACATTTTTCCCTGTAAAGCCGGACGTATACTGTGCGACTTTTTCACTTGTAGCACTCAGCTTCAGCTCAAACTGTACGACTTCCCCGCAGAGCAGATCTCACGAGTCATGTGCTCACACTGTACGACCCAGTTCTCGCATGCGACCTGACTGCTCACACTGTACATCTGGTAGCAACACGTCGGCCCTAAAAATGTGCTAAAAATAGCAGTTTTTACTCAACACGTTAGACTTTTTTGTCTTGTCTTGCCTGTTGTCCTTCGGGAGTGCTGCAGGAGGACACACAGGGATTTATGGGGGTTGGATGAGGAAAACCAAATAAAGAAAGTAAATCTGTGTTTTGTGATCAGTTTAATTTGACATGAACACGAAAAACACGCTTTCTTGACAATCTTTGTGAGTAAAAAAAACGTGTAGAAACAAAAACGAACAGCGTGTGTTATTAGGGAAATAGCGAGCGACAAGAGTTGATGCAGGATTGCGCATGCGCCGTGAGTGGTTCTGATACTTTTTGGGTCGCAGCTGCTCGCAGCGCCGCTTCAACAGTGCGATACCCTCACGAGGGACGAGCAAAATATTAAACACACCAGAGTGCGACCTCACGACTGCTGATCGGCGGCTGGTCACGTGGTGTTAATCGCCTCTCGTAACCCCCTGTACACTACACGACCGCTCGGCGCAAAACTCGCCCCGATGTCGTGGATTCTCGCACGACTGGAAAATCGGCTCAAAAAAAGTGAAAAAGTCGCACAGTGTACGCCCGGCTGTGACAGTCTCTCCCATTTCAATCCCAGAGTGTCCGTGCACGCATTTACCTCTGTAAAAAGATCACTCCCTGTCGTTGTCCCTCTCATCGACCGCATTGCTGCCCGCTCCTCTGTGAGCTTGAAGTCCGTTATCCCCCGGACAAATACGAGCAGCTGGGCTGTGTCCCGGACATCACAGCTCCCGTCTAATGAGAAAAAGTCAAAACTTGCCACTTCACGTTGCAGCTGAAGCTCCAGGTTCCCCGCAATGTCCTCGATCCTCCTGGTCACGGTTCTCTGTTTTTAGCTATTTTGTGGGATATCACAAAGCTGGTCCTGGTTGCTGCATCCCTGGATGTGTGAAGCTTAGTAAAACAGCCTTGCTGCTTTTGCAACTTTGCTAGCAAAGCTTCGGATGTCCGTGCCCTCTCAGCATCAGACAAGTTCTTGTATTTTTCCGAGTGTTTCTTGTCGTAATGCCGACTCAAATTGTAGTCCTTAAACACGGCAATCTCCTCCCCGCAAACCAAACACACGGTTTTACCTCCGACTTCAGTAAAAAAAATACTTAGCAGTCCAATTTTTGTTGAAAATCCTGCATTCGGCATCTTTCTTTTTTTTTTTTTTTTTTTTGCATGAGCGGACATTTCTCAGGCTACAATCACCATGTCAACCGCGGGCACTTGTTGCTATACGTATTGCGTCATTGTGCACGTAAAATACAACTTCAAAATAAAAGCAATGCAGCCTTAGCCCATGCATGAGGTAAAATGAGAAAATACATTTATTTTGTAATTTCCAATTAACCTTACGCGGGCCGGTCAAAGTCAACCAAAGGGCCGGATGTGGCCCGCGGGCCGTAAAATGCCCAGGTCTGCCCTATAGGAATGTGCGATCATCTTGAAACGTTCAGATCACTTACAACTCAATAGATTCTACCTTCTTGTAGCGTTTCAGCCTGATTGGACCTTGTTTTCACACAAATGGACCCAGAATTATGTGAAATTGTGCTTCGTGCAACATAATTCTCGGGGCCATTTACAAACCATAAGTGCTAATGACTCCATTCCTTTTTTTGGTTGTAGGGGCTGTTGATTGGAGTACACTAAAACGAACCTGATCACTCTAGGACATTCAGAAGCCAAGTTATAAGCCCACAAATGTGTAACTGGACTACTTTAAATTGACACCAGATCCGGTGACCTTTGGGACATGGTTTGACCCCGTTAGGAAAGTGCTATCATCGTGAAACGTTCAGATCACTTACAACTCAATAGATTCTACCTTCATGTAACGTTTCAGCCTGATTGGACCTTGTTTTCACACAAATGAACCCAGAATTATGTGAAATTGTGCTTCGTGCAACATAATTCTGGGTGCCATTTAAAAACCATAAGTGCTAATGACTCCATTCCTTTTTGTGGTTGTAGGGGCTGTTGATTGGAGTACACTAAAACAAACCTGATCGCTATAGGACATTAAGAAGCCAAGTTATAAGCCCACAAATGTGTAACTGGACTACTTCTTTAAATTGACACCAGATCCGGTGACCTTTGGGACATGGTTTGACCCCCTTAGGAAAGCGCTATCATCATGAAACGTTCAGATCACTTACAACTCAATAGATTCTACCTTCCTGTAACGTTTCAGCCTGACTGGACCTTGTTTTCACACAAATGAACCCAGAATGATGTGAATTTGTGCTTTGTGCAACATAATTCTGGGTGCCATTTAAAAACCATAAGTGCTAATGACTCCATTCCTTTTTGTGGTTGTAGGGGCTGTTGATTGGAGTACACTAAAACAAACCTGATCGCTCTAGGACATTCAGAACCCAAGTTATAAGCCCACAAATGTGTAACTGGACTACTTCTTTAAATTGACACCAGATCCGGTGACCTTTGGGACATGGTTTGACCCCCTTAGGAAAGCGCTATCATCATGAAACGTTCAGATCACTTACAACTCAATAGATTCTACCTTCCTGTAACGTTTCAGCCTGATTGGACCTTGTTTTCACACAAATGAACCCAGAATGATGTGAAATTGTGCTTCGTGCAACATAATTCTGGGTGCCATTTAAAAACCATAAGTGCTAATGATATCATTCCTTTTTGTGGTTGTAGGGGCTTTTGATTGGAGTACACTAAAACAAACCTAACCTCTCTAGGACATTCAGAAGCCAAGTTATAAGCCCACAAAGGTGTAACTGGACTACTTCTTTAAAGTGACACCAGGCCCGGTGACCTTTGGGACATGGTTTTACCCCCTTTAGGAATGTGCGATCATCTTGAAACGTTCAGATCACTTACAACTCAATAGATTCTACCTTCTTGTAGAGTTTCAGCCTGATTGGACCTTGTTTTCACACAAATGGACCCAGAATGATGTGAAATTGTGCTTCGTGCAACATAATTCTGGGTGCCATTTACAAACCATAAGTGCTAATGACTCCATTCCTTTTTGTGGTTGTAGGGGCTGTTGATTGGAGTACATTAAAACAAACCTGATCTCTCTAGGACATTCAGAAGCCAAAATATAAGCCCACAAATGTGAAACTGGACTACTTCTTTAAATTGACACCAGATCCGGTGACCTTTGGGACATGGTTTGACCCCCTTAGGAAAGTGCTATCATCATGAAACGTTCAGATCACTTACAACTCAGTAGATTCTACCTTCCTGTAACATTTCAGCCTGATTGGACCTTGTTTTCACACAAATGAACCCAGAATGATGTGAAATTGTGCTTCGTGCAACATAATTCTGGGTGCCATTTACAAACCATAAGTGCTAATGACTCCATTCCTTTTTGTGGTTGTAGGGGCTGTTGATTGGAGTACACTAAAACAAACCTGATCGCTCTAGGACATTCAGAAGCCAAGTTATAAGCCCACAAATGTGTAACTGGACTACTTCTTTAAAGTGACACCAGGCCCGGTGACCTTTGGGACATGGTTTTACCCCCTATAGGAATGTGCGATCATCATGAAACGTTCAGATCACTTAAAACTCAATAGATTCTACCTTCTTGTAACGTTTCAGCCTGATTGGACCTTGTTTTCACACAAATGGACCCAGAATGATGTGAAATTGTGCTTCGTGCAACATAATTCTGGGTGCCATTTACAAACCATAAGTGCTAATGACTCCATTCCTTTTTGTGGTTGTAGGGGCTGTTGATTGGAGTGCATTAAAACAAACCTGATCTCTCTAGGACATTCAGAAGCCAAGTTATAAGCCCACAAAAGTGTAACTGGACTACTTCTTTAAATTGACACCAGATCCGTTGACCTTTGGGACATGGTTTGACCCCCTTAGGAAAGTGCTATCATCATGAAACGTTCAGATCACTTACAACTCAATAGATTCTACCTTCCTGTAACGTTTCAGCCTGATTGGACCTTGTTTTCACACAAATGGACCCAGAATGATGTGAAATTGTGCTTCGTGCAACATAATTCTGGGTGCCATTTACAAACCATAAGTGCTAATGACTCCATTCCATTTTGTAGTTGTAGGGGATGTTGATTGGAGTACATTAAAAAAAACCTGATCTCTCTAGGACATTCAGAAGCCAAGTTATAAGCCCACAGATGTGTAACTGGACTACTTCTTTAAATTGACACCAGATCCGGTGACCTTTGGGACATGGTTTGACCCCCCTTAGGAAAGTGCTATCATCATGAAACGTTCAGATCACTTACAACTCAATAGATTCTACCTTCCTGTAACGTTTCAGCCTGATTGGACCTTGTTTTCACACAAATGAACCCAGAATGATGTGAAATTGTGCTTCGTGCAACATAATTCTGGGTGCCATTTAAAAACCATAAGTGCGAATGATATCATTCCTTTTTGTGGTTGTAGGGGCTTTTGATTGGAGTACACTAAAACAAACCTAACCTCTCTAGGACATTCAGAAGCCAAGTTATAAGCCCACAAAGGTGTAACTGGACTACTTCTTTAAAGTGACACCAGGCCCGGTGACCTTTGGGACATGGTTTTACCCCCTATAGGAATGTGCGATCATCTTGAAACGTTCAGATCACTTACAACTCAATAGATTCTACCTTCTTGTAGCGTTTCAGCCTGATTGGACCTTGTTTTCACACAAATGGACCCAGAATGATGTGAAATTGTGCTTCGTGCAACATAATTCTGGGTGCCATTTACAAACCATAAGTGCTAATGACTCCATTCCTTTTTGTGGTTGTAGGGGCTGTTGATTGGAGTACATTAAAACAAACCTGATCTCTCTAGGACATTCAGAAGCCAAGTTATAAGCCCACAAATGTGTAACTGTACTACTTCTTTAAAGTGACACCAGGCCCGGTGACCTTTGGGACATGGTTTGACCCCCTATAGGAATGTGCAATCATCATGAAACGTTCAGATCACTTACAACTCAATAGATTCTACCTTCTTGTAACGTTTCAGCCTGATTGGACCTTGTTTTCACACAAATGGACCCAGAATGATGTGAAATTGTGCTTCGTGCAACATAATTCTGGGTGCCATTTACAAACCATAAGTGCTAATGACTCCATTCCTTTTTGTGGTTGTAGGGGCTGTTGATTGGAGTACACTAAAACAAACCTGATCACTCTAGGACATTCAGAAGCCAAGTTATAAGCCCACAAATGTGTAACTGGACTACTTCTTTAAATTGACACCAGATCCGGTGACCTTTGGGACATGGTTTGACCCCCTTAGGAAAGCGCTATCATCATGAAACCTTCAGATCACTTACAACTCAATAGATTCTACCTTCCTGTAACGTTTCAGCCTGATTGGAACTTGTTTTCACACAAATTGACCCAGAATGATGTGAAATTGTGCTTCGTGCAACATAATTCTGGGTGCCATTTACAAACCATAAGTGCTAATGACTCCATTCCTTTTTGTGGTTGTAGGGGCTGTTGATTGGAGTACACTAAAATAAACCTGACCTCTCTAGGACATTCAGAAGCCAAGTTATAAGCCCACAAATGTGTAACTGGACTACTTCTTTAAAGTGACACCAGATCCGGTGACCTTTGGGACATGGTTTGACCCCCTTAGGAAAGTGCTATCATCATGAAACGTTCAGATCACTTACAACTCAATAGATTCTACCTTCCTGTAACGTTTCAGCCTGATTGGACCTTGTTTTCACACAAATAAACCCAGAATGATGTGAAATTGTGCTTCGTGCAACATAATTCTGGGTGCCATTTACAAACCATAAGTGCTAATGACTCCATTCCTTTTTGTGGTTGTAGGGGCTTTTGATTGGAGTACACTAAAACAAACCTAACCTCTCTAGGACATTCAGAAGCCAAGTTATAAGCCCACAAATGTGTAACTGGACTACTTCTTTAAAGTGACACCAGGCCCGGTGACCTTTGGGACATGGTTTTACCCCCTATAGGAATGTGCGATCATCTTGAAACGTTCAGGTCACTTACAACTCAATAGATTCTACCTTCTTGTAGCGTTTCAGCCTGATTGGACCTTGTTTTCACACAAATGGACCCAGAATGATGTGAAATTGTGCTTCGTGCAACATAATTCTGGGGGCCATTTACAAACCATAAGTGCTAATGACTCCATTCCTTTTTTTGGTTGTAGGGGCTGTTGATTGGAGTACATTAAAACAAACCTGATCTCTCTAGGACATTCAGAAGCCAAGTTATAAGCCTACAAATGTGTAACTGGACTACTTCTTTAAAGTGACACCAGGCCCGGTGACCTTTGGGACATGGTTTGACCCCCTATAGGAATGTGCGATCATCATGAAACGTTCAGATCACTTAAAACTCAATAGATTCTACCTTCTTGTAACGTTTCAGCCTGACTGGACCTTGTTTTCACACAAATGGACCCAGAATGATGTGAAATTGTGCTTCGTGCAACATAATTCTGGGTGCCATTTACAAACCATAAGTGCTAATGACTCCATTCCTTTTTGTGGTTGTAGGGGCTGTTGATTGGAGTACACTAAAACGAACCTGATCACTCTAGGACATTCAGAAGCCAAGTTATAAGCCCACAAATGTGTAACTGGACTACTTTAAATTGACACCAGATCCGGTGACCTTTGGGACATGGTTTGACCCCGTTAGGAAAGTGCTATCATCGTGAAACGTTCAGATCACTTACAACTCAATAGATTCTACCTTCATGTAACGTTTCAGCCTGATTGGACCTTGTTTTCACACAAATGAACCCAGAATGATGTGAAATTGTGCTTCGTGCAACATAATTCTGGGTGCCATTTAAAAACCATAAGTGCTAATGACTCCATTCCTTTTTGTGGTTGTAGGGGCTGTTGATTGGAGTGCATTAAAACAAACCTGATCTCTCTAGGACATTCAGAAGCCAAGTTATAAGCCCACAAAGGTGTAACTGGACTACTTTAAAGTGACACCAGGCCCGGTGACCTTTGGGACATGGTTTTACCCCCTATAGGAATGTGTGATCATCTTGAAACGTTCAGATCACTTACAACTCAATAGATTCTACCTTCTTGTAGCGTTTCAGCCTGATTGGACCTTGTTTTCACACAAATGGACCCAGAATGATGTGAAATTGTGCTTCGTGCAACATAATTCTGGGTGCCATTTACAAACCATGAGTGCTAATGACTCCATTCCTTTTTGTGGTTGTAGGGGCTGTTGATTGGAGTACACTAAAACAAACCTGATCTCTCTAGGACATTCAGAAGCCAAGTTATAAGCCCACAAATGTGTAACTGGACTACTTCTTTAAATTGACACCAGATCCGGTGACCTTTGGGACATGGTTTGACCCCCTTAGGAAAGTGCTATCATCATGAAACGTTCAGATCACTTACAACTCAGTAGATTCTACCTTCCTGTAACGTTTCAGCCTGATTGGACCTTCTTTTCACACAAATGAACCCAGAATGATGTGAAATTGTCCTTCGTGCAACATAATTCTCCGTGCCATTTACAAACCATAAGTGCTAATGACTCCATTCCTTTTTGTGGTTGTAGGGGCTGTTCATTGGAGTACAATAAAACAAACCTGACCTCTCTAGGACATTCAGAAGCCAAGTTATAAGCCCACAAAGGTGTAACTGGACTACTTCTTTAAAGTGACACCAGGCCCGGTGATCTTTGGGACATGGTTTGACCCCCTATAGGAATGTGCGATCATCATGAAACGTTCAGATCTCTTACAACTCAATAGATTCTACCTTCCTGTAACGTTTCAGCCTGATTGGACCTTGTTTTCACACAAATGGACCAAGAATGATGTGAAATTGTGCTTCGTGCAACATAATTCTGGGTGCCATTTACAAACCATAAGTGCTAATGACTCCATTCCTTTTTGTGGTTGTAGGGGCTGTTTATTGGAGTTCACTGAAACAAACCCGACCTCTCTAGGACATTCAGAAGCCAAGTTATAAGCCCACAAATGTGTAACTGGACTACTTCTTTAAAGTGACACCAGATCCGGTGACCTTTGGGACATGGTTTGACCCCCTTAGGAAAGTGCTATCATCATGAAACGTTCAGATCACTTACAACTCAATATATTCTACCTTCCTGTAACGTCTCAGCCTGATTGGACCTTGTTTTCACACAAATGAACCCAGAATGATGTGAAATTGTGCTTCGTGCAACATAATTCTGGGTGCCATTTACAAACCATAAGTGCTAATGACTCCATTCCTTTTTGTGGTTGTAGGGGCTTTTGATTGGAGTACACTAAAACAAACCTAACCTCTCTAGAACATTCAGAAGCCAAGTTATAAGCCCACAAAGGTGTAACTGGACTACTTTAAAGTGACACCAGGCCCGGTGACCTTTGGGACATGGTTTTACCCCTATAGGAATGTGCGATCATCTTGAAACGTTCAGATCACTTACAACTCAATAGATTCTACCTTCTTGTAGCGTTTCAGCCTGATTGGACCTTGTTTTCACACAAATGGACCCAGAATGATGTGAAATTGTGCTTCGTGCAACATAATTCTGGGTGCCATTTACAAACCATGAGTGCTAATGACTCCATTCCTTTTTGTGGTTGTAGGGGCTGTTGATTGGAGTACACTAAAACAAACCTGATCTCTCTAGGACATTCAGAAGCCAAGTTATAAGCCCACAAATGTGTAACTGGACTACTTCTTTAAATTGACACCAGATCCGGTGACCTTTGGGACATGGTTTGACCCCCTTAGGAAAGTGCTATCATCATGAAACGTTCAGATCACTTACAACTCAGTAGATTCTACCTTCCTGTAACGTTTCAGCCTGATTGGACCTTGTTTTCACACAAATGAACCCAGAATGATGTGAAATTGTGCTTCGTGCAACATAATTCTGGGTGCCATTTACAAACCATAAGTGCTAATGACTCCATTCCTTTTTGTGGTTGTAGGGGCTGTTGATTGGAGAACACTAAAACAAACCTGATCTCTCTAGGACATTCAGAAGCCAAGTTATAAGCCCACAAATGTGTAACTGGACTACTTCTTTAAATTGACACCAGATCCGGTGACCTTTGGGACATGGTTTGACCCCCTTAGGAAATGCTATCATCATGAAACGTTCAGATCACTTACAACTCAGTAGATTCTACCTTCCTGTAACGTTTCAGCCTGATTGGACCTTGTTTTCACACAAATGAACCCAGAATGATGTGAAATTGTCCTTCGTGCAACATAATTCTCGGTGCCATTTACAAACCATAAGTGCTAATGACTCCATTCCTTTTTGTGGTTGTAGGGGCTGTTGATTGGAGTACACTAAAACAAACCTGATCTCTCTAGGACATTCAGAAGCCAAGTTATAAGCCCACAAAGGTGTAACTGGACTACTTCTTTAAAGTGACACCAGGCCCGGTGACCTTTGGGACATGGTTTGACCCCCTATAGGAATGTGCGATCATCATGAAACGTTCAGATCTCTTACAAGTCAATAGATTCTACCTTCCTGTAACGTTTCAGCCTGATTGGACCTTGTTTTCACACAAATGGACCCAGAATGATGTGAAATTGTGCTTCGTGCAACATAATTCTGGGTGCCATTTACAAACCATAAGTGCTAATGACTCCATTCCTTTTTGTTGTTGTAGGGGCTGTTTATTGGAGTACACTAAAACAAACCCGACCTCTCTAGGACATTCAGAAGTCAAGTTATAAGCCCACAAATGTGTAACTGGACTACTTCTTTAAAGTGACACCAGATCCGGTGACCTTTGGGACATGGTTTGACCCCCTTAGGAAAGTGCTATCATCATGAAACGTTCAGATCACTTACAACTCAATAGATTCTACCTTCCTGTAACGTCTCAGCCTGATTGGACCTTGTTTTCACACAAATGAACCCAGAATGATGTGAAATTGTGCTTCGTGCAACATAATTCTGGGTGCCATTTACAAACCATAAGTGCTAATGACTCCATTCCTTTTTGTGGTTGTAGGGGCTGTTGATTGGAGTACACTAAAACAAACCTAACCTCTCTAGGACATTCAGAAGCCAAGTTATAAGCCCACAAAGGTGTAACTGGACTACTTTAAAGTGACACCAGGCCCGGTGACCTTTGGGACATGGTTTTACCTCCTATAGGAATGTGCGATCATCTTGAAACGTTAAGATCACTTACAACTCAATAGATTCTACCTTCTTGTAGCGTTTCAGCCTGATTGGACCTTGTTTTCACACAAATGGACCCAGAATGATGTGAAATTGTGCTTCGTGCAACATAATTCTGGGTGCCATTTACAAACCATGAGTGCTAATGACTCCATTCCTTTTTGTGGCTGTAGGGGCTGTTGATTGGAGTACACTAAAACAAACCTGATCTCTCTAGGACATTCAGAAGCCAAGTTATAAGCCCACAAATGTGTAACTGGACTACTTCTTTAAATTGACACCAGATCCGGTGACCTTTGGGACATGGTTTGACCCCCTTAGGAAAGTGCTATCATCATGAAACGTTCAGATCACTTACAATTCAGTAGATTCTACCTTTCTGTAACGTTTCAGCCTGATTGGACCTTGTTTTCACACAAATGAACCCAGAATGATGTGAAATTGTCCTTCGTGCAACATAATTCTGGGTGCCATTTACAAACCATAAGTGCTAATGACTCCATTCCTTTTTGTGGTTGTAGGGGCTTTTGATTGGAGTACACTAAAACAAACCTAACCTCTCTAGGACATTCAGAAGCCAAGTTATAAGCCCACAAAGGTGTAACTGGACTACTTTAAAGTGACACCAGGCCCGGTGACCTTTGGGACATGGTTTGACCCCCTATAGGAATGTGCGATCATCATGAAACGTTCAGATCACTTACAACTCAATAGATTCTACCTTCTTGTAATGTTTCAGCCTGACTGGACCTTGTTTTCACACAAATGGACCCAGAATGATGTGAAATTATGCTTCGTGCAACATAATTCTGGGTGCCATTTACAAACCATAAGTGCTAATGACTCCATTCCTTTTTGTGGTTGTAGGGGCTGTTTATTGGAGTACACTAAAACAAACCTGACCTCTCTAGGACATTCAGAAGCCAAGTTATAAGCCCACAAAGGTGTAACTGGACTACTTCTTTAAAGTGACACCAGGCCCAGTGACCTTTGGGACATGGTTTTACCCCCTATAGGAATGTGCGATCATCTTGAAACGTTCAGATCACTTACAACTCAATATATTCTACCTTTTTGTAGCGTTTCAGCCTGATTGGACCTTGTTTTCACACAAAAGGACCCAGAAGGATGTGAAATTGTGCTTCGTGCAACATAATTCTGGGTGCCATTTACAAACCATAAGTGCTAATGACTCCATTCCTTTTTGTGGTTGTAGGGGCTGTTGATTGGAGTACACTAAAACAAACCTGATCTCTCTAGGACATTCAGAAGCCAAGTTATAAGCCCACAAATGTGTAACTGGACTACTTCATTAAATTGACACCAGATCCGGTGACCTTTGGGACATGGTTTGACCCCCTTAGGAAAGTGCTATCATCATGAAACGTTCAGATCACTTACAACTCAGTAGATTCTACCTTTCTGTAACGTTTCAGCCTGATTGGACCTTGTTTTCACACAAATGAACCCAGAATGATGTGAAATTGTGCTTCGTGCAACATAATTCTGGGTGCCATTTACAAACCATAAGTGCTAATGACTCCATTCCTTTTTGTGGTTGTAGGGGCTGTTGATTGGAGTACATTAAAACAAACCTGATCTCTCTAGGACATTCAGAAGCCAAGTTATAAGCCCACAAATGTGTAACTGGACTACTACTTTAAATTGACACCAGATCCGGTGACCTTTGGGACATGGTTTGACCCCCTTAGGAAAGTTCTATCATCATGAAACGTTCAGATCACTTACAACTCAATAGATTCTACCTTCCTGTAACGTTTCAGCCTGATTGGACCTTGTTTTCACACAAATGAACCCAGAATGATGTGAAATTGTGCTTCGTGCAACATAATTCTGGGTGCCATTTAAAAACCATAAGTGCTAATGACTCCATTCCTTTTTGTGGTTGTAGGGGCTGTTGATTGGAGTACCCTAAAACAAACCTGATCTCTCTAGGACATTCAGAAGCCAAGTTATAAGCCCACAAATGTGTAACTGGACTACTTCTTTAAAGTGACACCAGATCCGGTGACCTTTGGGACATAGTTTGACCCCCTTAGGAAAGTGCTATCATCATGAAACGTTCAGATCACTTACAACTCAATAGATTCTACCTTCCTGAAACGTTTCAGCCTGATTGGACCTTGTTTTCACACAAATGAACCCAGAATGATGTGAAATTGTGCTTCGTGCAACATAATTCTGGGTGCCATTTAAAAACCATAAGTGCTAATGTCTCCATTCCTTTTTGTGGTTGTAGGGGCTGTTGATTGGAGTACACTAAAACAAACCTGATCTCTCTAAGACATTCAGAAGCCAAGTTATAAGCCCACAAAGGTGTAACTGGACTACTTCTTTAAATTGACACCAGATCCGGTGACCTTTGGGACATGGTTTGACCCCCTTAGGAAAGTGCTATCATCATGAAACGTTCAGATCACTTACAACTCAATAGATTCTACCTTCCTGTAACATTTCAGCCTGATTGGACCTTGTTTTAACACAAATGAACCCAGAATGATGTGAAATTGTGCTTCGTGCAACATAATTCTGGGTGCCATTTACAAACCATAAGTGCTAATGACTCCATTCCTTTTTGTGGTTGTAGGGGCTGTTGATTGGAGTACACCAAAACAAACCTGACCTCTCTAGGACATTCAGAAGCCAAGTTATAAGCCCACAAATGTGTAACTGGACTACTTCATTAAATTGACACCAGATCCGGTGACCTTTGGGACATGGTTTGACCCCCTTAGGAAAGTGCTATCATCATGAAACGTTCAGATCACTTACAACTCAGTAGATTCTACCTTCCTGTAACGTTTCAGCCTGATTGGACCTTGTTTTCACACAAATGAACCCAGAATGATGTGAAATTGTGCTTCGTGCAACATAATTCTGGGTGCCATTTACAAACCATAAGTGCTAATGACTCCATTCCTTTTTGTGGTTGTAGGGGCTGTTGATTGGAGTACATTAAAACAAACCTGATCTCTCTAGGACATTCAGAAGCCAAGTTATAAGCCCACAAATGTGTAACTGGACTACTACTTTAAATTGACACCAGATCCGGTGACCTTTGGGACATGGTTTGACCCCCTTAGGAAAGTTCTATCATCATGAAACGTTCAGATCACTTACAACTCAATAGATTCTACCTTCCTGTAACGTTTCAGCCTGATTGGACCTTGTTTTCACACAAATGAACCCAGAATGATGTGAAATTGTGCTTCGTGCAACATAATTCTGGGTGCCATTTAAAAACCATAAGTGCTAATGACTCCATTCCTTTTTGTGGTTGTAGGGGCTGTTGATTGGAGTACCCTAAAACAAACCTGATCTCTCTAGGACATTCAGAAGCCAAGTTATAAGCCCACAAATGTGTAACTGGACTACTTCTTTAAAGTGACACCAGATCCGGTGACCTTTGGGACATAGTTTGACCCCCTTAGGAAAGTGCTATCATCATGAAACGTTCAGATCACTTACAACTCAATAGATTCTACCTTCCTGAAACGTTTCAGCCTGATTGGACCTTGTTTTCACACAAATGAACCCAGAATGATGTGAAATTGTGCTTCGTGCAACATAATTCTGGGTGCCATTTAAAAACCATAAGTGCTAATGTCTCCATTCCTTTTTGTGGTTGTAGGGGCTGTTGATTGGAGTACACTAAAACAAACCTGATCTCTCTAAGACATTCAGAAGCCAAGTTATAAGCCCACAAAGGTGTAACTGGACTACTTCTTTAAATTGACACCAGATCCGGTGACCTTTGGGACATGGTTTGACCCCCTTAGGAAAGTGCTATCATCATGAAACGTTCAGATCACTTACAACTCAATAGATTCTACCTTCCTGTAACATTTCAGCCTGATTGGACCTTGTTTTAACACAAATGAACCCAGAATGATGTGAAATTGTGCTTCGTGCAACATAATTCTGGGTGCCATTTACAAACCATAAGTGCTAATGACTCCATTCCTTTTTGTGGTTGTAGGGGCTGTTGATTGGAGTACACCAAAACAAACCTGACCTCTCTAGGACATTCAGAAGCCAAGTTATAAGCCCACAAATGTGTAACTGGACTACTTCATTAAATTGACACCAGATCCGGTGACCTTTGGGACATGGTTTGACCCCCTTAGGAAAGTGCTATCATCATGAAACGTTCAGATCACTTACAACTCAGTAGATTCTACCTTCCTTTAACGTTTCAGCCTGATTGGACCTTGTTTTCACACAAATGAACCCAGAATGATGTGAAATTGTGCTTCGTGCAACATAATTCTGGGTGCCATTTACAAACCATAAGTGCTAATGACTCCATTCCTTTTTGTGGTTGTAGGGGCTGTTGATTGGAGTACATTAAAACAAACCTGATCTCTCTAGGACATTCAGAAGCCAAGTTATAAGCCCACAAATGTGTAACTGGACTACTACTTTAAATTGACACCAGATCCGGTGACCTTTGGGACATGGTTTGACCCCCTTAGGAAAGTTCTATCATCATGAAACGTTCAGATCACTTACAACTCAATAGATTCTACCTTCCTGTAACGTTTCAGCCTGATTGGACCTTGTTTTCACACAAATGAACCCAGAATGATGTGAAATTGTGCTTCGTGCAACATAATTCTGGGTGCCATTTAAAAACCATAAGTGCTAATGACTCCATTCCTTTTTGTGGTTGTAGGGGCTGTTGATTGGAGTACCCTAAAACAAACCTGATCTCTCTAGGACATTCAGAAGCCAAGTTATAAGCCCACAAATGTGTAACTGGACTACTTCTTTAAAGTGACACCAGATCCGGTGACCTTTGGGACATAGTTTGACCCCCTTAGGAAAGTGCTATCATCATGAAACGTTCAGATCACTTACAACTCAATAGATTCTACCTTCCTGAAACGTTTCAGCCTGATTGGACCTTGTTTTCACACAAATGAACCCAGAATGATGTGAAATTGTGCTTCGTGCAACATAATTCTGGGTGCCATTTAAAAACCATAAGTGCTAATGTCTCCATTCCTTTTTGTGGTTGTAGGGGCTGTTGATTGGAGTACACTAAAACAAACCTGATCTCTCTAGGACATTCAGAAGCCAAGTTATAAGCCCACAAAGGTGTAACTGGACTACTTCTTTAAATTGACACCAGATCCGGTGACCTTTGGGACATGGTTTGACCCACTTAGGAAAGTGCTATCATCATGAAACGTTCAGATCACTTACAACTCAATAGATTCTACCTTCCTGTAACATTTCAGCCTGATTGGACCTTGTTTTAACACAAATGAACCCAGAATGATGTGAAATTGTGCTTCGTGCAACATAATTCTGGGTGCCATTTACAAACCATAAGTGCTAATGACTCCATTCCTTTTTGTGGTTGTAGGGGCTGTTGATTGGAGTACACCAAAACAAACCTGACCTCTCTAGGACATTCAGAAGCCAAGTTATAAGCCCACAAATGTGTAACTGGACTACTTCATTAAATTGACACCAGATCCGGTGACCTTTGGGACATGGTTTGACCCCCTTAGGAAAGTGCTATCATCATGAAACGTTCAGATCACTTACAACTCAGTAGATTCTACCTTCCTGTAACGTTTCAGCCTGATTGGACCTTGTTTTCACACAAATGAACCCAGAATGATGTGAAATTGTGCTTCGTGCAACATAATTCTGGGTGCCATTTACAAACCATAAGTGCTAATGACTCCATTCCTTTTTGTGGTTGTAGGGGCTGTTGATTGGAGTACATTAAAACAAACCTGATCTCTCTAGGACATTCAGAAGCCAAGTTATAAGCCCACAAATGTGTAACTGGACTACTACTTTAAATTGACACCAGATCCGGTGACCTTTGGGACATGGTTTGACCCCCTTAGGAAAGTTCTATCATCATGAAACGTTCAGATCACTTACAACTCAATAGATTCTACCTCCCTGTAACGTTTCAGCCTGATTGGACCTTGTTTTCACACAAATGAACCCAGAATGATGTGAAATTGTGCTTCGTGCAACATAATTCTGGGTGCCATTTAAAAACCATAAGTGCTAATGACTCCATTCCTTTTTGTGGTTGTAGGGGCTGTTGATTGGAGTACCCTAAAACAAACCTGATCTCTCTAGGACATTCAGAAGCCAAGTTATAAGCCCACAAATGTGTAACTGGACTACTTCTTTAAAGTGACACCAGATCCGGTGACCTTTGGGACATAGTTTGACCCCCTTAGGAAAGTGCTATCATCATGAAACGTTCAGATCACTTACAACTCAATAGATTCTACCTTCCTGAAACGTTTCAGCCTGATTGGACCTTGTTTTCACACAAATGAACCCAGAATGATGTGAAATTGTTCTTCGTGCAACATAATTCTGGGTGCCATTTAAAAACCATAAGTGCTAATGTCTCCATTCCTTTTTGTGGTTGTAGGGGCTGTTGATTGGAGTACACTAAAACAAACCTGATCTCTCTAGGACATTCAGAAGCCAAGTTATAAGCCCACAAAGGTGTAACTGGACTACTTCTTTAAATTGACACCAGATCCGGTGACCTTTGGGACATGGTTTGACCCCCTTAGGAAAGTGCTATCATCATGAAACGTTCAGATCACTTACAACTCAATAGATTCTACCTTCCTGTAACATTTCAGCCTGATTGGACCTTGTTTTAACACAAATGAACCCAGAATGATGTGAAATTGTGCTTCGTGCAACATAATTCTGGGTGCCATTTACAAACCATAAGTGCTAATGACTCCATTCCTTTTTGTGGTTGTAGGGGCTGTTGATTGGAGTACACCAAAACAAACCTGACCTCTCTAGGACATTCAGAATTCAAGTTATAAGCCCACAAAGGTGTAACTGGACTACTTCTTTAAATTGACACCAGGCCCGGTGACCTTTGGGACATGGTTTGACCCCCTATAGGAATGTGCGATCATCATGAAACGTTCAGATCACTTACAACTCAATAGATTCTACCTTCTTGTAACGATTCAGCCTGATTGGACCTTGTTTTCACACAAATGGACCCAGAATGATGTGAAATTATGCTTCGTGCAACATAATTCTGGGTGCCATTTACAAACCATAAGTGCTAATGACTCCATTCCTTTTTGTGGTTGTAGGGGCTCTTTATTGGAGTACACTAAAACAAACCTGACCTCTCTAGGACATTCAGAAGCCAAGTTATAAGCCCACAAATGTGTAACTGGACTACTTCTTTAAAGTGACACCAGATCCGGTGACCTTTGGGACATGGTTTGACCCCCTTAGGAAAGTTCTATCATCATGAAACGTTCAGATCACTTACAAGTCAATAGATTCTACCTTCCTGTAACGTTTCAGCCTGATTGGACCTTGTTTTCACACAAATGAACCCAGAATGATGTGAAATTGTGCTTCGTGCAACATAATTCTGGGTGCCATTTACAAACCATAAGTGCTAATGACTCCATTCCTTTTTGTGGTTGTAGGGGCTGTTGATTGGAGTACACTAAAACAAACCTAACCTCTCTAGGACATTCAGAAGCCAAGTTATAAGCCCACAAAGGTGTAACTGGACTACTTCTTTAAAGTGACACCAGGCCCGGTGACCTTTGGGACATGGTTTGACCCCCTTAGGAAAGTGCTATCATCATGAAACGTTCAGATCACTTACAACTCAATATATTCTACCTTCCTGTAACGTCTCAGCCTGATTGGACCTTGTTTTCACACAAATGAACCCAGAATTATGTGAAATTGTGCTTCGTGCAACATAATTCTGGGTGCCATTTACAAACCATAAGTGCTAATGACTCCATTCCTTTTTGTGGTTGTAGGGGCTTTTGATTGGAGTACACTAAAACAAACCTAACCTCTCTAGGACATTCAGAAGCCAAGTTATAAGCCCACAAAGGTGTAACTGGACTACTTTAAAGTGACACCAGGCCCGGTGACCTTTGGGACATGGTTTTACCCCTATAGGAATGTGCGATCATCTTGAAACGTTCAGATCACTTACAACTCAATAGATTCTACCTTCTTGTAGCGTTTCAGCCTGATTGGACCTTGTTTTCACACAAATGGACCCAGAATGATGTGAAATTGTGCTTCGTGCAACATAATTCTGGGTGCCATTTACAAACCATGAGTGCTAATGACTCCATTCCTTTTTGTGGTTGTAGGGGCTGTTGATTGGAGTACACTAAAACAAACCTGATCTCTCTAGGACATTCAGAAGCCAAGTTATAAGCCCACAAATGTGTAACTGGACTACTTCTTTAAATTGACACCAGATCCGGTGACCTTTGGGACATGGTTTGACCCCCTTAGGAAAGTGCTATCATCATGAAACGTTCAGATCACTTACAACTCAGTAGATTCTACCTTCCTGTAACGTTTCAGCCTGATTGGACCTTGTTTTCACACAAATGAACCCAGAATGATGTGAAATTGTGCTTCGTGCAACATAATTCTGGGTGCCATTTACAAACCATAAGTGCTAATGACTCCATTCCTTTTTGTGGTTGTAGGGGCTGTTGATTGGAGAACACTAAAACAAACCTGATCTCTCTAGGACATTCAGAAGCCAAGTTATAAGCCCACAAATGTGTAACTGGGCTACTTCTTTAAATTGACACCAGATCCGGTGACCTTTGGGACATGGTTTGACCCCCTTAGGAAATGCTATCATCATGAAACGTTCAGATCACTTACAACTCAGTAGATTCTACCTTCCTGTAACGTTTCAGCCTGATTGGACCTTGTTTTCACACAAATGAACCCAGAATGATGTGAAATTGTCCTTCGTGCAACATAATTCTCGGTGCCATTTACAAACCATAAGTGCTAATGACTCCATTCCTTTTTGTGGTTGTAGGGGCTGTTGATTGGAGTACACTAAAACAAACCTGATCTCTCTAGGACATTCAGAAGCCAAGTTATAAGCCCACAAAGGTGTAACTGGACTACTTCTTTAAAGTGACACCAGGCCCGGTGACCTTTGGGACATGGTTTGACCCCCTATAGGAATGTGCGATCATCATGAAACGTTCAGATCTCTTACAAGTCAATAGATTCTACCTTCCTGTAACGTTTCAGCCTGATTGGACCTTGTTTTCACACAAATGGACCCAGAATGATGTGAAATTGTGCTTCGTGCAACATAATTCTGGGTGCCATTTACAAACCATAAGTGCTAATGACTCCATTCCTTTTTGTTGTTGTAGGGGCTGTTTATTGGAGTACACTAAAACAAACCCGACCTCTCTAGGACATTCAGAAGTCAAGTTATAAGCCCACAAATGTGTAACTGGACTACTTCTTTAAAGTGACACCAGATCCGGTGACCTTTGGGACATGGTTTGACCCCCTTAGGAAAGTGCTATCATCATGAAACGTTCAGATCACTTACAACTCAATAGATTCTACCTTCCTGTAACGTCTCAGCCTGATTGGACCTTGTTTTCACACAAATGAACCCAGAATGATGTGAAATTGTGCTTCGTGCAACATAATTCTGGGTGCCATTTACAAACCATAAGTGCTAATGACTCCATTCCTTTTTGTGGTTGTAGGGGCTGTTGATTGGAGTACACTAAAACAAACCTAACCTCTGTAGGACATTCAGAAGCCAAGTTATAAGCTCACAAAGGTGTAACTGGACTACTTTAAAGTGACACCAGGCCCGGTGACCTTTGGGACATGGTTTTACCTCCTATAGGAATGTGCGATCATCTTGAAACGTTAAGATCACTTACAACTCAATAGATTCTACCTTCTTGTAGCGTTTCAGCCTGATTGGACCTTGTTTTCACACAAATGGACCCAGAATGATGTGAAATTGTGCTTCGTGCAACATAATTCTGGGTGCCATTTACAAACCATGAGTGCTAATGACTCCATTCCTTTTTGTGGCTGTAGGGGCTGTTGATTGGAGTACACTAAAACAAACCTGATCTCTCTAGGACATTCAGAAGCCAAGTTATAAGCCCACAAATGTGTAACTGGACTACTTCTTTAAATTGACACCAGATCCGGTGACCTTTGGGACATGGTTTGACCCCCTTAGGAAAGTGCTATCATCATGAAACGTTCAGATCACTTACAATTCAGTAGATTCTACCTTTCTGTAACGTTTCAGCCTGATTGGACCTTGTTTTCACACAAATGAACCCAGAATGATGTGAAATTGTGCTTCGTGCAACATAATTCTGGGTGCCATTTACAAACCATAAGTGCTAATGACTCCATTCCTTTTTGTGGTTGTAGGGGCTTTTGATTGGAGTACACTAAAACAAACCTAACCTCTCTAGGACATTCAGAAGCCAAGTTATAAGCCCACAAAGGTGTAACTGGACTACTTTAAAGTGACACCAGGCCCGGTGACCTTTGGGACATGGTTTGACCCCCAATAGGAATGTGCGATCATCATGAAACGTTCAGATCACTTACAACTCAATAGATTCTACCTTCTTGTAATGTTTCAGCCTGACTGGACCTTGTTTTCACACAAATGGACCCAGAATGATGTGAAATTATGCTTCGTGCAACATAATTCTGGGTGCCATTTACAAACCATAAGTGCTAATGACTCCATTCCTTTTTGTGGTTGTAGGGGCTGTTTATTGGAGTACACTAAAACAAACCTGACCTCTCTAGGACATTCAGAAGCCAAGTTATAAGCCCACAAAGGTGTAACTGGACTACTTCTTTAAAGTGACACCAGGCCCAGTGACCTTTGGGACATGGTTTTACCCCCTATAGGAATGTGCGATCATCTTGAAACGTTCAGATCACTTACAACTCAATATATTCTACCTTCTTGTAGCGTTTCAGCCTGATTGGACCTTGTTTTCACACAAAAGGACCCAGAAGGATGTGAAATTGTGCTTCGTGCAACATAATTCTGGGTGCCATTTACAAACCATAAGTGCTAATGACTCCATTCCTTTTTGTGGTTGTAGGGGCTGTTGATTGGAGTACACTAAAACAAACCTGATCTCTCTAGGACATTCAGAAGCCAAGTTATAAGCCCACAAATGTGTAACTGGACTACTTCATTAAATTGACACCAGATCCGGTGACCTTTGGGACATGGTTTGACCCCCTTAGGAAAGTGCTATCATCATGAAACGTTCAGATCACTTACAACTCAGTAGATTCTACCTTCCTGTAACGTTTCAGCCTGATTGGACCTTGTTTTCACACAAATGAACCCAGAATGATGTGAAATTGTGCTTCGTGCAACATAATTCTGGGTGCCATTTACAAACCATAAGTGCTAATGACTCCATTCCTTTTTGTGGTTGTAGGGGCTGTTGATTGGAGTACATTAAAACAAACCTGATCTCTCTAGGACATTCAGAAGCCAAGTTATAAGCCCACAAATGTGTAACTGGACTACTACTTTAAATTGACACCAGATCCGGTGACCTTTGGGACATGGTTTGACCCCCTTAGGAAAGTTCTATCATCATGAAACGTTCAGATCACTTACAACTCAATAGATTCTACCTTCCTGTAACGTTTCAGCCTGATTGGACCTTGTTTTCACACAAATGAACCCAGAATGATGTGAAATTGTGCTTCGTGCAACATAATTCTGGGTGCCATTTAAAAACCATAAGTGCTAATGACTCCATTCCTTTTTGTGGTTGTAGGGGCTGTTGATTGGAGTACCCTAAAACAAACCTGATCTCTCTAGGACATTCAGAAGCCAAGTTATAAGCCCACAAATGTGTAACTGGACTACTTCTTTAAAGTGACACCAGATCCGGTGACCTTTGGGACATAGTTTGACCCCCTTAGGAAAGTGCTATCATCATGAAACGTTCAGATCACTTACAACTCAATAGATTCTACCTTCCTGAAACGTTTCAGCCTGATTGGACCTTGTTTTCACACAAATGAACCCAGAATGATGTGAAATTGTGCTTCGTGCAACATAATTCTGGGTGCCATTTAAAAACCATAAGTGCTAATGTCTCCATTCCTTTTTGTGGTTGTAGGGGCTGTTGATTGGAGTACACTAAAACAAACCTGATCTCTCTAGGACATTCAGAAGCCAAGTTATAAGCCCACAAAGGTGTAACTGGACTACTTCTTTAAATTGACACCAGATCCGGTGACCTTTGGGACATGGTTTGACCCCCTTAGGAAAGTGCTATCATCATGAAACGTTCAGATCACTTACAACTCAATAGATTCTACCTTCCTGTAACATTTCAGCCTGATTGGACCTTGTTTTAACACAAATGAACCCAGAATGATGTGAAATTGTGCTTCGTGCAACATAATTCTGGGTGCCATTTACAAACCATAAGTGCTAATGACTCCATTCCTTTTTGTGGTTGTAGGGGCTGTTGATTGGAGTACATTAAAACAAACCTGATCTCTCTAGGACATTCAGAAGCCAAGTTATAAGCCCACAAATGTGTAACTGGACTACTACTTTAAATTGACACCAGATCCGGTGACCTTTGGGACATGGTTTGACCCCCTTAGGAAAGTTCTATCATCATGAAACGTTCAGATCACTTACAACTCAATAGATTCTACCTTCCTGTAACGTTTCAGCCTGATTGGACCTTGTTTTCACACAAATGAACCCAGAATGATGTGAAATTGTGCTTCGTGCAACATAATTCTGGGTGCCATTTAAAAACCATAAGTGCTAATGACTCCATTCCTTTTTGTGGTTGTAGGGGCTGTTGATTGGAGTACCCTAAAACAAACCTGATCTCTCTAGGACATTCAGAAGCCAAGTTATAAGCCCACAAATGTGTAACTGGACTACTTCTTTAAAGTGACACCAGATCCGGTGACCTTTGGGACATAGTTTGACCCCCTTAGGAAAGTGCTATCATCATGAAACGTTCAGATCACTTACAACTCAATAGATTCTACCTTCCTGAAACGTTTCAGCCTGATTGGACCTTGTTTTCACACAAATGAACCCAGAATGATGTGAAATTGTGCTTCGTGCAACATAATTCTGGGTGCCATTTAAAAACCATAAGTGCTAATGTCTCCATTCCTTTTTGTGGTTGTAGGGGCTGTTGATTGGAGTACACTAAAACAAACCTGATCTCTCTAGGACATTCAGAAGCCAAGTTATAAGCCCACAAAGGTGTAACTGGACTACTTCTTTAAATTGACACCAGATCCGGTGACCTTTGGGACATGGTTTGACCCCCTTAGGAAAGTGCTATCATCATGAAACGTTCAGATCACTTACAACTCAATAGATTCTACCTTCCTGTAACATTTCAGCCTGATTGGACCTTGTTTTAACACAAATGAACCCAGAATGATGTGAAATTGTGCTTCGTGCAACATAATTCTGGGTGCCATTTACAAACCATAAGTGCTAATGACTCCATTCCTTTTTGTGGTTGTAGGGGCTGTTGATTGGAGTACACCAAAACAAACCTGACCTCTCTAGGACATTCAGAAGCCAAGTTATAAGCCCACAAATGTGTAACTGGACTACTTCATTAAATTGACACCAGATCCGGTGACCTTTGGGACATGGTTTGACCCCCTTAGGAAAGTGCTATCATCATGAAACGTTCAGATCACTTACAACTCAATAGATTCTACCTTCCTGTAACATTTCAGCCTGATTGGACCTTGTTTTAACACAAATGAACCCAGAATGATGTGAAATTGTGCTTCGTGCAACATAATTCTGGGTGCCATTTACAAACCATAAGTGCTAATGACTCCATTCCTTTTTGTGGTTGTAGGGGCTGTTGATTGGAGTACACCAAAACAAACCTGACCTCTCTAGGACATTCAGAAGCCAAGTTATAAGCCCACAAATGTGTAACTGGACTACTTCATTAAATTGACACCAGATCCGGTGACCTTTGGGACATGGTTTGACCCCCTTAGGAAAGTGCTATCATCATGAAACGTTCAGATCACTTACAACTCAGTAGATTCTACCTTCCTGTAACGTTTCAGCCTGATTGGACCTTGTTTTCACACAAATGAACCCAGAATGATGTGAAATTGTGCTTCGTGCAACATAATTCTGGGTGCCATTTACAAACCATAAGTGCTAATGACTCCATTCCTTTTTGTGGTTGTAGGGGCTGTTGATTGGAGTACATTAAAACAAACCTGATCTCTCTAGGACATTCAGAAGCCAAGTTATAAGCCCACAAATGTGTAACTGGACTACTACTTTAAATTGACACCAGATCCGGTGACCTTTGGGACATGGTTTGACCCCCTTAGGAAAGTTCTATCATCATGAAACGTTCAGATCACTTACAACTCAATAGATTCTACCTCCCTGTAACGTTTCAGCCTGATTGGACCTTGTTTTCACACAAATGAACCCAGAATGATGTGAAATTGTGCTTCGTGCAACATAATTCTGGGTGCCATTTAAAAACCATAAGTGCTAATGACTCCATTCCTTTTTGTGGTTGTAGGGGCTGTTGATTGGAGTACCCTAAAACAAACCTGATCTCTCTAGGACATTCAGAAGCCAAGTTATAAGCCCACAAATGTGTAACTGGACTACTTCTTTAAAGTGACACCAGATCCGGTGACCTTTGGGACATAGTTTGACCCCCTTAGGAAAGTGCTATCATCATGAAAAGTTCAGATCACTTACAACTCAATAGATTCTACCTTCCTGAAACGTTTCAGCCTGATTGGACCTTGTTTTCACACAAATGAACCCAGAATGATGTGAAATTGTGCTTCGTGCAACATAATTCTGGGTGCCATTTAAAAACCATAAGTGCTAATGTCTCCATTCCTTTTTGTGGTTGTAGGGGCTGTTGATTGGAGTACACTAAAACAAACCTGATCTCTCTAGGACATTCAGAAGCCAAGTTATAAGCCCACAAAGGTGTAACTGGACTACTTCTTTAAATTGACACCAGATCCGGTGACCTTTGGGACATGGTTTGACCCCCTTAGGAAAGTGCTATCATCATGAAACGTTCAGATCACTTACAACTCAATAGATTCTACCTTCCTGTAACATTTCAGCCTGATTGGACCTTGTTTTAACACAAATGAACCCAGAATGATGTGAAATTGTGCTTCGTGCAACATAATTCTGGGTGCCATTTACAAACCATAAGTGCTAATGACTCCATTCCTTTTTGTGGTTGTAGGGGCTGTTGATTGGAGTACACCAAAACAAACCTGACCTCTCTAGGACATTCAGAATTCAAGTTATAAGCCCACAAAGGTGTAACTGGACTACTTCTTTAAATTGACACCAGGCCCGGTGACCTTTGGGACATGGTTTGACCCCCTATAGGAATGTGCGATCATCATGAAACGTTCAGATCACTTACAACTCAATAGATTCTACCTTCTTGTAACGATTCAGCCTGATTGGACCTTGTTTTCACACAAATGGACCCAGAATGATGTGAAATTATGCTTCGTGCAACATAATTCTGGGTGCCATTTACAAACCATAAGTGCTAATGACTCCATTCCTTTTTGTGGTTGTAGGGGCTCTTTATTGGAGTACACTAAAACAAACCTGACCTCTCTAGGACATTCAGAAGCCAAGTTATAAGCCCACAAATGTGTAACTGGACTACTTCTTTAAAGTGACACCAGATCCGGTGACCTTTGGGACATGGTTTGACCCCCTTAGGAAAGTTCTATCATCATGAAACGTTCAGATCACTTACAAGTCAATAGATTCTACCTTCCTGTAAAGTTTCAGCCTGATTGGACCTTGTTTTCACACAAATGAACCCAGAATGATGTGAAATTGTGCTTCGTGCAACATAATTCTGGGTGCCATTTACAAACCATAAGTGCTAATGACTCCATTCCTTTTTGTGGTTGTAGGGGCTGTTGATTGGAGTACACTAAAACAAACCTAACCTCTCTAGGACATTCAGAAGCCAAGTTATAAGCCCACAAAGGTGTAACTGGACTACTTCTTTAAAGTGACACCAGGCCCGGTGACCTTTGGGACATGGTTTTTCTCCCTATAGGAATGTGCTATCATCTTGAAACGTTCAGATCACTTACAACTCAGTAGATTCTACCTTCCTGTAACGTTTCAGCCTGATTGAACCTTGTTTTCACACAAATGAACCCAGAATGATGTGAAATTGTGCTTCGTGCAACATAATTCTGGGTGCCATTTACAAACCATAAGTGCTAATGACTCCTTTCCTTTTTGTGGTTGTAGGGGCTGTTGATTGGAGTACATTAAAACAAACCTGATCTCTCTAGGACATTCAGAAGCCAAGTTATAAGCCCACAAATGTGTAACTGGACTACTTTAAATTGACACCAGATCCGGTGACCTTTGGGACATGGTTTGACCCCCTTAGGAAAGTGCTATCATCATGAAACGTTCAGATCACTTACAACTCAATAGATTCTACCTTCCTGTAACCTTTCAGCCTGATTGGACCTTGTTTTCACACAAATGAAACCAGAATGATGTGAAATTGTGCTTCGTGCAACATAATTCTGGGTGCCATTTAAAAACCATAAGTGCTAATGACTCCATTCCTTTTTGTGGTTGTAGGGGCTGTTGATTGGAGTACCCTAAAACAAACCTGATTTCTCTAGGACATTCAGAAGCCAAGTTATAAGCCCACAAATGTGTAACTGGACTACTTCTTTAAATTGACATCAGATCCGGTGACCTTTGGGACATGAATTGACCCCCTTAGGAAAGTGCTATCATCATGAAACGTTCAGATCACTTACAACTCAATAGATTCTACGTTCCTGTAACGTTTCAGCCTGATTGGACCTTGTTTTCACACAAATGAACCCAGAATGATGTGAAATTGTGCTTCGTGCAACATAATTCTGGGTGCCATTTAAAAACCATAAGTGCTAATGTCTCCATTCCTTTTTGTGGTTGTAGGGGCTGTTGATTGGAGTACACTAAAACAAACCTGACCTCTCTAGGACATTCAGAAGCCAAGTTATAAGCCCACAAATGTGTAACTGGACTACTTCTTTAAAGTGACACCAGATCCGGTGACCTTTGGGACATAGTTTGACCCCCTTAGGAAAGTGCTATCATCATGAAACGTTCAGATCACTTACAACTCAATAGATTCTACCTTCCTGTAACGTTTCAGCCTGATTGGACCTTGTTTTCACACAAATGAACCCAGAATGATGTGAAATTGTGCTTCGTGCAACATAATTCTGGGTGCCATTTAAAAACCATAAGTGCTAATGTCTCCATTCCTTTTTGTGGTTGTAGGGGCTGTTGATTGGAGTACACTAAAACAAACCTGATCTCTCTAGGACATTCAGAAGCCAAGTTATAAGCCCACAAAGGTGTAACTGGACTACTTCTTTAAATTGACACCAGATCCGGTGACCTTTGGGACATGGTTTGACCCCCTTAGGAAAGTGCTATCATCATGAATCGTTCAGATCACGTACAACTCAATAGATTCTACCTTCCTGTAACGTTTCAGCCTGATTGGACCTTGTTTTCACACAAATGAACCCAGAATGATGTGAAATTGTGCTTCGTGCAACATAATTCTGGGTGCCATTTACAAACCATAAGTGCTAATGACTCCATTCCTTTTTGTGGTTGTAGGGGCTTTTGATTGGAGTACACTAAAACAAACCTAACCTCTCTAGGACATTCAGAAGCCAAGTTATAAGCCCACAAATGTGTAACTGGACTACATCTTTAAAGTGACACCAGGCCCGGTGACCTTTGGGACATGGTTTTACCCCCTATAGGAATGTGCTATCATGTTGAAACGTACAGATCACTTACAACGCACTAGATTCTACCTTCTTGTAGCGTTTCAGCCTGATTGGACCTTGTTTTCACACAAATGGACCCAGAATGATGTGAAATTGTGCTTCGTGCAACATAATTCTGAGTGCCATTTACAAACCATAAGTGCTAATGACTCCATTCCTTTTTGTGGTTGTAGGGGCTGTTGATTGGAGTACACTAAAACAAACCTGATCTCCCTAGGACATTCAGAAGCCAAGTTATAAGCCCACAAATGTGTAACTGGACTACTTTAAATTGACACCAGATCCGGTGACCTTTGGGACATGGTTTGACCCCCTTAGGAAAGTGCTATCATCATGAAACGTTCAGATCACTTACAACTCAATAGATTCTACCTTCCTGTAACGTTTCATCCTGATTGGACCTTGTTTTCACACAAATGAACCCAAAATGATGTGAAATTGTGCTTCGTGCAACATAATTCTGGGTGCCATTTACAAACCATAAGTGCTAATGACTCCATTCCTTTTTGTGGTTGTAGGGGCTGTTGATTGGAGTACACCAAAACAAACCTGACCTCTCTAGGACATTCAGAAGCCAAGTTATAAGCCCACAAATGTGTAACTGGACTACTTCATTAAATTGACACCAGATCCGGTGACCTTTGGGACATGGTTTGACCCCCTTAGGAAAGTGCTATCATCATGAAACGTTCAGATCACTTACAACTCAATAGATTCTACCTTCCTGTAACATTTCAGCCTGATTGGACCTTGTTTTAACACAAATGAACCCAGAATGATGTGAAATTGTGCTTCGTGCAACATAATTCTGGGTGCCATTTACAAACCATAAGTGCTAATGACTCCATTCCTTTTTGTGGTTGTAGGGGCTGTTGATTGGAGTACACCAAAACAAACCTGACCTCTCTAGGACATTCAGAAGCCAAGTTATAAGCCCACAAATGTGTAACTGGACTACTTCATTAAATTGACACCAGATCCGGTGACCTTTGGGACATGGTTTGACCCCCTTAGGAAAGTGCTATCATCATGAAACGTTCAGATCACTTACAACTCAGTAGATTCTACCTTCCTGTAACGTTTCAGCCTGATTGGACCTTGTTTTCACACAAATGAACCCAGAATGATGTGAAATTGTGCTTCGTGCAACATAATTCTGGGTGCCATTTACAAACCATAAGTGCTAATGACTCCATTCCTTTTTGTGGTTGTAGGGGCTGTTGATTGGAGTACATTAAAACAAACCTGATCTCTCTAGGACATTCAGAAGCCAAGTTATAAGCCCACAAATGTGTAACTGGACTACTACTTTAAATTGACACCAGATCCGGTGACCTTTGGGACATGGTTTGACCCCCTTAGGAAAGTTCTATCATCATGAAACGTTCAGATCACTTACAACTCAATAGATTCTACCTCCCTGTAACGTTTCAGCCTGATTGGACCTTGTTTTCACACAAATGAACCCAGAATGATGTGAAATTGTGCTTCGTGCAACATAATTCTGGGTGCCATTTAAAAACCATAAGTGCTAATGACTCCATTCCTTTTTGTGGTTGTAGGGGCTGTTGATTGGAGTACCCTAAAACAAACCTGATCTCTCTAGGACATTCAGAAGCCAAGTTATAAGCCCACAAATGTGTAACTGGACTACTTCTTTAAAGTGACACCAGATCCGGTGACCTTTGGGACATAGTTTGACCCCCTTAGGAAAGTGCTATCATCATGAAAAGTTCAGATCACTTACAACTCAATAGATTCTACCTTCCTGAAACGTTTCAGCCTGATTGGACCTTGTTTTCACACAAATGAACCCAGAATGATGTGAAATTGTGCTTCGTGCAACATAATTCTGGGTGCCATTTAAAAACCATAAGTGCTAATGTCTCCATTCCTTTTTGTGGTTGTAGGGGCTGTTGATTGGAGTACACTAAAACAAACCTGATCTCTCTAGGACATTCAGAAGCCAAGTTATAAGCCCACAAAGGTGTAACTGGACTACTTCTTTAAATTGACACCAGATCCGGTGACCTTTGGGACATGGTTTGACCCCCTTAGGAAAGTGCTATCATCATGAAACGTTCAGATCACTTACAACTCAATAGATTCTACCTTCCTGTAACATTTCAGCCTGATTGGACCTTGTTTTAACACAAATGAACCCAGAATGATGTGAAATTGTGCTTCGTGCAACATAATTCTGGGTGCCATTTACAAACCATAAGTGCTAATGACTCCATTCCTTTTTGTGGTTGTAGGGGCTGTTGATTGGAGTACACCAAAACAAACCTGACCTCTCTAGGACATTCAGAATTCAAGTTATAAGCCCACAAAGGTGTAACTGGACTACTTCTTTAAATTGACACCAGGCCCGGTGACCTTTGGGACATGGTTTGACCCCCTATAGGAATGTGCGATCATCATGAAACGTTCAGATCACTTACAACTCAATAGATTCTACCTTCTTGTAACGATTCAGCCTGATTGGACCTTGTTTTCACACAAATGGACCCAGAATGATGTGAAATTATGCTTCGTGCAACATAATTCTGGGTGCCATTTACAAACCATAAGTGCTAATGACTCCATTCCTTTTTGTGGTTGTAGGGGCTCTTTATTGGAGTACACTAAAACAAACCTGACCTCTCTAGGACATTCAGAAGCCAAGTTATAAGCCCACAAATGTGTAACTGGACTACTTCTTTAAAGTGACACCAGATCCGGTGACCTTTGGGACATGGTTTGACCCCCTTAGGAAAGTTCTATCATCATGAAACGTTCAGATCACTTACAAGTCAATAGATTCTACCTTCCTGTAAAGTTTCAGCCTGATTGGACCTTGTTTTCACACAAATGAACCCAGAATGATGTGAAATTGTGCTTCGTGCAACATAATTCTGGGTGCCATTTACAAACCATAAGTGCTAATGACTCCATTCCTTTTTGTGGTTGTAGGGGCTGTTGATTGGAGTACACTAAAACAAACCTAACCTCTCTAGGACATTCAGAAGCCAAGTTATAAGCCCACAAAGGTGTAACTGGACTACTTCTTTAAAGTGACACCAGGCCCGGTGACCTTTGGGACATGGTTTTTCTCCCTATAGGAATGTGCTATCATCTTGAAACGTTCAGATCACTTACAACTCAGTAGATTCTACCTTCCTGTAACGTTTCAGCCTGATTGAACCTTGTTTTCACACAAATGAACCCAGAATGATGTGAAATTGTGCTTCGTGCAACATAATTCTGGGTGCCATTTACAAACCATAAGTGCTAATGACTCCTTTCCTTTTTGTGGTTGTAGGGGCTGTTGATTGGAGTACATTAAAACAAACCTGATCTCTCTAGGACATTCAGAAGCCAAGTTATAAGCCCACAAATGTGTAACTGGACTACTTTAAATTGACACCAGATCCGGTGACCTTTGGGACATGGTTTGACCCCCTTAGGAAAGTGCTATCATCATGAAACGTTCAGATCACTTACAACTCAATAGATTCTACCTTCCTGTAACCTTTCAGCCTGATTGGACCTTGTTTTCACACAAATGAAACCAGAATGATGTGAAATTGTGCTTCGTGCAACATAATTCTGGGTGCCATTTAAAAACCATAAGTGCTAATGACTCCATTCCTTTTTGTGGTTGTAGGGGCTGTTGATTGGAGTACCCTAAAACAAACCTGATTTCTCTAGGACATTCAGAAGCCAAGTTATAAGCCCACAAATGTGTAACTGGACTACTTCTTTAAATTGACATCAGATCCGGTGACCTTTGGGACATGGTTTGACCCCCTTAGGAAAGTGCTATCATCATGAAACGTTCAGATCACTTACAACTCAATAGATTCTACGTTCCTGTAACGTTTCAGCCTGATTGGACCTTGTTTTCACACAAATGAACCCAGAATGATGTGAAATTGTGCTTCGTGCAACATAATTCTGGGTGCCATTTAAAAACCATAAGTGCTAATGTCTCCATTCCTTTTTGTGGTTGTAGGGGCTGTTGATTGGAGTACACTAAAACAAACCTGACCTCTCTAGGACATTCAGAAGCCAAGTTATAAGCCCACAAATGTGTAACTGGACTACTTCTTTAAAGTGACACCAGATCCGGTGACCTTTGGGACATAGTTTGACCCCCTTAGGAAAGTGCTATCATCATGAAACGTTCAGATCACTTACAACTCAATAGATTCTACCTTCCTGTAACGTTTCAGCCTGATTGGACCTTGTTTTCACACAAATGAACCCAGAATGATGTGAAATTGTGCTTCGTGCAACATAATTCTGGGTGCCATTTAAAAACCATAAGTGCTAATGTCTCCATTCCTTTTTGTGGTTGTAGGGGCTGTTGATTGGAGTACACTAAAACAAACCTGATCTCTCTAGGACATTCAGAAGCCAAGTTATAAGCCCACAAAGGTGTAACTGGACTACTTCTTTAAATTGACACCAGATCCGGTGACCTTTGGGACATGGTTTGACCCCCTTAGGAAAGTGCTATCATCATGAATCGTTCAGATCACGTACAACTCAATAGATTCTACCTTCCTGTAACGTTTCAGCCTGATTGGACCTTGTTTTCACACAAATGAACCCAGAATGATGTGAAATTGTGCTTCGTGCAACATAATTCTGGGTGCCATTTACAAACCATAAGTGCTAATGACTCCATTCCTTTTTGTGGTTGTAGGGGCTTTTGATTGGAGTACACTAAAACAAACCTAACCTCTCTAGGACATTCAGAAGCCAAGTTATAAGCCCACAAATGTGTAACTGGACTACATCTTTAAAGTGACACCAGGCCCGGTGACCTTTGGGACATGGTTTTACCCCCTATAGGAATGTGCTATCATGTTGAAACGTACAGATCACTTACAACGCACTAGATTCTACCTTCTTGTAGCGTTTCAGCCTGATTGGACCTTGTTTTCACACAAATGGACCCAGAATGATGTGAAATTGTGCTTCGTGCAACATAATTCTGAGTGCCATTTACAAACCATAAGTGCTAATGACTCCATTCCTTTTTGTGGTTGTAGGGGCTGTTGATTGGAGTACACTAAAACAAACCTGATCTCCCTAGGACATTCAGAAGCCAAGTTATAAGCCCACAAATGTGTAACTGGACTACTTTAAATTGACACCAGATCCGGTGACCTTTGGGACATGGTTTGACCCCCTTAGGAAAGTGCTATCATCATGAAACGTTCAGATCACTTACAACTCAATAGATTCTACCTTCCTGTAACGTTTCATCCTGATTGGACCTTGTTTTCACACAAATGAACCCAAAATGATGTGAAATTGTGCTTCGTGCAACATAATTCTGGGTGCCATTTAAAAACCATAAGTGCTAATGTCTCCATTCCTTTTTGTGGTTGTAGGGGCTGTTGATTGGAGTACACTAAAACAAACCTAACCTCTCTAGGACATTCAGAAGCCAAGTTATAAGCCCACAAAGGTGTAACTGGACTACTTCTTTAAAGTGACACCAGGCCCAGTGACCTTTGGGACATGGTTTTACCCCCTATAGGAATGTGCGATCATCTTGAAACGTTCAGATCAATTACAACTCAGTAGATTCTACCTTCCTGTAACGTTTCAGCCTCATTGAACCTTGTTTTCACACATATGAACCCAGAATGATGTGAAATTGTGCTTCGTGCAACATAATTCTGGGTGCCATTTACAAACCATAAGTGCTAATGACTCCTTTCCTTTTTGTGGTTGTAGGGGCTGTTGATTGGAGTACATTAAAACAAACCTGACCTCTCTAGGACATTCAGAAGCCAAGTTATAAGCCCACAAATGTGTAACTGGACTACTTCTTTAAAGTGACACCAGATCCGGTGACCTTTGGGACATGGTTTGACCCCCTATAGGAATGTGCGATCATCATGAAACGTTCAGATCACTTACAACTGAATAGATTCTACCTTCTTGTAACGTTTCAGCCTGATTGGACCTTGTTTTCACACAAATGGACCCAGAATGGTGTGAAATTGTGCTTCGTGCAACATAATTCTGGGTGCCATTTAAAAACCATAAGTGCTAATGTCTCCATTCCTTTTTGTGGTTGTAGGGGCTGTTGATTGGAGTACACTAAAACAAACCTGATCTCTCTAGGACATTCAGAAGCCAAGTTATAAGCCCACAAAGGTGTAACTGGACTACTTCTTTAAATTGACACCAGATCCGGTGACCTTTGGGACATGGTTTGACCCCCTTAGGAAAGTGCTATCATCATGAAACGTTCAGATCACTTACAACTCAATAGATTCTACCTTCCTGTAACGTTTCAGCCTGATTGGACCTTGTTTTCACACAAATGAACCCAGAATGATGTGAAATTGTGCTTTGTGCAACATAATTCTGGGTGGCATTTACAAACCATAAGTGCTAATGACTCCATTCCTTTTTGTGGTTGTAGGGGCTGTTGATTGGAGTACACTAAAACAAACCTGATCTCTCTAGGACATTCAGAAGCCAAGTTATAAGCCCTCAAAGGTGTAACTGGACTACATCTTTAAAGTGACACCAGGCCCGGTGACCTTTGGGACATGGTTTTACCTCCTATAGGAATGTGCTATCATGTTGAAACGTACAGATCACTTACAACTCACTAGATTCTACCTTCTTGTAGCGTTTCAGCCTGATTGGACCTTGTTTTCACACAAATGGACCCAGAATGATGTGAAATTGTGCTTCGTGCAACATAATTCTGAGTGCCATTTACAAACCATAAGTGCTAATGACTCCATTCCTTTTTGTGGTTGTAGGGGCTGTTGATTGGAGTACACTAAAACAAACCTGATCTCCCTAGGACATTGAGAAGCCAAGTTATAAGCCCACAAATGTGTAACTGGACTACTTTAAATTGACACCAGATCCGGTGACCTTTGGGACATGGTTTGACCCCCTTAGGAAAGTGCTATCATCATGAAACGTTCAGATCACTTACAACTCAATAGATTCTACGTTCCTGTAACGTTTCAGCCTGATTGGACCTTGTTTTCACACAAATGAACCCAGAATGATGTGAAATTGTGCTTCGTGCAACATAATTCTGGGTGCCATTTAAAAACCATAAGTGCTAATGTCTCCATTCCTTTTTGTGGTTGTAGGGGCTGTTGATTGGAGTACACTAAAACAAACCTGACCTCTCTAGGACATTCAGAAGCCAAGTTATAAGCCCACAAATGTGTAACTGGACTACTTCTTTAAAGTGACACCAGATCCGGTGACCTTTGGGACATAGTTTGACCCCCTTAGGAAAGTGCTATCATCATGAAACGTTCAGATCACTTACAACTCAATAGATTCTACCTTCCTGTAACGTTTCAGCCTGATTGGACCTTGTTTTCACACAAATGAACCCAGAATGATGTGAAATTGTGCTTCGTGCAACATAATTCTGGGTGCCATTTAAAAACCATAAGTGTTAATGTCTCCATTCCTTTTTGTGGTTGTAGGGGCTGTTGATTGGAGTACACTAAAACAAACCTGATCTCTCTAGGACATTCAGAAGCCAAGTTATAAGCCCACAAAGGTGTAACTGGACTACTTCTTTAAATTGACACCAGATCCGGTGACCTTTGGGACATGGTTTGACCCCCTTAGGAAAGTGCTATCATCATGAAACGTTCAGATCACTTACAACTCAATAGATTCTACCTTCCTGTAACGTTTCAGCCTGATTGGACCTTGTTTTCACACAAATGAACCCAGAATGATGTGAAATTGTGCTTCGTGCAACATAATTCTGGGTGCCATTTACAAACCATAACTGCTAATGACTCCATTCCTTTTTGTGGTTGTAGGGGCTTTTGATTGGAGTACACTAAAACAAACCTAACCTCTCTAGGACATTCAGAAGCCAAGTTATAAGCCCACAAATGTGTAACTGGACTACATCTTTAAAGTGACACCAGGCCCGGTGACCTTTGGGACATGGTTTTACCCCCTATAGGAATGTGCTACCATGTTGAAACGTACAGATCACTTACAACTCACTAGATTCTACCTTCTTGTAGCGTTTCAGCCTGATTGGACCTTGTTTTCACACAAATGAACCCAGAATGATGTAAAATTGTGCTTCGTGCAACATAATTCTGGGTGCCATTTACAAACCATAAGTGCTAATGACTCCATTCCTTTTTGTGGTTGTAGGGGCTGTTGATTGGAGTACACTAAAACAAACCTAACCTCTCTAGGACATTCAGAAGCCAAGTTATAAGCCCACAAAGGTGTAACTGGACTACTTCTTTAAAGTGACACCAGGCCCAGTGACCTTTGGGACATGGTTTTACCCCCTATAGGAATGTGCGATCATCTTGAAACGTTCAGATCACTTACAACTCAGTAGATTCTACCTTCCTGAGACGTTTCAGCCTGATTGAACCTTGTTTTCACACAAATGAACCCAGAATGATGTGAAATTGTGCTTCGTGCAACATAATTCTGGGTGCCATTTACAAACCATAAGTGCTAATGACTCCTTTCCTTTTTGTGGTTGTAGCGGCTGTTGATTGGAGTACATTAAAACAAACCTGATCTCTCTAGGACATTCAGAAGCCAAGTTATAAGCCCACAAATGTGTAACTGGACTACTTCTTTAAATTGACACCAGATCCGGTGACCTTTGGGACATGGTTTGACCCCCTTAGGAAAGTACTATCATCATGAAACGTTCAGATTACTTACAACTCAATAGATTCTACCTTCCTGTAACGTTTCAGCCTGATTGGACCTTGTTTTCACACAAATGAACCCAGAATGATGTGAAATTGTGCTTCGTGCAACATAATTCTGGGTGCCATTTAAAAAACATAAGTGCTAATGACTCCATTCCTTTTTGTGGTTGTAGGGGCTGTTGATTGGAGTACCCTAAAACAAACCTGATCTCTCTAGGACATTCAGAAGCCAAGTTATAAGCCCACAAATGTGTACCTGGACTACTTCTTTAAATTGACACCAGATCCGGTGACCTTTGGGACATGGTTTGACCCCCTTAGGAAAGTGCTATCATCATGAAACGTTCAGATCACTTACAACTCAATAGATTCTACCGTCCTGTAACGTCTCAGCCTGATTGGACCTTGTTTTCACACAAATGAACCCAGAATGATGTGAAATTGTGCTTCGTGCAACATAATTCTGGGTGCCATTTACAAACCATAAGTGCTAATGACTCCATTCCTTTTTGTGGTTGTAGGGGCTGTTGATTGGAGTACACTAAAACAAACCTAACCTCTCTAGGACATTCAGAAGCCAAGTTATAAGCCCACAAAGGTGTAACTGGACTACTTTAAAGTGACACCAGGCCCGGTGACCTTTGGGACATGGTTTTATCCCCTATAGGAATGTGCGATCATCTTGAAACGTTCAGATCACTTACAACTCAATAGATTATACCTTCTTGTCGCGTTTAAGCCTGATTGGACCTTGTTTTCACACAAATGGACCCAGGATGATGTGAAATTGTGCTTCATGCAACATAATTCTGGGTGCCATTTACAAACCATGAGTGCTAATGACTCCATTCCTTTTTGTGGTTGTAGGGGCTGTTGATTGGAGTACACTAAAACAAACCTGATCTCTCTAGGACATTCAGAAGCCAAGTTATAAGCCTACAAATGTGTAACTGGACTACTTCTTTAAATTGACACCAGATCCGGTGACCTTTGGGACATGGTTTGACCCCCTTAGGAAAGTGCTATCATCATGAAACGTTCAGATCACTTACAACTCAGTAGATTCTACCTTCCTGTAATGTTTCAGCCTGATTGGACCTTGTTTTCACACAAATGAACCCAGAATGATGTGAAATTGTGCTTCGTGCAACATAATTCTGGGTGCCATTTAAAAACCATAAGTGCTAATGACTCCATTCCTTTTTGTGGTTGTAGGAGCTGTTGATTGGAGTACATTAAAACAAACCTGATCTCTCTAGGACATTCAGAAGCCAAGTTATAAGCCCACAAATGTGTAACTGGACTACTTCTTTAAATTGACACCAGATCCGGTGACCTTTGGGACATGGTTTGACCCCCTTAGGAAAGTTCTATCATCATGAAACGTTCAGATCACTTACAACTCAGTAGATTCTACCTTCCTGTAACGTTTCAGCCTGATTGGACCTTGTTTTCACACAAATGAACCCAGAATGATGTGAAATTGTGCTTCGTGCAACATAATTCTGGGTGCCATTTAAAAACCATAAGTGCTAATGACTCCATTCCTTTTTGTGGTTGTAGGGGCTGTTGATTGGAGTACCCTAAAACAAACCTGATCTCTCTAGGACATTCAGAAGCCAAGTTATAAGCCCACAAATGTGTAACTGGACTACTTCTTTAAATTGACACCAGATCCGGTGACCTTTGTGACATGGTTTGACCCCCTTAGGAAAGTGCTATCATCATGAAACGTTCAGATCACTTACAACTCAATAGATTCTACCTTCCTGTAACGTTTCAGCCTGATTGGACCTTGTTTTCACACAAATGGACCCAGAATGATGTGAAATTGTGCTTCGTGCAACATAATTCTGGGTGCCATTTACAAACCATAAGTGCTAATGACTCCATTCCTTTTTGTGGTTGTAGGGGCTGTTGATTGGAGTACACCAAAACAAACCTGACCTCTCTAGGACATTCAGAAGCAAAGATATAAGCCCACAAAGGTGTAACTGGACTACTTCTTTAAAGTGACACCAGGCCCGGTGACCTTTGGGACATGTTTGACCCCCTATAGGAATGTGCGATCATCATGAAACGTTCAGATCACTTACAACTCAATAGATTCTACCTTCTTGTAACGTTTCAGCCTGATTGGACCTTGTTTTCACACAAATGGACCCAGAATGATGTGAAATTATGCTTCGTGCAACATAATTCTGGGTGCCATTTACAAACCATAAGTGCTAATGACTCCATTCCTTTTTGTGGTTGTAGGGGCTGTTTATTGGAGTACACTAAAACAAACCTGACCTCTCTAGGACATTCAGAAGCCAAGTTATAAGCCCACAAAGGTGTAACTGGACTACTTCTTTAAAGTGACACCAGGCCCAGTGACATTTGGGACATGGTTTTACCCCCTATAGGAATGTGCGATCATCTTGAAACGTTCAGATCACTTACAACTCAATATATTCTACCTTCTTGTAGCGTTTCAGCCTGATTGGACCTTGTTTTCACACAAAAGGACCCAGAATGATGTGAAATTGTGCTTTGTGCAACATAATTCTGGGTGCCATTTACAAAACATAAGTGCTAATGACTCCATTCCTTTTTGTGGTTGTAGGGGCTGTTGATTGGAGTACACTAAAACAAACCTGATCTCTCTAGGACATTCAGAAGCCAAGTTATAAGCCCACAAATGTGTAACTGGACTACTTCTTTAAATTGACACCAGATCCGGTGACCTTTGGGACATGGTTTGACCCCCTTAGGAAAGTGCTATCATCATGAAACGTTCAGATCACTTACAACTCAGTAGATTCTACCTTCCTGTAACGTTTCAGCCTGATTGGACCTTCTTTTCACACAAATGAACCCAGAATGATGTGAAATTGTGCTTCGTGCAACATAATTCTGGGTGCCATTTACAAACCATAAGTGCTAATGACTCCATTCCTTTTTGTGGTTGTAGGGGCTGTTGATTGGAGTACATTAAAACAAACCTGATCTCTCTAGGACATTCAGAAGCCAAGTTATAAGCCCACAAATGTGTAACTGGACTACTACTTTAAATTGACACCAGATCCGGTGACCTTTGGGACATGGTTTGACCCCCTTAGGAAAGTGATATCATCATGAAACGTTCAGATCACTTACAACTCAATAGATTCTACCTTCCTGTAACGTTTCAGCCTGATTGGACCTTGTTTTCACACAAATGAACCAAGAATGATGTGAAATTGTGCTTCGTGCAACATAATTCTGGGTGCCATTTAAAAACCATAAGTGCTAATGACTCCATTCCTTTTTGTGGTTGTAGGGGCTGTTGATTGGAGTACCCTAAAACAAACCTGATCTCTCTAGGACATTCGGAAGCCAAGTTATAAGCCCACAAATGTGTAACTGGACTACTTCTTTAAAGTGACACCAGATCCGGTGACCTTTGGGACATAGTTTGACCCCCTTAGGAAAGTGCTATCATCATAAAACGTTCAGATCACTTACAACTCAATAGATTCTACCTTCCTGAAACGTTTCAGCCTGATTGGACCTTGTTTTTACACAAATGAACCCAGAATGATGTGAAATTGTGCTTCGTGCAACATAATTCTGGGTGCCATTTAAAAACCATAAGTGCTAATGTCTCCATTCCGTTTTGTGGTTGTAGGGGCTGTTGATTGGAGTACGCTAAAACAAACCTGATCTCTCTAGGACATTCAGAAGCCAAGTTATAAGCCCACAAAGGTGTAACTGGACTACTTCTTTAAATTGACACCAGATCCGGTGACCTTTGGGACATGGTTTGACCCCCTTAGGAAAGTGCTATCATCATGAAACGTTCAGATCACTTACAACTCAATAGATTCTACCTTCCTGTAACGTTTCAGCCTGATTGGACCTTGTTTTAACACAAATGAACCCAGAATGATGTGAAATTGTGCTTCGTACAACATAATTCTGGGTGCCATTTACAAACCATAAGTGCTAATGACTCCATTCCTTTTTGTGGTTGTAGGGGCTGTTGATTGGAGTACACCAAAACAAACCTGACCTCTCTAGGACATTCAGAAGCCAAGTTATAAGCCCACAAAGGTGTAACTGGACTACTTCTTTAAAGTGACACCAGGCCTGGTGACCTTTGGGACATGGTTTGACCCCCTATAGGAATGTGCGATCATCATGAAACGTTCAGATCACTTACAACTCAATAGATTCTACCTTCTTGTAACGTTTCAGCCTGATTGGACCTTGTTTTCACACAAATGGACCCAGAATGATGTGAAATTATGCTTCGTGCAACATAATTCTGGGTGCCATTTACAAACCATAAGTGCTAATGACTCCATTCCTTTTTGTGGTTGTAGGGGCGGTTTATTGGAGTACACTAAAACAAACCTGACCTCTCTAGGACATTCAGAAGCCAAGTTATAAGCCCACAAATGTGTAACTGGACTACTTCTTTAAAGTGACACCAGATCCGGTGACCTTTGGGACATGGTTTGACCCCCTTAGGAAAGTGCTATCATCATGAAACGTTCAGATCACTTACAACTCAATAGATTCTACCTTCCTGTAACGTTTCAGCCTGATTGGACCTTGTTTTCACACAAATGAACCCAGAATGATGTGAAATTGTGCTTCGTGCAACATAATTCTGGGTGCCATTTACAAACCATAAGTGCTAATGACTCCATTCCTTTTTGTGGTTGTAGGGGCTGTTGATAGGAGTACACTAAAACAAACCTAACCTCTCTAGGACATTCAGAAGCCAAGTTATAAGCCCACAAAGGTGTAACTGGACTACTTCTTTAAAGTGACACCAGGCCCAGTGACCTTTGGGACATGGTTTTACCCCCTATAGGAATGTGCGATCATCTTGAAACGTTCAGATCACTTACAACTCAGTAGATTCTACCTTCCTGTAACGTTTCAGCCTGATTGAACCTTGTTTTCACACAAATGAACCCAGAATGATGTGAAATTGTGCTTCGTGCAACATAATTCTGGGTGCCATTTACAAACCATAAGTGCTAATGACTCCTTTCCTTTTTGTGGTTGTAGGGGCTGTTGATTGGAGTACATTGAAACAAACCTGATCTCTCTAGGACATTCAGAAGCCAAGTTATAAGCCCACAAATGTGTAACTGGACTACTTCTTTAAAGTGAAACCAGATCCGGTGACCTTTGGGACATAGTTTGACCCCCTTAGGAAAGTGCTATCATCATAAAACGTTCAGATCACTTACAACTCAATAGATTCTACCTTCCTGAAACGTTTCAGCCTGATTGGACCTTGTTTTCACACAAATGAACCCAGAATGATGTGAAATTGTGCTTCGTGCAACATAATTCTGGGTGCCATTTAAAAACCATAAGTGCTAATGTCTCCATTCCTTTTTGTGGTTGTAGGGGCTGTTGATTGGAGTACGCTAAAACAAACCTGATCTCCCTAGGACATTCAGAAGCCAAGTTATAAGCCCACAAAGGTGTAACTGGACTACTTCTTTAAATTGACACCAGATCCGGTGACCTTTGGGACATGGTTTGACCCCCTTAGGAAAGTGCTATCATCATGAAACGTTCAGATCACTTACAACTCAATAGATTCTACCTTCCTGTAACGTTTCAGCCTGATTGGACCTTGTTTTAACACAAATGAACCCAGAATGATGTGAAATTTTGCTTCGTGCAACATAATTCTGGGTGCCATTTACAAACCATAAGTGCTAATGACTCCATTCCTTTTTGTGGTTGTAGGGGCTGTTGATTGGAGTACACCAAAACAAACCTGACCTCTCTAGGACATTCAGAAGCCAAGTTATAAGCCCACAAAGGTGTAACTGGACTACTTCTTTAAAGTGACACCAGGCCCGGTGACATTTGGGACATGGTTTGACCCCCTATAGGAATGTGCGATCATCATGAAACGTTCAGATCACTTACAACTGAATAGATTCTACCTTCTTGTAACGTTTCAGCCTGATTGGACCTTGTTTTCACACAAATGGACCCAGAATGATGTGAAATTATGCTTCGTGCAACATAATTCTGGGTGCCATTTACAAACCATAAGTGCTAATGACTCCATTCCTTTTTGTGGTTGTAGGGGCTGTTTATTGGAGTACACTAAAACAAACCTGACCTCTCTAGGACATTCAGAAGCCAAGTTATAAGCCCACAAATGTGTAACTGGACTACTTCTTTAAAGTGACACCAGATCCGGTGACCTTTGGGACATGGTTTGACCCCCTTAGGAAAGTGCTATCATCATGAAACGTTCAGATCACTTACAACTCAATAGATTCTACCTTCCTGTAACGTTTCAGCCTGATTGGACCTTGTTTTCACACAAATGAACCCAGAATGATGTGAAATTGTGCTTCTTGCAACATAATTCTGGGTGCCATTTACAAACCATAAGTGCTAATGACTCCATTCCTTTTTGTGGTTGTAGGGGCTGTTGATAGGAGTACACTAAAACAAACCTAACCTCTCTAGGACATTCAGAAGCCAAGTTATAAGCCCACAAAGGTGTAACTGGACTACTTCTTTAAAGTGACACCAGGCCCAGTGACCTTTGGGACATGGTTTTACCCCCTATAGGAATGTGCGATCATCTTGAAACGTTCAGATCACTTACAACTCAATAGATTCTACCTTCCTGTAACGTTTCAGCCTGATTGGACCTTGTTTTCACACAAATGAACCCAGAATGATGTGAAATTGTGCTTCGTGCAACATAATTCTGGGTGCCATTTAAAAACCATAAGTGCTAATGACTCCATTCCTTTTTGTGGTTGTAGGGGCTGTTGATTGGAGTACCCTAAAACCAACCTGATCTCTCTAGGACATTCAGAAGCCAAGTTATAAGCCCACAAATGTGTAACTGGACTACTTCTTTAAATTGACACCAGATCCGGTGACCTTTGGGACATGGTTTGACCCCCTTAGGAAAGTGCTATCATCATGAAACGTTCAGATCACTTACAACTCAATAGAGTCTACCTTCCTGTAACGTTTCAGCCTGATTGGACCTTGTTTTCACACAAATGAACCCAGAATGATGTGAAATTGTGCTTCGTGCAACATAATTCTGGGTGCCATTTAAAAACCATAAGTGCTAATGTCTCCATTCCTTTTTGTGGTTGTAGGGGCTGTTGATTGGAGTACACTAAAACAAACCTGACCTCTCTAGGACATTCAGAAGCCAAGTTATAAGCCCACAAATGTGTAACTGGACTACTTCTTTAAAGTGACACCAGATCCGGTGACCTTTGGGACATAGTTTGACCCCCTTAGGAAAGTGCTATCATCATGAAACGTTCAGATCACTTACATCTCAATAGATTCTACCTTCCTGAAACGTTTCAGCCTGATTGGACCTTGTTTTCACACAAATGAACCCAGAATGATGTGAAATTGTGCTTCGTGCAACATAATTCTGGGTGCCATTTAAAAACCATAAGTGCTAATGTCTCCATTCCTTTTTGTGGATGTAGGGGCTGTTGATTGGAGTACACTAAAACAAACCTGATCTCTCTAGGACATTCAGAAGCCAAGTTATAAGCCCACAAAGGTGTAACTGGACTACTTTAAATTGACACCAGATCCGGTGACCTTTGGGACATGGTTTGACCCCCTTAGGAAAGTGCTATCATCATGAAACGTTCAGATCACGTACAACTCAATAGATTCTACCTTCCTGTAACGTTTCAGCCTGATTGGACCTTGTTTTCACACAAATGAACCCAGAATGATGTGAAATTGTGCTTCGTGCAACATAATTCTGGGTGCCATTTACAAACCATAAGTGCTAATGACTCCATTCCTTTTTGTGGTTGTAGGGGCTTTTGATTGGAGTACACTAAAACAAACCTAACCTCTCTAGGACATTCAGAAGCCAAGTTATAAGCCCACAAATGTGTAACTGGACTACATCTTTAAAGTGACACCAGGCCCGGTGACCTTTGGGACATGGTTTTACCCCCTATAGGAATGTGCTATCATGTTGAAACGTACAGATCACTTACAACTCACTAGATTCTACCTTCTTGTAGCGTTTCAGCCTGATTGGACCTTGTTTTCACACAAATGGACCCAGAATTATGTGAAATTGTGCTTCGTGCAACATAATTCTGAGTGCCATTTACAAACCATAAGTGCTAATGACTCCATTCCTTTTTGTGGTTGTAGGGGCTGTTGATTGGAGTACACTAAAAAAACCTGATCTCCCTAGGACATTCAGAAGCCAAGTTATAAGCTCACAAATGTGTAACTGGACTACTTTAAATTGACACCAGCTCCGGTGACCTTTGGGACATGGTTTGACCCCCTTAGGAAAGTGCTATCATCATGAAACGTTCAGATCACTTACAACTCAATAGATTCTACCTTCCTGTAACGTTTCAGCCTGATTGGACCTTGTTTTCACACAAATGAACCCAAAATGATGTGAAATTGTGCTTCGTGCAACATAATTCTGGGTGCCATTTAAAAACCATAAGTGCTAATGTCTCCATTCCTTTTTGTGGTTGTAGGGGCTGTTGATTGGAGTACAATAAAACAAACCTGACCTCTCTAGGACATTCAGAAGCCAAGTTATAAGCCCACAAATGTGTAACTGGACTACTTCTTTAAAGTGACACCAGATCCGGTGACCTTTGGGACATAGTTTGACCCCCTTAGGAAAGTGCTATCATCATGAAACGTTCAGATCACTTACAACTCAATAGATTCTACCTTCCTGTAACGTTTCAGCCTGATTGGACCTTGTTTTCACACAAATGAACCCAGAATGATGTGAAATTGTGCTTCGTGCAACATATTTCTGGGTGCCATTTACAAACCATAAGTGCTAATGACTCCATTCCTTTTTGTGGTTGTAGGGGCTGTTGATTGGAGTACACCAAAACAAACCTGACCTCTCTAGGACATTCAGAAGCCAAGTTATAAGCCCACAAAGGTGTAACTGGACTACTTCTTTAAAGTGACACCAGGCCCGGTGACCATTGGGACATGGTTTGACCCCCTATAGGAATGTGCGATCATCATGAAACATTCAGATCACTTACAACTGAATAGATTCTACCTTCTTGTAACGTTTCAGCCTGATTGGACCTTGTTTTCACACAAATGGACCCAGAATGATGTGAAATTATGCTTCGTGCAACATAATTCTGGGTGCCATTTACAAACCATAAGTGCTAATGACTCCATTCCTTTTTGTGGTTGTAGGGGCTGTTTATTGGAGTACACTAAAACAAACCTGACCTCTCTAGGACATTCAGAAGCCAAGTTATAAGCCCACAAATGTGTAACTGGACTACTTCTTTAAAGTGACACCAGATCCGGTGACCTTTGGGACATGGTTTGACCCCCTTAGGAAAGTGCTATCATCATGAAACGTTCAGATCACTTACAACTCAATATATTCTACCCTCCTGTAACGTTTCAGCCTGATTGGACCTTGTTTTCACACAAATGAACCCAGAATGATGTGAAATTGTGCTTCGTGCAACATATTTATGGGTGCCATTTACAAACCATAAGTGCTAATGACTCCATTCCTTTTTGTGGTTGTAGGGGCTGTTGATTGGAGTACACCAAAACAAACCTGACCTCTCTAGGACATTCAGAAGCCAAGTTATAAGCCCACAAAGGTGTAACTGGACTACTTCTTTAAAGTGACACCAGGCCCGGTGACCATTGGGACATGGTTTGACCCCCTATAGGAATGTGCGATCATCATGAAACATTCAGATCACTTACAACTCAATAGATTCTACCTTCTTGTAACGTTTCAGCCTGATTGGACCTTGTTTTCACACAAATGGACCCAGAATGATGTGAAATTATGCTTCGTGCAACATAATTCTGGGTGCCATTTACAAACCATAAGTGCTAATGACTCCATTCCTTTTTGTGGTTGTAGGGGCTGTTTATTGGAGTACACTAAAACAAACCTGACCTCTCTAGGACATTCAGAAGCCAAGTTATAAGCCCACAAATGTGTAACTGGACTACTTCTTTAAAGTGACACCAGATCCGGTGACCTTTGGGACATGGTTTGACCCCCTTAGGAAAGTGCTATCATCATGAAACGTTCAGATCACTTACAACTCAATATATTCTACCCTCCTGTAACGTTTCAGCCTGATTGGACCTTGTTTTCACACAAATGAACCCAGAATGATGTGAAATTGTGCTTCGTGCAACATAATTCTGGGTGCCATTTAAAAACCATAAGTGCTAATGTCTCCATTCCTTTTTGTGGTTGTAGGGGCTGTTGATTGGAGTACACCAAAACAAACCTGACCTCTCTAGGGCATTCAGAAGCCAAGTTATAAGCCCACAAATGTGTAACTGGACTACTTCTTTAAAGTGACACCAGGCCCGGTGACCTTTGGGACATGGTTTTACCCCCTATAGGAATGTGCTATCATGTTGAAACGTACAGATCACTTACAACTCACTAGAGTCTACCTTCTTGTAGCGTTTCAGCCTGATTGGACCTTGTTTTCACACAAATGAACCCAGAATGATGTGAAATTGTGCTTCGTGCAACATAATTCTGGGTGCCATTTACAAACCATAAGTGCTAATGACTCCATTCCTTTTTGTGGTTGTAGGGGCTGTTGATTGGAGTACATTAAAACAAACCTGATCTCTCTAGGACATTCAGAAGCCAAGTTATAAGCCCACAAATGTGTAACTGGACTACTTCTTTAAATTGACACCAGATCCGGTGACCTTTGGGACATGGTTTGACCCCCTTAGGAAAGTGCTATCATCATGAAACGTTCAGATCACTTACAACTCAATAGATTCTACCTTCCTGTAACGTTTCAGCCTGATTGGACCTTGTTTTCACACAAATGAACCCAGAATGATGTGAAATTGTGCTTCGTGCAACATAATTCTGGGTGCCATTTACAAACCCTAAGTGCTAATGACTCCATTCCTTTTTGTGGTTGTAGGGGCTGTTGATTGGAGTGCATTAAAAAAAACCTGATCTCTCTAAGACATTCAGAAGCCAAGTTATAAGCCCACAAATGTGTAACTGGACGACTTCTTTAAAGTGACACCAGGCCCGGTGACCTTTGGGACATGGTTTTACCCCCTATAGGAATGTGCGATCACCTTGAAACGTTCAGATCACTTACAACTCAATAGATTCTACCTTCTTGTAGCGTTTCAGCCTGATTGGACCTAGTTTTCACACAAATGAACCCAGAATGATGTGAAATTGTGCTTCGTGCAACATAATTCTGGGTGCCATTTAAAAACCATAAGGGCTAATGACTCCATTCCTTTTTGTGGTTGTAGGGGCTGTTGATTGGAGTACACTAAAACAAACCTAACCTCTCTAGGACATTCAGAAGCCAAGTTATAAGCCCACAAATGTGTAACTGGACTACTTTAAATTGACACCAGATCCGGTGACCTTTGGGACATGGTTTGACCCCCTTAGGAAAGCGCTATCATCATGAAACGTTCAGATCAATTACAACTCAATAGATTCTACCTTCCTGTAATGTTTCAGCCATATTGGACCTTGTTTTCACACAAATGAACCCAGAATGATGTGAAATTGTGCTTCGTGCAACATAATTCTGGGTGCCATTTAAAAACCATAAGTGCTAATGACTCCATTCCTTTTTGTGGTTGTAGGGGCTGTTGATTGGAGTATACTAAAACAAACCTGATCTCTCTAGGACATTCAGAAGCCAAGTTATAAGCCCACAAATGTGTAACTGGACTACTTCTTTAAATTGACACCAGATCCGGTGACCTTTGGGACATGGTTTGACCCCCTTAGGAAAGTGCTATCATCATGAAACGTTCAGATCTCTTACAACTCAATAGATTCTACCTTCCTGAAACGTTTCAGCCTGATTGGACCTTGTTTTCACACAAATGGACCCAGAATGATGTGAAATTGTGCTTCGTGCAACATAATTCTGGGTGCCATTTACAAACCATAAGTGCTAATGACTCCATTCCTTTTTCTGGTTGTAGGGGCTGTTGATTGGAGTACACTAAAACAAACCTGACCTCTCTAGGACATTAGAAGCCAAGTTATAAGCCCACAAAGGTGTAACTGGACTACTTCTTTAAAGTGACACCAGGCCTGGTGACGTTTGGGACATGGTTTTACCCCCTATAGGAATGTGCGATCATCTTGAAACGTTCAGATCACTTACAACTCAATAGATTCTACCTTCTTGTAACGTTTCAGCCTGATTGGACCTTGTTTTCACACAAATGAACCCAGAATGATGTGAAATTGTGCTTCGTGCAACATAATTCTGGGTGCCATTTAAAAACCATAAGTGCTAATGACTCCATTCCTTTTTGTGGTTGTAGGGGCTTTTGATTGGAGTACACTAAAACAAACCTAACCTCTCTAGGACATTCAGAAGCCAAGTTATAAGCCCACAAATGTGTAACTGGACTACTTCTTTAAATTGACACCAGATCCGGTGACCTTTGGGACATGGTTTGACCCCCTTCGGAAAGCGCTATCATCATGAAACGTTCAGATCAATTACAACTCAATAGATTCTACCTTCCTGTAATGTTTCAGCCATATTGGACCTTGTTTCACACAAATGAACCCAGAATGATGTGAAATTGTGCTTCGTGCAACATAATTCTGGGTCCCATTTAAAAACCATAAGTGCTAATGACTCCATTCCTTTTTGTGGTTGTAGGGGCTGTTGATTGGAGTATACTAAAACAAACCTGATCTCTCTAGGACATTCAGAAGCCAAGTTATAAGACCACAAATGTGTAACTGGACTACTTCTTTAAATTGACACCAGATCCGGTGACCTTTGGGACATGGTTTGACCCCCTTAGGAAAGTGCTATCATCATGAAACGTTCAGATCACTTACAACTCAATAGATTCTACCTTCCTGTAACGTTTCAGCCTGATTGGACCTTGTTTTCACACAAATGGACCCAGAATGATGTGAAATTGTGCTTCGTGCAACATAATTCTGGGTGCCATTTACAAACCATAAGTGCTAATGACTCCATTCCTTTTTCTGGTTGTAGGGGCTGTTGATTGGAGTACACTAAAACAAACCTGACCTCTCTAGGACATTAGAAGCCAAGTTATAAGCCCACAAAGGTGTAACTGGACTACTTCTTTAAAGTGACACCAGGCCCGGTGACGTTTGGGACATGGTTTTACCCCCTATAGGAATGTGCGATCATCTTGAAACGTTCAGATCACTTACAACTCAATAGATTTTACCTTCTTGTAGCGTTTCAGCCTGATTGGACCTTGTTTTCACACAAATGAACCCAGAATGATGTGAAAGTGTGCTTCGTGCAACATAATTCTGGGTGCCATTTAAAAACCATAAGGGCTAATGACTCCATTCCTTGTTGTGGTTGTAGGGGCTGTTGATTGGAGTACACTAAAACAAACCTGATCTCTCTAAAACATTCAGAAGCCAAGTTATAAGCCCACAAATGTGTAACTGGACTACTTCTTTAAATTGACACCAGATCCGGTGACCTTTGGGACATGGTTTTACCCCCTATAGGAATGTGCGATCACCTTGAAACGTTCAGATCACTTACAACTCAATAGATTCTACCTTCTTGTAGCGTTTCAGCCTGATTGGACCTAGTTTTCACACAAATGAACCCAGAATGATGTGAAATTGTGCTTCGTACAACATAATTCTGGGTGCCATTTAAAAACCATAAGGGCTAATGACTCCATTCCTTTTTGTGGTTGTAGGGGCTGTTGATTGGAGTACACTAAAACACACCTAACCTCTCTAGGACATTCAGAAGCCAAGTTATAAGCCCACAAATGTGTAACTGGACTACTTTAAATTGACACCAGATCCGGTGACCTTTGGGACATGGTTTGACCCCCTTAGGAAAGCGCTATCATCATGAAACGTTCAGATCAATTACAACTCAATAGATTCTACCTTCCTGTAATGTTTCAGCCATATTGGACCTTGTTTTCACACAAATGAACCCAGAATGATGTGAAATTGTGCTTCGTGCAACATAATTCTGGGTGCCATTTAAAAACCATAAGTGCTAATGACTCCATTCCTTTTTGTGGTTGTAGGGGCTGTTGATTGGAGTATACTAAAACAAACCTGATCTCTCTAGGACATTCAGAAGCCAAGTTATAAGCCCACAAATGTGTAACTGGACTACTTCTTTAAATTGACACCAGATCCGGTGACCTTTGGGACATGGTTTGACCCCCTTAGGAAAGTGCTATCATCATGAAACGTTCAGATCTCTTACAACTCAATAGATTCTACCTTCTTGTAACGTTTCAGCCTGATTGGACCTTGTTTTCACACAAATGAACCCAGAATGATGTGAAATTGTGCTTCGTGCAACATAATTCTGGGTGCCATTTAAAAACCATAAGTGCTAATGACTCCATTCCTTTTTGTGGTTGTAGGGGCTTTTGATTGGAGTACACTAAAACAAACCTAACCTCTCTAGGACATTCAGAAGCCAAGTTATAAGCCCACAAATGTGTAACTGGACTACTTCTTTAAAATGACACCAGATCCAGTGACCTTTGGGACATGGTTTGACCCCCTTCGGAAAGCGCTATCATCATGAAACGTTCAGATCAATTACAACTCAATAGATTCTACCTTCCTGTAATGTTTCAGCCATATTGGACCTTGTTTTCACACAAATGAACCCAGAATGATGTGAAATTGTGCTTCGTGCAACATAATTCTGGGTCCCATTTAAAAACCATAAGTGCTAATGACTCCATTCCTTTTTGTGGTTGTAGGGGCTGTTGATTGGAGTATACTAAAACAAACCTGATCTCTCTAGGACATTCAGAAGCCAAGTTATAAGCCCACAAATGTGTAACTGGACTACTTCTTTAAATTGACACCAGATCCGGTGACCTTTGGGACATGGTTTGACCCCCTTAGGAAAGTGCTATCATCATGAAACGTTCAGATCACTTACAACTCAATAGATTCTACCTTCCTGTAACGTTTCAGCCTGATTGGACCTTGTTTTCACACAAATGGACCCAGAATGATGTGAAATTGTGCTTCGTGCAACATAATTCTGGGTGCCATTTACAAACCATAAGTGCTAATGACTCCATTCCTTTTTCTGGTTGTAGGGGCTGTTGATTGGAGTACACTAAAACAAACCTGACCTCTCTAGGACATTAGAAGCCAAGTTATAAGCCCACAAAGGTGTAACTGGACTACTTCTTTAAAGTGACACCAGGCCCGGTGACGTTTGGGACATGGTTTTACCCCCTATAGGAATGTGCGATCATCTTGAAACGTTCAGATCACTTACAACTCAATAGATTTTACCTTCTTGTAGCGTTTCAGCCTGATTGGACCTTGTTTTCACACAAATGAACCCAGAATGATGTGAAATTGTGCTTCGTGCAACATAATTCTGGGTGCCATTTAAAAACCATAAGGGCTAATGACTCCATTCCTTTTTGTGGTTGTAGGGGCTGTTGATTGGAGTACACTAAAACAAACCTGATCTCTCTAAAACATTCAGAAGCCAAGTTATAAGCCCACAAATGTGTAACTGGACTACTTCTTTAAATTGACACCAGATCCGGTGACCTTTGGGACATGGTTTGACCCCCTTAGGAAAGTGCTATCATCATGAAACGTTTAGATCACTTACAACTCAATAGATTCTACCTTCCTGTAACGTTTCAGCCTGATTGGACCTTGTTTTCACACAAATGGACCCAGAATGAAGTGAAATTGTGCTTCGTGCAACATAATTCTGGGTGCCATTTACAAACCATAAGTGCTAATGACTCCATTCCTTTTTGTGGTTGTAGGGGCTGTTGATTGGAGTACATTAAAACAAACCTGATCTCTCTAGGACATTCAGAAGCCAAGTTATAAGCCCACAAATGTGTAACTGGACTACTTCTTTAAACTGACACCAGATCCGGTGACCTTTGGGACATGGTTTGACCCCCTTAGGAAAGTGCTATCATCATGAAACGTTCAGATCACTTACAACTCAATAGATTCTACCTTCCTGTAACGTTTCAGCCTGATTGGGCCTTGTTTTCACACAAATGAACCCAGAATGATGTGAAATTGTGCTTCGTGCAACATAATTCTGGGTGCCATTTACAAACCATAAGTGCTAATGACTCCATTCCTTTTGTGGTTGTAGGGGCTTTTGATTGGAGTACACTAAAACAAACCTAACCTCTCTAGGACATTCAGAAGCCAAGTTATAAGCCCACAAAGGTGTAACTGGACTACTTCTTTAAAGTGACACCAGGCCCGGTGACCTTTTGGACATGGTTTTACCCCCTATAGGAATGTGCGATCATCTTGAAACGTTCAGATCACTTACAACTCAATAGATTCTACCTTCTTGTAGCGTTTCAGCCTGATTGGACCTTGTTTTCACACAAATGGACCCAGAATGATGTGAAATTATGCTTCGTGCAACATAATTCTGGGTGCCATTTACAAACCATAAGTGCTAATGATTCCATTCCTTTTTGTGGTTGTAGGGGCTGTTGATTGGAGTACATTAAAACAAACCTGATCTCTCTAGGACATTCAGAAGCCAAGTTATAAGCCCACAAATGTGTAACTGGACTACTTCTTTAAATTGACACCAGATCCGGTGACCTTTGGGACATGGTTTGACCCCCTTAGGAAAGTGCTATCATCATGAAACGTTCAGATCACTTACAACTCAATAGATTCTACCTTCCTGTAACGTTTCAGCCTGATTGGACCTTGGTTTCACACAAATGGACCCAGAATGAAGTGAAATTGTGCTTCGTGCAACATAATTCTGGGTGCCATTTACAAACCATAAGTGCTAATTACTCCATTCCTTTTGTGGTTGTAGGGGCTGTTGATTGGAGTACATTAAAACAAACCTGATCTCTCTAGGACGTTCAGAAGCCAAGTTATAAGCCCACAAATGTGTAACTGGACTACTTCTTTAAATTGACACCAGATCCGGTGACCTTTGGGACATGGTTTGACCCCCTTAGGAAAGTGCTATCATCATGAAACGTTCAGATCACTTACAACTCAATAGATTCTACCTTCCTGTAACGTTTCAGCCTGATTGGACCTTGTTTTCACACAAATGGACCCGAAATGAAGTGAAATTGTGCTTCGTGCAACATAATTCTGGGTGCCATTTACAAACCATAAGTGCTAATGACTCCATTCCTTTTTGTGGTTGTAGGGGCTGTTGATTGGAGTACATTAAAACAAACCTGATCTCTCTAGGACATTCAGAAGCCAAGTTATAAGCCCACAAATGTGTAACTGGACTACTTCTTTAAACTGACACCACATCCGGTGACCTTTGGGACATGGTTTGACCCCCTTAGGAAAGTGCTATCGTCATGAAACGCTCAGATCCCTTACAACTCAATAGATTCTACCTTCCTGTAACGTTTCAGCCTGATTGGACCTTGTTTTCACACAAATGAACCCAGAATGATGTGAAATTGTGCTTCGTGCAACATAATTCTGGGTGCCATTTACAAACCATAAGTGCTAATGACTCCATTCCTTTTTGTGGTTGTAGGGGCTTTTGATTGGAGTACACTTAAACAAACCTAACCTCTCTAGGACATTCAGAAGCCAAGTTATAAGCACACAAATGTGTAACTGGACTACTTCTTTAAATTGACACCAGATCCGGTGACCTTTGGGACATGGTTTGACCCCCTTAGGAAAGTGCTATCATCATGAAACGTTCAGATCACTTACAACGAAATAGATTCTACCTTCCTGTAACGTTTCAGCCTGATTGGACCTTGTTTTCACACAAATGGACCCAGAATGATGTGAAATTATGCTTCGTGCAACATAATTCTGGGTGCCATTTACAAACCATAAGTGCTAATGATGCCATTCCTTTTTGTGGTTGTAGGGGCTGTTGATTGGAGTACATTAAAACAAACCTGATCTCTCTAGGACATTCAGAAGCCAAGTTATAAGCCCACAAATGTGTAACTGGACTACTTCTTTAAATTGACACCAGATCCGGTGACCTTTGGGACATGGTTTGACCCCCTTAGGAAAGTGCTATCATCATGAAACGTTCAGATCACTTACAACTCAATGGATTCTACCTTCCTGTAACGTTTCAGCCTGATTGGACCTTGGTTTCACACAAATGGACCCAGAATGATGTGAAATTGTGCTTCGTGCAACATAATTCTGGGTGCCATTTACAAATCATAAGTGCTAATGACTCCATTCCTTTTTGTGGTTGTAGGGGCTGTTGATTGGAGTACACTAAAACAAACCTGATCGCTCGAGGACATTCAGAAGCCAAGTTATAAGCCCACAAATGTGTAACTGGACTACTTCTTTAAATTGACACCAGATCCGGTGAACTTTGGGACATGGTTTGACCCCCTTAGGAAAGCGCTATCATCATGAAACGTTCAGATCACTTACAACTCAATAGATTCTACCTTCCTGTAACGTTTCAGCCGGATTGGACCTTGTTTTCACACAAATGGACCCAGAATGATGTGAAATTGTGCTTCGTGCAACATAATTCTGGGTGCTATTTACAAACCATAAGTGCTAATGACTCCATTCCTTTTTGTGGTTGTAGGGCCTTTGATTGGAGTACACTAAAATAAACCTGACCTCTCTAGGACATTCAGAAGCCAAGTTATAAGCCCACAAAGGTGTAACTGGACTACTTATTTAAAGTGACACCAGGCCCGGTGACCTTTGGGACATGGTTTGACCCCCTATAGGAATGTGCGATCATCATTAAACGTTCAGATCACTTACAACTCAATAGATTCTACCTTCTTGTAACGTTTCAGCCTGATTGGACCTTGTTTTCACACAAATGAACCCAGAATGATGTGAAATTGTGCTTCGTGCAACATATTTCTGGGTGCCATTTACAAACAATAAGTGCTAATGACTCCATTCCTTTTTGTGGTTGTAGGGGCTTTTGATTGGAGTACACTAAAACAAACCTAACCTCTCTAGGACATTCAGAAGCCAAGTTATAAGCCCACAAATGTGTAACTGGACTACTTCTTTAAATTGACACCAGATCCGGTGACCTTTGGGACATGGTTTGACCCCCTTAGGAAAGTGCTACCATCATGAAACGTTCAGATCACTTACAACTCAATAGATTCTACCTTCCTGTAACGTTTCAGCCTGATTGGACCTTGTTTTCACACAAATGGACCCGGAATGAAGTGAAATTGTGCTTCGTGCAACATAATTCTGGGTGCCATTTACAAACCATAAGTGCTAATGACTCCATTCCTTTTTGTGGTTGTAGGGGCTGTTGATTGGAGTACATTAAAACAAACCTGATCTCTCTAGGACATTCAGAAGCCAAGTTATAAGCCCACAAATGTGTAACTGGACTACTTCTTTAAACTGACACCAGATCCGGTGACCTTTGGGACATGGTTTGACCCCCTTAGGAAAGTGCTATCATCATGAAACGTTCAGATCCCTTACAACTCAATAGATTCTACCTTCCTGTAACGTTTCAGCCTGATTGGACCTTGTTTTCACACAAATGAACCCAGAATGATGTGAAATTGTGCTTCGTGCAACATAATTCTGGGTGCCATTTACAAACCATAAGTGCTAATGACTCCATTCCTTTTTGTGGTTGTAGGGGCTTTTGATTGGAGTACACTTAAACAAACCTAACCTCTCTAGGACATTCAGAAGCCAAGTTATAAGCCCACAAATGTGTAACTGGACTACTTCTTTAAATTGACACCAGATCCGGTGAACTTTGGGACATGGTTTGACCCCCTTAGGAAAGTGCTATCATCATGAAACGTTCAGATCACTTACAACTCAATAGATTCTACCTTCCTGTAACGTTTCAGCCTGATTGGACCTGGTTTTCACACAAATGGACCCAGAATGATGTGAAATTATGCTTCGTGCAACATAATTCTGGGTGCCATTTACAAACCATAAGTGCTAATGATGCCATTCCTTTTTGTGGTTGTAGGGGCTGTTGATTGGAGTACATTAAAACAAACCTGATCTCTCTAGGACATTCAGAAGCCAAGTTATAAGCCCACAAATGTGTAACTGGACAACTTCTTTAAATTGACACCAGATCCGGTGACCTTTGGGAAATGGTTTGACCCCCTTAGGAAAGTGCTATCATCATGAAACGTTCAGATCACTTACAACTCAATAGATTCTACCTTCCTGTAACGTTTCAGCCTGATTGGACCTTGGTTTCACACAAATGAACCCAGAATGATGTGAAATTGTGCTTCGTGCAACATAATTCTGGGTGCCATTTACAAATCATAAGTGCTAATGACTCCATTCCTTTTTGTGTTTGTAGGGGCTGTTGATTGGAGTACATTAAAACAAACCTGATCTCTCTAGGACATTCAGAAGCCAAGTTATAAGCCCACAAAGGTGTAACTGGACTACTTTAAAGCTACACCAGGCCCGGTGACCTTTGGGACATGGTTTGACCCCCTATAGGAATGTGCGATCATCATGAAACGTTCAGATCACTTACAACTCAATAGATTCTACCTTCTTGTAACGTTTCAGCCTGATTGGACCTTGTTTTCACACAAATGAACCCAGAATGATGTGAAATTGTGCTTCGTGCAACATAATTCTGGGTGCCATTTACAAACCATAAGTGCTAATGATTCCATTCCTTTTTGTGGTTGTAGGGGCTTTTGATTGGAGTACACTAAAACAAACCTAACCTCTCTAGGACATTCAGAAGCCAAGTTATAAGCCCACAAATGTGTAACTGGACTACTTCTTTAAATTGACACCAGATCCGGTGACCTTTGGGACATGGTTTGACCCCCTTAGGAAAGTGCTACCATCATGAAACGTTCAGATCACTTACAACTCAATAGATTCTACCTTCCTGTAACGTTTCAGCCTGACTGGACCTTGTTTTCACACAAATGAACCCAGAATGATGTGAAATTGTGCTTCGTGCAACATAATTCTGGGTGCCATTTAAAAACCATAAGTGCTAATGACTCCATTCCTTTTTGTGGTTGTAGGGGCTGTTGATTGGAGTATACTAAAACAAACCTGATCTCTCTAGGACATTCAGAAGCCAAGTTATAAGCCCACAAATGTGTAACTGGACTACTTCTTTAAATTGACACCAGATCCGGTGACCTTTGGGACATGGTTTGACCCCCTTAGGAAAGTGCTATCATCATGAAACATTCAGATCACTTACAACTCAATAGATTCTACCTTCCTGTAACGTTTCAGCCTGATTGGACCTTGTTTTCACACAAATGGACCCGAAATGAAGTGAAATTGTGCTTCGTGCAACATAATTCTGGGTGCCATTTACAAACCATAAGTGCTAATGACTCCATTCCTTTTTGTGGTTGTAGGGGCTGTTGATTGGAGTACATTAAAACAAACCTGATCTCTCTAGGACATTCAGAAGCCAAGTTATAAGCCCACAAATGTGTAACTGGACTACTTCTTTAAACTGACACCACATCCGGTGACCTTTGGGACATGGTTTGACCCCCTTAGGAAAGTGCTATCATCATGAAACGTTCAGATCCCTTACAACTCAATAGATTCTACCTTCCTGTAACGTTTCAGCCTGATTGGACCTTGTTTTCACACAAATGAACCCAGAATGATGTGAAATTGTGCTTCGTGCAACATAATTCTGGGTGCCATTTACAAACCATAAGTGCTAATGACTCCATTCCTTTTTGTGGTTGTAGGGGCTTTTGATTGGAGTACACTTAAACAAACCTAACCTCTCTAGGACATTCAGAAGCCAAGTTATAAGCACACAAATGTGTAACTGGACTACTTCTTTAAATTGACACCAGATCCGGTGACCTTTGGGACATGGTTTGACCCCCTTAGGAAAGTGCTATCATCATGAAACGTTCAGATCACTTACAACGAAATAGATTCTACCTTCCTGTAACGTTTCAGCCTGATTGGACCTTGTTTTCACACAAATGGACCCAGAATGATGTGAAATTATGCTTCGTGCAACATAATTCTGGGTGCCATTTACAAACCATAAGTGCTAATGATGCCATTCCTTTTTGTGGTTGTAGGGGCTGTTGATTGGAGTACATTAAAACAAACCTGATCTCTCTAGGACATTCAGAAGCCAAGTTATAAGCCCACAAATGTGTAACTGGACTACTTCTTTAAATTGACACCAGATCCGGTGACCTTTGGGACATGGTTTGACCCCCTTAGGAAAGTGCTATCATCATGAAACGTTCAGATCACTTACAACTCAATGGATTCTACCTTCCTGTAACGTTTCAGCCTGATTGGACCTTGGTTTCACACAAATGGACCCAGAATGATGTGAAATTGTGCTTCGTGCAACATAATTCTGGGTGCCATTTACAAATCATAAGTGCTAATGACTCCATTCCTTTTTGTGGTTGTAGGGGCTGTTGATTGGAGTACACTAAAACAAACCTGATCGCTCGAGGACATTCAGAAGCCAAGTTATAAGCCCACAAATGTGTAACTGGACTACTTCTTTAAATTGACACCAGATCCGGTGAACTTTGGGACATGGTTTGACCCCCTTAGGAAAGCGCTATCATCATGAAACGTTCAGATCACTTACAACTCAATAGATTCTACCTTCCTGTAACGTTTCAGCCGGATTGGACCTTGTTTTCACACAAATGGACCCAGAATGATGTGAAATTGTGCTTCGTGCAACATAATTCTGGGTGCTATTTACAAACCATAAGTGCTAATGACTCCATTCCTTTTTGTGGTTGTAGGGCCTTTGATTGGAGTACACTAAAATAAACCTGACCTCTCTAGGACATTCAGAAGCCAAGTTATAAGCCCACAAAGGTGTAACTGGACTACTTATTTAAAGTGACACCAGGCCCGGTGACCTTTGGGACATGGTTTGACCCCCTATAGGAATGTGCGATCATCATTAAACGTTCAGATCACTTACAACTCAATAGATTCTACCTTCTTGTAACGTTTCAGCCTGATTGGACCTTGTTTTCACACAAATGAACCCAGAATGATGTGAAATTGTGCTTCGTGCAACATATTTCTGGGTGCCATTTACAAACAATAAGTGCTAATGACTCCATTCCTTTTTGTGGTTGTAGGGGCTTTTGATTGGAGTACACTAAAACAAACCTAACCTCTCTAGGACATTCAGAAGCCAAGTTATAAGCCCACAAATGTGTAACTGGACTACTTCTTTAAATTGACACCAGATCCGGTGACCTTTGGGACATGGTTTGACCCCCTTAGGAAAGTGCTACCATCATGAAACGTTCAGATCACTTACAACTCAATAGATTCTACCTTCCTGTAACGTTTCAGCCTGATTGGACCTTGTTTTCACACAAATGGACCCGGAATGAAGTGAAATTGTGCTTCGTGCAACATAATTCTGGGTGCCATTTACAAACCATAAGTGGTAATGACTCCATTCCTTTTTGTGGTTGTAGGGGCTGTTGATTGGAGTACATTAAAACAAACCTGATCTCTCTAGGACATTCAGAAGCCAAGTTATAAGCCCACAAATGTGTAACTGGACTACTTCTTTAAACTGACACCAGATCCGGTGACCTTTGGGACATGGTTTGACCCCCTTAGGAAAGTGCTATCATCATGAAACGTTCAGATCCCTTACAACTCAATAGATTCTACCTTCCTGTAACGTTTCAGCCTGATTGGACCTTGTTTTCACACAAATGAACCCAGAATGATGTGAAATTGTGCTTCGTGCAACATAATTCTGGGTGCCATTTACAAACCATAAGTGCTAATGACTCCATTCCTTTTTGTGGTTGTAGGGGCTTTTGATTGGAGTACACTTAAACAAACCTAACCTCTCTAGGACATTCAGAAGCCAAGTTATAAGCCCACAAATGTGTAACTGGACTACTTCTTTAAATTGACACCAGATCCGGTGAACTTTGGGACATGGTTTGACCCCCTTAGGAAAGTGCTATCATCATGAAACGTTCAGATCACTTACAACTCAATAGATTCTACCTTCCTGTAACGTTTCAGCCTGATTGGACCTGGTTTTCACACAAATGGACCCAGAATGATGTGAAATTATGCTTCGTGCAACATAATTCTGGGTGCCATTTACAAACCATAAGTGCTAATGATGCCATTCCTTTTTGTGGTTGTAGGGGCTGTTGATTGGAGTACATTAAAACAAACCTGATCTCTCTAGGACATTCAGAAGCCAAGTTATAAGCCCACAAATGTGTAACTGGACTACTTCTTTAAATTGACACCAGATCCGGTGACCTTTGGGAAATGGTTTGACCCCCTTAGGAAAGTGCTATCATCATGAAACGTTCAGATCACTTACAACTCAATAGATTCTACCTTCCTGTAACGTTTCAGCCTGATTGGACCTTGGTTTCACACAAATGAACCCAGAATGATGTGAAATTGTGCTTCGTGCAACATAATTCTGGGTGCCATTTACAAATCATAAGTGCTAATGACTCCATTCCTTTTTGTGTTTGTAGGGGCTGTTGATTGGAGTACATTAAAACAAACCTGATCTCTCTAGGACATTCAGAAGCCAAGTTATAAGCCCACAAAGGTGTAACTGGACTACTTTAAAGCTACACCAGGCCCGGTGACCTTTGGGACATGGTTTGACCCCCTATAGGAATGTGCGATCATCATGAAACGTTCAGATCACTTACAACTCAATAGATTCTACCTTCTTGTAACGTTTCAGCCTGATTGGACCTTGTTTTCACACAAATGAACCCAGAATGATGTGAAATTGTGCTTCGTGCAACATAATTCTGGGTGCCATTTACAAACCATAAGTGCTAATGATTCCATTCCTTTTTGTGGTTGTAGGGGCTTTTGATTGGAGTACACTAAAACAAACCTAACCTCTCTAGGACATTCAGAAGCCAAGTTATAAGCCCACAAATGTGTAACTGGACTACTTCTTTAAATTGACACCAGATCCGGTGACCTTTGGGACATGGTTTGACCCCCTTAGGAAAGTGCTACCATCATGAAACGTTCAGATCACTTACAACTCAATAGATTCTACCTTCCTGTAACGTTTCAGCCTGACTGGACCTTGTTTTCACACAAATGAACCCAGAATGATGTGAAATTGTGCTTCGTGCAACATAATTCTGGGTGCCATTTAAAAACCATAAGTGCTAATGACTCCATTCCTTTTTGTGGTTGTAGGGGCTGTTGATTGGAGTATACTAAAACAAACCTGATCTCTCTAGGACATTCAGAAGCCAAGTTATAAGCCCACAAATGTGTAACTGGACTACTACTTTAAATTGACACCAGATCCGGTGACCTTTGGGACATGGTTTGACCCCCTTAGGAAAGTGCTATCATCATGAAATGTTCAGATCGCTTACAACTCAATAGATTCTACCTTCCTGTAACGTTTCAGCCTGATTGGACTTTGTTTTCACACAAATGAACCCAGAATGATGTGAAATTGTGCTTCGTGCAACATAATTCTGGGTGCCATTTACAAACCATAAGTGCTAATGACTCCATTCCTTTTTGTGGTTGTAGGGGCTGTTGATTGGAGTACATTAAAACAAACCTGATCTCTCTAGGACATTCAGAAGCCAAGTTATAAGCCCACAAATGTGTAACTGGACTACTTCTTTAAATTGACACCAGATCCGGTGACCTTTGGGACATGGTTTGACCCCCTTATGAAAGTGCTTTCATCATGAAACGTTCAGATCACTTACAACTCAATAGATTCTACCTTCCTGTAACGTTTCAGCCTGACTGGACCTTGTTTTCACACAAATGAACCCAGAATGATGTGAAATTGTGCTTCGTGCAACATAATTCTGGGTGCCATTTAAAAACCATAAGTGCTAATGACTCCATTCCTTTTTGTGGTTGTAGGGGCTGTTGATTGGAGTATACTAAAACAAACCTGATCTCTCTAGGACATTCAGAATCCAAGTTATAAGCCCACAAATGTGTAACTGGACTACTTCTTTAAATTGACACCAGATCCGGTGACCTTTGGGACATGGTTTGACCCCCTTTGGAAAGTGCTATCATCTTGAAACGTTCAGATCACTTACAACTCAATAGATTCTACCTTCCTGTAACGTTTCAGCCTGATTGGACCTTGTTTTCACACAAATGGACCCAGAATGATGTGAAATTGTGCTTCGTGCAACATAATTCTGGGTGCCATTTACAAACCATAAGTGCTAATGACTCCATTCCTTTTTGTGGTTGTAGGGGCTTTTGATTGGAGTACACTTAAACAAACCTAACCTCTCTAGGACATTCAGAAGCCAAGGTATAAGCCCACAAATGTGTAACTGACTACTTCTTTAAATTGACACCAGATCCGGTGAACTTTGGGACATGGTTTGACCCCCTTAGGAAAGTGCTATCATCATGAAACGTTCAGATCACTTACAACTCAATAGATTCTACCTTCCTGTAACGTTTCAGCCTGATTGGACCTTGTTTTCACACAAATGGACCCAGAATGATGTTAAATTATGCTTCGTGCAACATAATTCTGGGTGCCATTTACAAACCATAAGTGCTAATGATGCCATTCCTTTTTGTGGTTGTAGGGGCTGTTGATTGGAGTACATTAAAACAAACCTGATCTCTCTAGGACATTCAGAAGCCAAGTTATAAGCCCACAAATGTGTAACTGGACTACTTCTTTAAATTGACACCAGATCCGGTGACCTTTGGGACATGGTTTGACCCCCTTAGGAAAGTGCTATCATCATGAAACGTTCAGATCACTTACTACTCAATAGATTCTACCTTCCTGTAACGTTTCAGCCTGATTGGACCTTGTTTTCACACAAATGAACCCAGAATGATGTGAAATTGTGCTTCGTGCAACATAAATCTGGGTGCCATTTACAAACCATAAGTGCTAATTACTCCATTCCTTTTTGTGGTTGTAGGGGCTGTTGATTGGAGTACACTAAAACAAACCTGATCTCTCTAGGACATTCAGAAGCCAAGTTATAAGCCCACAAATGTGTAACTGGACTACTTCTTTAAATTGACACCAGATCCGGTGACTTTTGGGACATGGTTTGACCCCCTTAGGAAAGTTCTATCATCATGAAACGTCCAGATCACTTACAACTCAATAGTTTCTACCTTCCTGTAACGTTTCAGCCTGATTGGACCTTGTTTTCACACAAATGAACCCAGAATGATGTGAAATTGTGCTTCGTGCAACATAATTCTGGGTGCCATTTACAAACCATAAGTGCTAATGACTCCATTCCTTTTTGTGGTTGTAGGGGCTTTTGATTGGAGTACACTAAAACAAACCTAACCTCTCTAGGACATTCAGAAGCCAAGTTATAAGCCCACAAATGTGTAACTGGACTACATCTTTAAGGTGACACCAGGCCCGGTGAGCATTGGGACATGGTTTTACCCTCTATAGGAATGTGCGATCATCTTGAAACGTTCAGATCACTTACAACTCAATAGATTCTACCTTCTTGTAGCGTTTCAGCCTGATTGGACCTTGTTTTCACACAAATGGACCCAGAATGATGTGAAATTGTGCTTCGTGGAACATAATTCTGGGAGCCATTTACAAACCATAAGTGCTAATGACTCCATTCCTTTTTGTGGTTGTAGGGGCTGTTGATTGGAGTACACTAAAACAAACCTGATCTCTCTAAGACATTCAGAAGCCAAGTTATAAGGCCACAAATGTGTAACTGGACTACTTTAAATTGACACCAGATCCGGTGACCTTTGGGACATGGTTTGACCCCCTTAGGAAAGAGCTATCATCATGAAACGTTCAGATCACTTACAACTCAATAGATTCTACCTTCCTGTAACGTTTCAGCCTGATTGGACCTTGTTTTCACACAAATGAACCCAGAATGATGTGAAATTGTGCTTCGTGCAACATAATTCTGGGTGCCATTTCAAAACCATAAGTGCTAATGACTCCATTCCTTTTTGTGGTTGTAGGGGCTTTTGATTGGAGTACACTAAAACAAACCTAACCTCTCTAGGACATTCAGAAGCCAAGTTATAAGCCCACAAATGTGTAACTGGACTACTTCTTTAAATTGACACCAGATCCGGTGACCTTTGGGACATGGTTTGACCCCCTTCGGAAAGCGCTATCATCATGAAACGTTCAGATCAATTACAACTCAATAGATTCTACCTTCCTGTAATGTTTCAGCCATATTGGACCTTGTTTTCACACAAATGAACCCAGAATGATGTGAAATTGTGCTTCGTGCAACATAATTCTGGGTCCCATTTGAAAACCATAAGTGCTAATGACTCCATTCCTTTTTGTGGTTGTAGGGGCTGTTGATTCGAGTATACTAAAACAAACCTGATCTCTGTAGGACATTCAGAAGCCAAGTTATAAGCCCACAAATGTGTAACTGGACTACTTCTTTAAATTGACACCAGATCCGGTGACCTTTGGGACATGGTTTGACCCCCTATAGGAATGTGCGATCATCTTGAAACGTTCAGATCACTTACAACTCAATAGATTTTACCTTCTTGTAGCGTTTCAGCCTGATTGGATCTTGTTTTCACACAAATGAACCCAGAATGATGTGAAATTGTGCTTCGTGCAACATAATTCTGGGTGCCATTTAAAAACCATAAGGGCTAATGACTCCATTCCTTTTTGTGGTTGTAGGGGCTGTTGATTGGAGTACACTAAAACAAACCTGATCTCTCTAAAACATTCAGAAGCCAAGTTATAAGCCCACAAATGTGTAACTGGACTACTTCTTTAAATTGACACCAGATCCGGTGACCTTTGGGACATGGTTTGACCCCCTTAGGAAAGTGCTATCATCATGAAACGTTCAGATCACTTACAACTCAATAGATTCTACCTTCCTGTAACGTTTAAGCCTGATTGGACCTTGTTTTCACACAAATGGACCCAGAATGAAGTGAAATTGTGCTTCGTGCAACATAATTCTGGGTGCCATTTACAAACCATAAGTGCTAATGACTCCATTCCTTTTTGTGGTTGTAGGGGCTGTTGATTGGAGTACATTAAAACAAACCTGATCTCTCTAGGACATTCAGAAGCCAAGTTATAAGCCCACAAATGTGTAACTGGACTACTTCTTTAAACTGACAACAGATCCGGTGACCTTTGGGACATGGTTTGACCCCCTTAGGAAAGTGCTATCATCATGACACGTTCAGATCACTTACAACTCAATAGATTCTACCTTCCTGTAACATTTCAGCCTGATTGGACCTTGTTTTCACACAAATGAACCCAGAATGATGTGAAATTGTGCTTCGTGCAACATAATTCTGGGTGCCATTTACAAACCATAAGTGCTAATGACTCCATTCCTTTTTGTGGTTGTAGGGGCTTTTGATTGGAGTACACTAAAACAAACCTAACCTCTCTAGGACAATCAGAAGCCAAGTTATAAGCCCACAAAGGTGTAACTGGACTACTTCTTTAAAGTGACACCAGGCCCGGTGACCTTTGGGACATGGTTTTACCCCCTATAGGAATGTGCGATCATCTTCAAACGTTCAGATCACTTACAACTCAATAGATTCTACCTTCTTGTAGCGTTTCAGCCTGATTGGACCTTGTTTTCACACAAATGGACCCAGAATGATGTGAAATTATGCTTCGTGCAACATAATTCTGGGTGCCATTTACAAACCATAAGTGCTAATGACTCCATTCCTTTTTCTGGTTGTAGGGGCTGTTGGTTGGAGTACACTAAAACAAACCTGACCTCTCTAGGACATTAGAAGCCAAGTTATAAGCCCACAAAGGTGTAACTGGACTACTTCTTTAAATTGACACCAGATCCGGTGACCTTTGGGACATGGTTTGACCCCCTTAGGAAAGTGCTATCATCATGAAACGTTCAGATCACTTACAACTCAATAGATTCTACCTTCCTGTAACGTTTCAGCCTGATTGGACCTTGGTTTCACACAAAAGGACCCAGAATGAAGTGAAATTGTGCTTCGTGCAACATAATTCTGGGTGCCATTTACAAACCATAGGTGCTAATGACTCGATTCCTTTTGAGGTTGTAGGGGTTGTTGATTGGAGTACATTAAAACAAACCTGATCTCTCTAGGCCATTCAGAAGCCAAGTTATAAGCCCACAAATGTGTAACTGGACTACTTCTTTAAATTGACACCAGATCCGGTGACCTTTGGGACATGGTTTGACCCCCTTAGGAAAGTGCTATCATCATGAAACGTTCAGATCACTTACAACTCAATAGATTCTACCTTCCTGTAACGTTTCAGCCTGATTGGACCTTGTTTTCACACAAATGGACCCGGAATGAAGTGAAATTGTGCTTCGTGCAACATAATTCTGGGTGCCATTTACAAACCATAAGTGCTAATGACTCCATTCCTTTTTGTGGTTGTAGGGGCTGTTGATTGGAGTACATTAAAACAAACCTGATCTCTCTAGGACATTCAGAAGCCAAGTTATAAGCCCACAAATGTGTAACTGGACTACTTCTTTAAACTGACACCAGATCCGGTGAGCTTTGGGACATAGTTTGACCCCCTTAGGAAAGTGCTATCATCATGAAACGTTCAGATCCCTTACAACTCAATAGATTCTACCTTCCTGTAACGTTTCAGCCTGATTGGACCTTGTTTTCACACAAATGAACCCAGAATGATGTGAAATTGTGCTTCGTGCAACATAATTCTGGGTGCCATTTACAAACCATAAGTGCTAATGACTCCATTCCTTTTTGTGGTTGTAGGGGCTTTTGATTGGAGTACACTTAAACAAACCTAACCTCTCTAGGACATTCAGAAGCCAAGTTATAAGCCCACAAACGTGTAACTGGACTACTTCTTTAAATTGACACCAGATCCGGTGAACTTTGGGACATGGTTTGACCCCCTTAGGAAAGTGCTATCATCATGAAACGTTCAGATCACTTACAACTCAATAGATTCTACCTTCCTGTAACGTTTCAGCCTGACTGGACCTTGTTTTCACACAAATGGACCCAGAATGATGTGAAATTATGCATTGTGCAACATAATTCTGGGTGCCATTTACAAACCATAAGTGCTAATTATGCCATTCCTTTTTGTGGTTGTAGGGGCTGTTGATTGGAGTACATTAAAACAAACCTGATCTCTCTAGGACATTCAGAAGCCAAGTTATAAGCCCACAAATGTGTAACTGGACTACTTCTTTAAATTGACACCAGATCCGGTGACCTTTGGGACATGGTTTGACCCCCTTAGGAAAGTGCTATCATCATGAAACGTTCAGATCACTTACAAATCAATAGATTCTACCTTCCTGTAACGTTTCAGCCTGATTGGACCTTGGTTTCACACAAATGGACCCAGAATGATGTGAAATTGTGCTTCGTGCAACATAATTCTGGGTGCCATTTACAAATCATAAGTGCTAATGACTCCATTCCTTTTTGTGGTTGTAGGGGCTGTTGATTGGAGTACACTAAAACAAACCTGATCGCTCGAGGACATTCAGAAGCCAAGTTATAAGCCCACAAATGTGTAACTGGACTACTTCTTTAAATTGACACCAGATCCGGTGAACTTTGGGACATGGTTTGACCCCCTTAGGAAAGCGCTATCATCATGAAACGTTCAGATCACTTACAACTCAATAGATTCTACCTTCCTGTAACGTTTCAGCCGGATTGGACCTTGTTTTCACACAAATGGACCCAGAATGATGTGAAATTGTGCTTCGTGCAACATAATTCTGGGTGCTATTTACAAACCATAAGTGCTAATGACTCCATTCCTTTTTGAGGTTTTAGGGCCTTTGATTGGAGTACACTAAAATAAACCTGACCTCTCTAGGACATTCAGAAGCCAAGTTATAAGCCCACAAAGGTGTAACTGGACTACTTATTTAAAGTGACACCAGGCCCGGTGACCTTTGGGACATGGTTTGACCCCCTATAGGAATGTGCGATCATCATTAAACGTTCAGATCACTTACAACTCAATAGATTCTACCTTCTTGTAACGTTTCAGCCTGATTGGACCTTGTTTTCACACAAATGAACCCAGAATGATGTGAAATTGTGCTTCGTGCAACATAATTCTGGGTGCCATTTACAAACCATAAGTGCTAATGACTCCATTCCTTTTTGTGGTTGTAGGGGCTTTTGATTGGAGTACACTAAAACAAACCTAACCTCTCTAGGACATTCAGAAGCCAAGTTATAAGCCCACAAATGTGTAACTGGACTACTTCTTTAAATTGACACCAGATCCGGTGACCTTTGGGACATGGTTTGACCCCCTTAGGAAAGTGCTACCATCATGAAACGTTCAGATCACTTACAACTCAATAGATTCTACCTTCTTGTAACGTTTCAGCCTGACTGGACCTTGTTTTCACACAAATGAACCCAGAATGATGTGAAATTGTGCTTCGTGCAACATAATTCTGGGTGCCATTTAAAAACCATAAGTGCTAATGACTCCATTCCTTTTTGTGGTTTTAGGGGCTGTTAATTGGAGTATACTAAAACAAACCTGATCTCTCTAGGACATTCAGAAGCCAAGTTATAAGCCCACAAATGTGTAACTGGACTACTTCTTTAAATTGACACCAGATCCGGTGACCTTTGGGACATGGTTTGACCCCCTTAGGAAAGTGCTATCATCATGAAATGTTCAGATCGCTTACAACTCAATAGATTCTACCTTCCTGTAACGTTTCAGCCTGATTGGACCTTGTTTTCACACAAATGAACCCAAAATGATGTGAAATTGTGCTTCGTGCAACATAATTCTGGGTGCCATTTACAAACCATAAGTGCTAATGACTCCATTCCTTTTTGTGGTTGTAGGGGCTGTTGATTGGAGTACATTAAAACAAACCTGATCTCTCTAGGACATTCAGAAGCCAAGTTATAAGCCCACAAATGTGTAACTGGACTACTTCTTTAAATTGACACCAGATCCGGTGACCTTTGGGACATGGTTTGACCCCCTTATGAAAGTGCTTTCATCATGAAACGTTCAGATCACTTACAACTCAATAGATTCTACCTTCCTGTAACGTTTCAGCCTGACTGGACCTTGTTTTCACACAAATGAACCCAGAATGATGTGAAATTGTGCTTCGTGCAACATAATTCTGGGTGCCATTTAAAAACCATAAGTGATAATGACTCCATTCCTTTTTGTGGTTGTAGGGGCTGTTGATTGGAGTATACTAAAACAAACCTGATCTCTCTAGGACATTCAGAATCCAAGTTATAAACCCACAAATGTGTAACTGGACTACTTCTTTAAATTGACACCAGATCCGGTGACCTTTGGGACATGGTTTGACCCCCTTAGGAAAGTGCTATCATCTTGAAACGTTCAGATCACTTACAACTCAATAGATTCTACCTTCCTGTAACGTTTCAGCCTGATTGGACCTTGTTTTCACACAAATGGACCCAGAATGATGTGAAATTGTGCTTCGTGCAACATAATTCTGGGTGACATTTACAAACCATAAGTGCTAATGACTCCATTCCTTTTTGTGGTTGTAGGGGCTGTTGATTGGAGTACACTAAAACAAACCTGACCTCTCTAGGACATTCAGAAGCCAAGTTATAAGCCCACAAAGGTGTAACTGGACTACTTCTTTAAATTGACACCAGATCCGGTGACCTTTGGGACATGGTTTGACCCCCTTAGGAAAGTGCTATCATCATGAAACGTTCAGATCACTTACTACTCAAAAGATTCTACCTTCCTGTAACGTTTCAGCCTGATTGGACCTTGTTTTCACACAAATGAACCCAGAATGATGTGAAATTGTGCTTCGTGCAACATAATTCTGGGTGCCATTTACAAACCATAAGTGCTAATGACTCCATTCCTTTTTGTGGTTGTAGGGGCTTTTGATTGGAGTACACTAAAACAAACCTAACCTCTCTAGGACATTCAGAAGCCAAGTTATAAGCCCACAAATGTGTAACTGGACTACATCTTTAAGGTGACACCAGGCCCGGTGACCATTGGGACATGGTTTCACCCTCTATAGGAATGTGCGATCATCTTGAAACGTTCAGATCACTTACAACTCAATAGATTCTACCTTCTTGTAGCGTTTCAGCCTGATTGGACCTTGTTTTCACACAAATGGACCCAGAATGATGTGAAATTGTGCTTCGTGGAACATAATTCTGGGTGCCATTTACAAACCATAAGTGCTAATGACTCCATTCCTTTTTGTGGTTGTAGGGGCTGTTGATTGGAGAACACTAAAACAAACCTGATCTCTCTAAGACATTCAGAAGCCAAGTTATAAGGCCACAAATGTGTAACTGGACTACTTTAAATTGACACCAGATCCGGTGACCTTTGGGACATGGTTTGACCCCCTTAGGAAAGAGCTATCATCATGAAACGTTCAGATCACTTACAACTCAATAGATTCTACCTTCCTGTAACGTTTCAGCCTGATTGGACCTTGTTTTCACACAAATGAACCCAGAATGATGTGGAATTGTGCTTCGTGCAACATAATTCTGGGTGCCATTTACAAACCATAAGTGCTAATGACTCCATTCCTTTTTGTGGTTGTAGGGGCTGCTGATTGGAGTACATTAAAACAAACCTGATCTCTCTAGGACATTCAGAAGCCAAGTTATTAGCCCACAAATGTGTAACTGGACTACTTCTTTAAATTGACACCAGATCCGGTGACCTTTGGGACATGGTTTGACCCCTTTAGGAAAGTGCTATCATCATGAAACGTTCAGATCACTTACAACTCAATAGATTCCACCTTCTTCTAGCGTTTCAGCCTGATTGGACCTTGTTTTCACACAAATGGAGCCAGAATGATGTGAAATTGTGCTTCGTGCAACATAATTCTGGGTGCCATTTACAAACCATGAGTGCTAATGACTCCATTCATTTTTGTGGTTGTAGGGGATGTTGATTGGAGTACATTAAAACAAACCTGATCTCTCTAGGACATTCAGAAGCCAAGTTATAAGCCCACAAAGGTGTAACTGGACTACATCTTTAAGGTGACACCAGGCCCGGTGACCTTTGGGACATGGTTTTACCCCCTATAGGAATGTGCGATCATCTTGAAACGTTCAGATCACTTACAACTCAATAGATTCTACCTTCTTGTAGCGTTTCAGCCTGACTGGACCTTGTTTTCACACAAATGGAGCCAGAATGATGTGAAATTGTGCTTCGTGCAACATAATTCTGGGTGCCATTTACAAACCATAAGTGCTAATGACTCCATTCCTTTTTGTGGTTGTAGGGGCTGTTGATTGGAGTACAATAAAACAAACCTGATCTCTCTAGGACATTCAGAAGCCAAGTTATAAGCCCACAAATGTGTAACTGGACTACTTTAAATTGACACCAGATCCGGTGACCTTTGGGACATGGTTTGACCCCCTTAGGAAAGTGCTATCATCATGAAACGTTCAGATTACTTACAACTCAATAGATTCTACCTTCCTGTAACGTTTCATCCTGATTGGACCTTGTTTTCACACAAATGAACCCAGAATGATGTGAAATTGTGCTTCGTGCAACATAATTCTGGGTGCCATTTACAAACCATAAGTGCTAATGACTCCATTCCTTTTTGTGGTTGTAGGGGCTGCTGATTGGAGTACATTAAAACAAACCTGATCTCTCTAGGACATTCAGAAACCAAGTTATAAGCCCACAAATGTGTAACTGGACTACTTCTTTAAATTGACACCAGATCCGGTGACCTTTGGGACATGGTTTGACCCCTTTAGGAAAGTGCTATCATCATGAAACGTTCAGATCACTTACAACTCAATAGATTCTACCTTCTTGTAGCGTTTCAGCCTGATTGGACCTTGTTTTCACACAAATGAACCCAGAATGATGTGAAATTGTGCTTCGTGCAACATAATTCTGGGTGCCATTTACAAACCATAAGTGCTAATGACTCCATTCATTTTTGTGGTTGTAGGGGCTGTTGATTGGAGTACATTAAAACAAACCTGATCTCTCTAGGACATTTAGAAGCCACGTTATAAGCCCACAAATGTGTAACTGGACTACTTCTTTAAATTGACACCAGATCCGGTGACCTTTGGGACATGGTTTGACCCCCTTAGGAAAGTGCTATCATCATGAAACGTTCAGATAACTTACAACTCAATAGATTCTACCTTCCTGTAACGTTTCAGCCTGATTGGACCTTGTTTTCACACAAATGAACCCAGAATGATGTGAAATTGTGCTTCGTGCAACATAATTCTGGGTGCCATTTACAAACCATAAGTGCTAATGACTCCATTCCTTTTTGTGATTGTAGGGGCTGCTGATTGGAGTACATTAAAACAAACCTGATCTCTCTAGGACATTCAGAAGCCAAGTTATAAGCCCACAAATGTGTAACTGGACTACTTCTTTAAATTGACACCAGATCCGGTGACCTTTGGGACATGGTTTGACCCCTTTAGGAAAGTGCTATCATCATGAAATGTTCAGATCACTTACAACTCAATAGATTCTACCTTCCTGTTACGTTTCAGCCTGATTGGACCTTGTTTTCACACAAATGGACCCAGAATGATGTGAAATTGTGCTTCGTGCAACATAATTCTGGGTGCCATTTAAAAACCATAAGTTCTAATGACTCCATTCCTTTTTGTGGTTGTAGGGGCTGTTGATTGGAGTACACTAAAACAAACCTGATCTCTCTAGGACATTCAGAAGCCAAGTTATAAGCCCACAAATGTGTAACTGGACTACGTTAAATTGACACCAGATCCGGTGACCTTTGGGACAAGGTTTGACCCCCTTAGGAAAGTGCTATCATCATGAAACGTTCAGATCACTTACAACTCAATAGATTCTACCTTCCTGTAACGTTTCAGCCTGACTGGACCTTGTTTTCACACAAATGAACCCAGAATGATGTGAAATTGTGCTTCGTGCAACATAATTCTGGGTGCCATTTACAAACCATAAGTGCTAATGACTCCCATCCTTTTTGTGGTTGTAGGGGCTGTTGATTGGAGTACATTAAAACAAACCTGATCTCTCTAGGACATTCAGAAGCCAAGTTATAAGCCCACAAATGTGTAACTGGACTACTTCTTTAAATTGACACCATATCCGGTGACCTTTGGGACATGGTTTGACCCCTTTAGGAAAGTGCTATCATCATGAAACGTTCAGATCACTTACAACTCAATAGATTCTACCTTCTTGTAGCGTTTCAGCCTGATTGGACCTTGTTTTCACACAAATGGACCCAGAATGATGTGAAATTGTGCTTCGTGCAACATAATTCTGGGTGCCATTTACAAACCATAAGTGCTAATGACTCCATTCATTTTTGTGGTTGTAGGGGCTGTTGATTGGAGTACATTAAAACAAACCTGATCTCTCTAGGACATTCAGAAGCCAAGTTATAAGCCCACAAATGTGTAACTGGACTACTTCTTTAAATTGACACCAGATCCGGTGACCTTTGGGACATGGTTTGACCCCTTTAGGAAAGTGCTATCATCATGAAACGTTCAGATCACTTACAACTAAAAAGATTCTACCTTCCTGTAACGTTTCAGCCAAATTGGACCTTGTTTTCACACAAATGAACCCAGAATGATGTGAAATTGTGCTTTGTGCAACATAATTCTGGGTGCCATTTAAAAACCATAAGTGCTAATGTCTCCATTCCTTTTTGTGGTTGTAGGGGCTGTTGATTGGAGTACACTAAAACAAACCTGATCTCTCTAGGACATTCAGAAGCCACGTTATAAGCCCACAAATGTGTAACTGGACTACTTTAAATTGACACCAGATCCGGTGACCTTTGGGACATGGTTTGACCCCCTTAGGAAAGTGCTATCATCATGAAACGTTCAGATCAATTACAACTCAATAGATTCTACCTTCCTATAACGTTTCAGCCTGATTGGACCTTGTTTTCACACAAATGAACCCAGAATGATGTGAAATTGTGCTTCGTGCAACATAATTCTGGGTGCCATTTACAAACCATAAGGCTAATGACTCCATTCCTTTTTGTGGTTGTAGGGGCTGCTGATTGGAGTACATTAAAACAAACCTGATCTCTCTAGGACATTCAGAAGCCAAGTTATAAGCCCACAAATGTGTAACTGGACTACTTCTTTAAATTGACACCAGATCCGGTGACCTTTGGGACATGGTTTGACCCCTTTAGGAAAGTGCTATCATCATGAAATGTTCAGATCACTTACAACTCAATAGATTCTACCTTCCTGTTACGTTTCAGCCTGATTGGACCTTGTTTTCACACAAATGGACCCAGAATGATGTGAAATTGTGCTTTGTGTAACATAATTCTGGGTGCCATTTAAAAACCATAAGTGCTAATGACTCCATTCATTTTTGTGGTTGTAGGGGCTGTTGATTGTAGTACACTAAAACAAACCTGATCTCTCTAGGACATTCAGAAGCCAAGTTATAAGCCCTCAAATGTGTAACTGGACTACGTTAAATTGACACCAGATCCGGTGACCTTTGGGACAAGGTTTGACCCCCTTAGGAAAGTGCTATCATCATGAAACGTTCAGATCACTTACAACTCAATAGATTCTACCTTCCTGTAACGTTTCAGCCTGATTGGACCTTGTTTTCACACAAATGAACCCAGAATGATGTGAAATTGTGCTTCGTGCAACATAATTCTGGGTGCCATTTACAAACCATAAGTGCTAATGACTCCATTCCTTTTTGTGGTTGTAGGGGCTTTTGACTGGAGTACACTAAAACAAACCCAACCTCTCTAGGACATTCAGAAGCCAAGTTATAAGCCCACAAAGGTGTAACTGGACTACTTCTTTAAAGTGACACCAGGCCTGATGACCTTTGGGACATGGTTTTACCCCCTATAGGAATGTGCGATCATCTTGAAACGTTCAGATCACTTACAACTCAATAGATTATACCTTCTTGTAGCGTTTCAGCCTGATTGGACCTGTTTTCACACAAATGAACCCAGAATGATGTGAAATTGTGATTCGTGCAACATAATTCTGGGTGCCATTTAAAAACCATAAGGGCTAATGACTCCATTCATTTTTGTGGTTGTAGGGGCTGTTGATTGGAGTACACTAAAACAAACCTGATCTCTCTAGGACATTCAGAAGCCAAGTTATAAGCCCACAAATGTGTAACTGGACTACTTCTTTAAATTGACACCAGATCCGGTGACCTTTGGGACATGGTTTGACCCCCTTAGGAAAGTGCTATCATCATGAAACGTTCAGATCCCTTACAACTCAATAGATTCTACCTTCCTGTAACGTTTCAGCCTGATTGGACCTTGTTTTCACACAAATGGACCCAGAATGAAGTGAAATTGTGCTTCGTGCAACATAATTCTGGGTACCATTTACAAACCATAAGTGCTAATGACTCCATTCCTTGTTGTGGTTGTAGGGGCTGTTGATTGGAGTACATTAAAACAAACCTGATCTCTCTAGGACATTCAGAAGCCAAGTTATAAGCCCACAAATGTGTAACTGGACTACTTCTTTAAATTGACACCAGATCCGGTGACCTTTGGGACATGGTTTGACCCCCTTAGGAAAGTGCTATCATCATGAAACGTTCAGATCACTTACAACTGAATAGATTCTACCTTCCTGTAACGTTTCAGCCTGATTGGACCTTGTTTTCATACAAATGAACCCAGAATGATGTGAAATTGTGCTTCGTGCAACATAATTCTGGGTGCCATTTAAAAACCATAAGTGCTAATGACTCCATTCCTTTTTGTGGTTGTAGGGGCTGTTGATTGGAGTACACTAAAAAAACCTGATCTCTCTAGGACGTTCAGAAGCCAAGTTATAAGCCCACAAATGTGTAACTGGACTACTTCTTTAAATTGACACCAGATCCGGTGACCTTTGGGACATGGTTTGACCCCCTTAGGAAAGTGCTATCATCATGAAATGTTCAGATCACTTACAACTCAATAGATTCTACCTTCCTGTAACATTTCAGCCTGATTGGACCTTGTTGTCACACAAATGGACCCGGAATGATGTGAAAATGTGCTTCGTGCAACATAATTCTGGGTGCCATTTAAAAACCATAAGTGCTAATGACTCCATTCCTTTTTGTGGTTGTAGGGGCTGTTGATTGGAGTACACTAAAACAAACCTGATCTCTCTAGGAAATTCAGAAGCCAAGTTATAAGCCCACAAATGTGGAACTGGACTACTTTAAATTGACACCAGATCCGGTGACCTTTGGGACATGGTTTGACCCCCTTAGGAAAGTGCTATCATCATGAAACATTCAGATCACTTACAACTCAATAGATTCTACCGTCCTGTAACGTTTCAGCCTGATTGGACCTTGTTTTCACACAAATGAACCAAGAATGATGTGAAATTGTGCTTCGTGCAACATAATTCTGGGTGCCATTTACAAACCATAAGTGCTAATGACTCCATTCCTTTTTGTGGTTGTAGGGGCTTTTGATTGGAGTACACTAAAACAAACCTAACCTCTCTAGGACATTCAGAAGCCAAGTTATAAGCCCACAAAGGTGTAACTGGACTACTTCTTTAAAGTGACACCAGGCCAGGTGACCATTGGGACATGGTTTTACCCCCTATAGGAATGTGCGATCATCTTGAAACGTTCAGATCACTTACAACTCAATAGATTCTACCTTCTTGTAGCGTTTCAGCCTGATTGGACCTTGTTTTCACACAAATGAACCCAGAACAATGTGAAATTGTGCTTTGTGCAACATAATTCTGGGTGCCATTTACAAACCATAAGTGCTAATGACTCCATTCCTTTTTGTGGTTGTAGGGGCTGTTGATTGGAATATACTAAAACAAACCTGATCTCTCTAGGACATTCAGAAGCCAAGTTATAAGCCCACAAATGTGTAACTGGACTACGTTAAATTGACACCAGATCCGGTGACCTTTGGGACAAGGTTTGACCCCCTTAGGAAAGTGCTATCATCATGAAACGTTCAGATAACTTACAACTCAATAGATTCTACCTTCCTGTAACGTTTCAGCCTGATTGGACCTTGTTTTCACACAAATGAACCCAGAATGATGTGAAATTGTGCTTCGTGCAACATAATTCTGGGTGCCATTTACAAACCATAAGTGCTAATGACTCCATTCCTTTTTGTGGTTGTAGGGGCTTTTGACTGGAGTACACTAAAACAAACCCAACCTCTCTAGGACATTCAGAAGCCAAGTTATAAGCCCACAAAGGTGTAACTGGACTACTTCTTTAAAGTGACACCAGGCCTGATGACCTTTGGGACATGGTTTTACCCCCTATAGGAATGTGCGATCATCTTGAAACGTTCAGATCACTTACAACTCAATAGATTATACCTTCTTGTAGCGTTTCAGCCTGATTGGACCTGTTTTCACACAAATGAACCCAGAATGATGTGAAATTGTGATTCGTGCAACATAATTCTGGGTGCCATTTAAAAACCATAAGGGCTAATGACTCCATTCATTTTTGTGGTTGTAGGGGCTGTTGATTGGAGTACACTAAAACAAACCTGATCTCTCTAGGACATTCAGAAGCCAAGTTATAAGCCCACAAATGTGTAACTGGACTACTTCTTTAAATTGACACCAGATCCGGTGACCTTTGGGACATGGTTTCACCCCCTTAGGAAAGTGCTATCATCATGAAACGTTCAGATCCCTTACAACTCAATAGATTCTACCTTCCTGTAACGTTTTAGCCTGATTGGACCTTGTTTTCACACAAATGGACCCAGAATGAAGTGAAATTGTGCTTCGTGCAACATAATTCTGGGTGCCATTTACAAACCATAAGTGCTAATGACTCCATTCCTTGTTGTGGTTGTAGGGGCTGTTGATTGGAGTACATTAAAACAAACCTGATCTCTCTAGGACATTCAGAAGCCAAGTTATAAGCCCACAAATGTGTAACTGGACTACTTCTTTAAATTGACACCAGATCCGGTGACCTTTGGGACATGGTTTGACCCCCTTAGGAAAGTGCTATCATCATGAAACGTTCAGATCACTTACAACTGAATAGATTCTACCTTCCTGTAACGTTTCAGCCTGATTGGACCTTGTTTTCACACAAATGAACCCAGAATGATGTGAAATTGTGCTTCGTGCAACATAATTCTGGGTGCCATTTAAAAACCATAAGTGCTAATGACTCCATTCCTTTTTGTGGTTGTAGGGGCTGTTGATTGGAGTACACTAAAAAAACCTGATCTCTCTAGGACATTCAGAAGCCAAGTTATAAGCCTACAAATGTGTAACTGGACTACTTCTTTAAATTGACACCAGATCCGGTGACATTTGGGACATGGTTTGACCCCCTTAGGAAAGTGCTATCATCATGAAATGTTCAGATCACTTACAACTCAATAGATTATACCTTCCTGTAACATTTCAGCCTGATTGGACCTTGTTTTCACACAAATGGACCCGGAATGATGTGAAAATGTGCTTCGTGCAACATAATTCTGGGTGCCATTTAAAAACCATAAGTGCTAATGACTCCATTCCTTTTTGTGGTTGTAGGGGCTGTTGATTGGAGTACACTAAAACAAACCTGATCTCTCTAGGACATTCAGAAGCCAAGTTATAAGCCCACAAATGTGTAACTGGACTACTTTAAATTGACACCAGATCCGGTGACCTTTGGGACATGGTTTGACCCCCTTAGGAAAATGCTATCATCATGAAACATTCAGATTACTTACAACTCAATAGATTCTACCTTCCTGTAACGTTTCAGCCTGATTGGACCTTGTTTTCACACAAATGAGCCCAGAATGATGTGAAATTGTGCTTCGTGCAACATAATTCTGGGTGCCATTTACAAACCATAAGTGCTAATGACTCCATTCCTTTTTGTGGTTGTAGGGGCTGTTGATTGGAGTACACTAAAAAAACCTGATCTCTCTAGGACATTCAGAAGCCAAGTTATAAGCCTACAAATGTGTAACTGGACTACTTCTTTAAATTGACACCAGATCCGGTGACCTTTGGGACATGGTTTGACCCCCTTAGGAAAGTGCTATCATCATGAAATGTTCAGATCACTTACAACTCAATAGATTCTACCTTCCTGTAACATTTCAGCCTGATTGGACCTTGTTTTCACACAAATGGACCCGGAATGATGTGAAAATGTGCTTCGTGCAACATAATTCTGGGTGCCATTTAAAAACCATAAGTGCTAATGACTCCATTCCTTTTTGTGGTTGTAGGGGCTGTTGATTGGAGTACACTAAAACAAACCTGATCTCTCTAGGACATTCAGAAGCCAAGTTATAAGCCCACAAATGTGTAACTGCACTACTTTAAATTGACACCAGATCCGGTGACCTTTGGGACATGGTTTGACCCCCTTAGGAAAATGCTATCATCATGAAACATTCAGATCACTTACAACTCAATAGATTCTACCTTCCTGTAACGTTTCAGCCTGATTGGACCTTGTTTTCACACAAATGAGCCCAGAATGATGTGAAATTGTGCTTCGTGCAACATAATTCTGGGTGCCATTTACAAACCATAAGTGCTAATGACTCCATTCCTTTTTGTGGTTGTAGGGGCTTTTGATTGGAGTACACTAAAACAAAACTAACCTCTCTAGGACATTCAGAAGCCAAGTTATAAGCCCACAAAGGTGTAACTGGACTACTTCTTTAAAGTGACACCAGGCCAGGTGACCTTTGGGACATGGTTTTACCCCCTATAGGAATGTGCGATCATCTTGAAACGTTCAGATCACTTACAACTCAATAGATTCTACCTTCTTGTAGCGTTTCAGCCTGATTGGACCTTGTTTTCACACAAATGAACCCAGAACAATGTGAAATTGTGCTTTGTGCAACATAATTCTGGGTGGCATTTACAAACCATAAGTGCTAATGACTCCATTCCTTTTTGTGGTTGTAGGGGCTGTTGATTGGAATATACTAAAACAAACCTGATCTCTCTAGGACATTCAGAAGCCAAGTTATAAGCCCACAAATGTGTAACTGGACTACTTCTTTAAATTGACACCAGATCCGGTGACCTTTGGGACATGGTTTGTCCCCCTTAGGAAAGTGCTATCATCTTGAAACGTTCAGATCACTTACAACTCAATAGATTCTACCTTCCTGTAACGTTTCAGCCTGATTGGACCTTGTTTTCACACAAATGAACCCAGAATGATGTGAAATTGTGCTTCGTGCAACATAATTCTGGGTGCCATTTACAAACCATAAGTGCTAATGACTCCATTCCTTTTTGTGGTTGTAGGGGCTGCTGATTGGAGTACATTAAAACAAACCTGATCTCTCTAGGACATTCAGAAGCCAAGTTATAAGCCCACAAATGTGTAACTGGACTACTTCTTTAAATTGACACCAGATCCGGTGACCTTTGGGACATGGTTTGACCCCTTTAGGAAAGTGCTATCATAATGAAACGTTCAGATCACTTACAACTCAATAGATTCTACCTTCCTGTTACGTTTCAGCCTGATTGGACCTTGTTTTCACACAAATGGACCCAGAATGATGTGAAATTGTGGTTTGTGCAACATAATTCTGGGTGCCATTTAAAAACCATAAGTGCTAATGACTCGATTCCTTTTTGTGGTTGTAGGGGCTGTTGATTGGAGTACACTAAAACATACCTGATCTCTCTAGGACATTCAGAAGCCAAGTTATAAGCCCACAAATGTGTAACTGGACTACGTTAAATTGACACCAGATCCGGTGACCTTTGGGACAAGGTTTGAGCCCCCTTAGGAAAGTGCTATCATCATGAAGCGTTCAGATCACTTACAACTCAATAGATTCTACCTTCCTGTAACGTTTCAGCCTGATTGGACCTTGTTTTCACACAAATGAACCCAGAATGATGTGAAATTGTGCTTCGTGCAACATAATTCTGGGTGCCATTTACAAACCATAAGTGCTAATGACTCCATTCCTTTTTGTGGTTGTAGGGGCTTTTGACTGGAGTACACTAAAACAAACCCAACCTCTCTAGGACATTCAGAAGCCAAGTTATAAGCCCACAAAGGTGTAACTGGACTACTTCTTTAAAGTGACACCAGGCCCGATGACCTTTGGGACATGGTTTTACCCCCTATAGGAATGTGCGATCATCTTGAAACGTTCAGATCACTTACAACTCAATAGATTATACCTTCTTGTAGCGTTTCAGCCTGATTGGACCTGTTTTCACACAAATGAACCAAGAATGATGTGAAATTGTGATTCGTGCAACATAATTCTGGGTGCCATTTAAAAACCATAAGGGCTAATGACTCCATTCATTTTTGTGGTTGTAGGGGCTGTTGATTGGAGTACACTAAAACAAACCTGATCTCTCTAGGACATTCAGAAGCCAAGTTATAAGCCCACAAATGTGTAACTGGACTACTTCTTTAAATTGACACCAGATCCGGTGACCTTTGGGACATGGTTTGACCCCCTTAGGAAAGTGCTATCATCATGAAACGTTCAGATCCCTTACAACTCAATAGATTCTACCTTCCTGTAACGTTTCAGCCTGATTGGACCTTGTTTTCACACAAATGGACCCAGAATGAAGTGAAATTGTGCTTCGTGCAACATAATTCTGGGTGCCATTTACAAACCATAAGTGCTAATGACTCCATTCCTTGTTGTGGTTGTAGGGGCTGTTGATTGGAGTACATTAAAAAAAACCTGATCTCTCTAGGACATTCAGAAGCCAAGTTATAAGCCCACAAATGTGTAACTGGACTACTTCTTTAAATTGACACCAGATCCGGTGACCTTTGGGACATGGTTTGACCCCCTTAGGAAAGTGCTATCATCATGAAACGTTCAGATCACTTACAACTGAATAGATTCTACCTTCCTGTAACGTTTCAGCCTGATTGGACCTTGTTTTCACACAAATGAACCCAGAATGATGTGAAATTGTGCTTCGTGCAACATAATTCTGGGTGCCATTTAAAAACCATAAGTGCTAATGACTCCATTCCTTTTTGTGGTTGTAGGGGCTGTTGATTGGAGTACACTAAAAAAACCTGATCTCTCTAGGACATTCAGAAGCCAAGTTATAAGCCCACAAATGTGTAACTGGACTACTTCTTTAAATTGACACCAGATCCGGTGACCTTTGGGACATGGTTTGACCCCCTTAGGAAAGTGCTATCATCATGAAATGTTCAGATCACTTACAACTCAATAGATTCTACCTTCCTGTAACATTTCAGCCTGATTGGACCTTGTTTTCACACAAATGGACCCGGAATGATGTTAAAATGTGCTTCGTGCAACATAATTCTGGGTGCCATTTAAAAACCATAAGTGCTAATGACTCCATTCCTTTTTGTGGTTGTAGGGGCTGTTGATTGGAGTACACTAAAACAAACCTGATCTCTCTAGGACATTCAGAAGCCAAGTTATAAGCCCACAAATGTGTAACTGGACTACTTTAAATTGACACCAGATCCGGTGACCTTTGGGACATGGTTTGACCCCCTTAGGAAAGTGCTATCATCATGAAACGTTCAGATCCCTTACAACTCAATAGATTCTACCTTCCTGTAACGTTTCAGCCTGATTGGACCTTGTTTTCACACAAATGGACCCAGAATGAAGTGAAATTGTGCTTCGTGCAACATAATTCTGGGTGCCATTTACAAACCATAAGTGCTAATGACTCCATTCCTTGTTGTGGTTGTAGGGGCTGTTGATTGGAGTACATTAAAAAAAACCTGATCTCTCTAGGACATTCAGAAGCCAAGTTATAAGCCCACAAATGTGTAACTGGACTACTTCTTTAAATTGACACCAGATCCGGTGACCTTTGGGACATGGTTTGACCCCCTTAGGAAAGTGCTATCATCATGAAACGTTCAGATCACTTACAACTGAATAGATTCTACCTTCCTGTAACGTTTCAGCCTGATTGGACCTTGTTTTCACACAAATGAACCCAGAATGATGTGAAATTGTGCTTCGTGCAACATAATTCTGGGTGCCATTTAAAAACCATAAGTGCTAATGACTCCATTCCTTTTTGTGGTTGTAGGGGCTGTTGATTGGAGTACACTAAAAAAACCTGATCTCTCTAGGACATTCAGAAGCCAAGTTATAAGCCCACAAATGTGTAACTGGACTACTTCTTTAAATTGACACCAGATCCGGTGACCTTTGGGACATGGTTTGACCCCCTTAGGAAAGTGCTATCATCATGAAATGTTCAGATCACTTACAACTCAATAGATTCTACCTTCCTGTAACATTTCAGCCTGATTGGACCTTGTTTTCACACAAATGGACCCGGAATGATGTTAAAATGTGCTTCGTGCAACATAATTCTGGGTGCCATTTAAAAACCATAAGTGCTAATGACTCCATTCCTTTTTGTGGTTGTAGGGGCTGTTGATTGGAGTACACTAAAACAAACCTGATCTCTCTAGGACATTCAGAAGCCAAGTTATAAGCCCACAAATGTGTAACTGGACTACTTTAAATTGACACCAGATCCGGTGACCTTTGGGACATGGTTTGACCCCCTTAGGAAAGTGCTATCATCATGAAACATTCAGATCACTTACAACTCAATAGATTCTACCTTCCTGTAACGTTTCAGCCTGATTGGACCTTGTTTTCACACAAATGAACCCAGAATGATGTGAAATTGTGCTTCGTGCAACATAATTCTGGGTGCCATTTACAAACCATAAGTGCTAATGACTCCATTCCTTTTTGTGGTTGTAGGGGCTTTTGATTGGAGTACACTAAAACAAACCTAACCTCTCTAGGACATTCAGAAGCCAAGTTATAAGCCCACAAAGGTGTAACTGGACTACTTCTTTAAAGTGACACCAGGCCAGGTGACCTTTGGGACATGGTTTTACCCCCTATAGGAATGTGCGATCATCTTGAAACGTTCAGATCACTTACAACTCAATAGATTCTACCTTCTTGTAGCGTTTCAGCCTGATTGGACCTTGTTTTCACACAAATGAACCCAGAACGATGTGAAATTGTGCTTTGTGCAACATAATTCTGGGTGCCATTTACAAACCATAAGTGCTAATGACTCCATTCCTTTTTGTGGTTGTAGGGGCTGTTGATTGGAATATACTAAAACAAACCTGATCTCTCTAGGACATTCAGAAGCCAAGTTATAAGCCCACAAATGTGTAACTGGACTACTTCTTTAAATTGACACCAGATCCGGTGACCTTTGGGACATGGTTTGTCCCCCTTAGGAAAGTGCTATCATCTTGAAACGTTCAGATCACTTACAACTCAATAGATTCTACCTTCCTGTAACGTTTCAGCCTGATTGGACCTTGTTTTCACACAAATGAACCCAGAATGATGTGAAATTGTGCTTCGTGCAACATAATTCTGGGTGCCATTTACAAACCATAAGTGCTAATGACTCCATTCCTTTTTTGTGGTTGTAGGGGCTGTTGATTGGAGTACACTAAAACAAACCTGATCGCTCTAGGACATTCAGAAGCCAAGTTATAAGCCCACAAATGTGTAACTGGACTACTTCTCTAAATTGACACCAGATCCGGTGAAATTTGGGACATGGTTTGACCCCCTTAGGAAAGTGCTATCATCGTGAAACGTTCAGATCACTTACAACTCAATAGATTCTACCTTCCTGTAACGTTTCAGCCTGATTGGACCTTGTTTTCACACAAATGAACCCAGAATGATGTGAAATTGTGCTTCGTGCAACATAATTCTGGGTGCCATTTACAAACCATAAGTGCTAATGACTCCATTCCTTTTTGTGGTTGTAGGGGCTGTTGACTGGAGTACACTAAAACAAACCTGATCTCTCTAGGACATTCAGAAGCCAAGTTATAAGCCCACAAATGTGTAACTGGACTACTTCTTTAAATTGACACCAGATCCGGTGACCTTTGGGACATGGTTTCACCCCCTTAGGAAAGCGCTATCATCATGAAACGTTCAGATCACTTACAACTCAATAGATTCTACCTTCCTGTAACGTTTCAGCCCGATTGGACCTTGTTTTCACACAAATGAACCCAGAATGATGTGAAATTAAGCTTCGTGCAACATAATTCTGGGTGCCATAAGTGCTAATGACTCCATTCCTTTTTGTGGTTGTAGGGGCTGTTGATTGGAGTATACTAAAACAAACCTGATCTCTCTAGGACATTCAGAAGCCAAGTTATAAGCCCACAAATGTGTAACTGGACTACTTCTTTAAATTGACACCAGATCCGGTGACCTTTGGGACATGGTTTGACCCCCTTAGGAAAGTGCTATCATCATGAAACGTTCGGATCACTTACAACTCAATATATTCTACCTTCTTGTAACGTTTCAGCCTGATTGGACCTTGTTTTCACACAAATGGACCCAGAATGATGTGAAATTGTGCTTCGTGCAACATAATTCTGGGTGCCATTTACAAACCATAAGTGCTAATGACTCCATTCCTTTTTGTGGTTGTAGGGGCTGTTGATTGGAGTACACTAAAACAAACCTGACCTCTCTAGGACATTCAGAAGCCAAGTTATAAGCCCACAAATGTGTAACTGGACTGCTTCTTTAAAGTGACACCAGATCTGGTGACCTTTGGGACATGGTTTGACCCCTTTAGGAAAGTGCTATCATCATGAAACGTTCAGATCACTTACAACTCAATAGATTCTACCTTCCTGTAACGTTTCAGCCTGATTGGACCTTGTTTTCACACAAATGAACCCAGAATGATGTGAAATTGTGCTTTGTGCAACATAATTCTGGGTGCCATTTACAAACCATAAGTGCTAATGACTCTATTCCTTTTTGTGGTTTTAGGGGCTGTTGATTGGAGTACACTAAAACAAACCTAACCTCTCTAGGACATTCAGAAGCCAAGTTATAAGCCCACAAATGTGTAACTGGACTACTTCTTTAAAGTGACACCAGGCCCGGTGTCCTTTGGGACATGGTTTTACCCCCTATAGGAATGTGTGATCATCTTGAAACGTTCAGATCACTTACAACTCAATAGATTCTACCTTCTTGTAGCGTTTCTGCCTGATTGGACCTTGTTTTCACACAAATGGACCCAGAATGATGTGAAATTGTGCTTCGTGCAACATAATTCTGGGTGCCATTTACAAACCATAAGTGCTAATGACTCCATTCATTTTTGTGGTTGTAGGGGCTTTTGATTGGAGTACACTAAAACAAACCTGATCTCTCTAGGACATTCAGAAGCCAAGTTATAAGCCCACAAATGTGTAACTGGACTACTTCTTTAAATTGACACCAGATCCGGTGACCTTTGAAACATGGTTTGACCCCCTTAGGAAAGCGCTATCATCATGAAACGTTCAGATCACTTACAACTCAATAGATTCTACCTTCCTGTAACGTTTCAGCCTGATTGGACCTTGTTTTCACACAAATGAACCCAGAATGATGTGAAATTGTGCTTCGTGCAACATAATTCTGGGTGCCATAAGTGCTAATGACTCCATTCCTTTTTGTGGTTGTAGGGGCTGTTGATTGGAATATACTAAAACAAACCTGATCTCTCTAGGACATTCAGAAGCCAAGTTATATGCCCCCAAAGGTGTAACTGGACTACTTTAAAGTGACACCAGGCCCGGTGACCTTTGGGACATGTTTTTACCCCCTATAGGAATGTGCTATCATCATGAAACGTTCAGATCACTTACAACTAAATAGATTCTACCTTCCTGTAACGTTTCAGCCTGATTGGACCTTGTTTTCACACAAATGAACCCAGAATGATGTGAAATTGTGCTTCGTGCAACATAATTCTGGGTGCCATTTTCAAACCATAAGGCTAATGACTCCATTCCTTTTTGTGGTTGTAGGGAATTTTGATTGGAGTACACTAAAACAAACCTAACCTCTCTAGGACATTCAGAAGCCAAGTTATAAGCCAACAAAGGTGTAACTGGACTACTTCTTTAAAGTGACACAAGGTCTGGTGACCTTTGGGACACGATTTTACCCCCTATAGGAATGTGCGATCATCTTGAAACGTTCAGATCACTTACAACTCAATAGATTCTACCTTCTTGTAGCGTTTCAGCCTGATTGGACCTTGTTTTCACACAAATTGACCCAGAATGATGTGAAATTGTGCTTCGTGCAACATAATTCTGGGTGCCATTTACACACCATAAGTGCTAATGATTCCATTCCTTTTTGTGGTTGTAGGGGCTGTTGATTGGAGTACATTAAAACAAACCTGATCTCTCTAGGACATTCAGAAGCCAAGTTATAAGCCCACAAAGGTGTAACTGGACTACTTTAAAGTGACACCAGGCCCGGTGACCTTTGGGACATGTTTTTACCCCCTATAGGAATGTGCGATCATCTTGAAACGTTCAGATCACTTACAACTCAATAGATTCTACCTTCTTGTAGCGTTTCAGCCTGATTGGACCTTGTTTTCACACAAATGGACCCAGAATGATGTGAAATTGTGCTTCGTGCAACATAATTCTGGGTGCCATTTACAAACCATAAGTGCTAATGACTCCATTCCTTTTTGTGGTTGTAGGGGCTGTTGATTGGAGTACATTAAAACAAACCTGATCTCTCTAGGACATTCAGAAGCCAAGTTATAAGCCCACAAATGTGTAACTGGACTACTTCTTTAAATTGACACCAGATCCGGTGACCTTTGGGACATGGTTTGACCCCCTTAGGAAAGTGCTATCATCATGAAACGTTCAGATCACTTACAACTCAATAGATTCTACCTTCCTGTAACGTTTCAGCCTGACTGGACCTTGTTTTCACACAAATGAACCCAGAATGATGTGAAAATGTGCTTCGTGCAACATAATTCTGGGTGCCATTTACAAACCATAAGTGCTAATGACTCCATTCCTTTTTGTGGTTGTAGGGGCTGTTGATTGGAGTACACTAAAACAAACCTGATTGCTCTAGGACACTCAGAAGCCAAGTTATAAGCCCACAAATGTGAAACTGGACTACTTCTTTAAATTGACACCAGATCCGGTGACCTTTGGGACATGGTTTGACCCCCTTAGGAAAGCGCTATCATCATGAAACGTTCAGATCACTTACAACTCAATAGATTCTACCTTCCTGTAACGTTTCAGCCTGATTGGACCTTGTTTTCACACAAATGGACCCAGAATGATGTGAAATTGTGCTTCGTGCAACATAATTCTGGGTGCCATTTACAAACCATAAGTGCTAATGACTCCATTCCTTTTTGTGGTTGTAGGGGCTGTTGATTGGAGTACATTAAAGCAAACCTGATCTCTCTAGGACATTCAGAAGCCAAGTTATAAGCCCACAAATGTGTAACTGGACTACTTCTTTAAATTGACACCAGATCCGGTGACCTTTGGGACATGGTTTGACCCCCTTAGGAAAGTGCTATCATAATGAAACGTTCAGATCACTTACAAGTCAATAGATTCTACCTTCCTGTAACGTTTCAGCCTGATTGGACCTTGTTTACACACAAATGAACCCAGAATGATGTGGAATTGTGCTTCGTGCAACATAATTCTGGGTGCCATTTAAAAACCATAAGTGCTAATGACTCCATTCCTTTTTGTGGTTTTAGGGGCTGTTGATTGGAGTACACTACAACCAACCTGATCTCTCTAGGACATTCAGAAGCCAAGTTATAAGCCCACAAATGTGTAACTGGACTACTTCTTTAAATTGACACCAGATCCGGTGACCTTTGGGACATGGTTTGACCCCCGTAGGAAAGTACTATCATCATGAAACGTTCGGATCACTTACAACTCAATAGATTCTACCTTCCTGTAACGTTTCAGCCCCATTGGACCTTGTTTTCACACAAATGAACCCAGAATGATGTGAAATTGTGCCTGGTGCAACATAATTCTGGGTGCCATTTACAAACCATAAGTGCTAATGACTCCATTCCTTTTTGTGGTTGTAGAGCTTTTGATTGGAGTACACTAAAACAAACCTAACCTCTCTCGGACATTCAGAAGCCAAGTTATAAGCCCACAAAGGTGTAACTGGACTACTTTAAAGGGACACCAGGCCCGGTGACCTTTGGGACATGTTTTTACCCCCTATAGGAATGTGCGATCATCTTGAAACGTTCAGATCACTTACAACTCAATAGATTCTACCTTCCTGTAACATTTCAGCCTGATTGGACCTTGTTTTCACACAAATGAACCCAGAATGATGTGAAATTGTGCTGCGTGCAACATAATTCTGGGTGCCATTTACAAACCATAAGTGCTAATGACTCCATTCCTTTTTGTGGTTTTAGGGGCTGTTGATTGGAGTACACTAAAACAAACCTAACCTCTCTCGGACATTCAGAAGCCAAGTTATAAGCCCACAAATGTGTAACTGGACTACTTCTTTAAAGTGACACCAGGCCCGGTGACCTTTGGGACATGGTTTTACCCCTATCGGATTGTGGGATCATCTTGAAACGTTCAGATCACTTACAACTCAATAGATTCTACCTTCTTGTAGCGTTTCAGCCTGATTGGACCTTGTTTTCACACAAATGCACCCAGAATGATGTGAAATTGTGCTTCGTGCAACATAATTCTGGGTGCCATTTACAAACCATAAGTGCTAATGACTCCATTTCTTTTTGTAGTTGTAGGGGCTTTTGATTGGAGTACACTAAAACAAACCTGATCTCTCTAGGACATTCAGAAGCCAAGTTATAAGCCCACAAATGTGTAACTGGACTACTTCTTTAAATTGACACCAGATCCGGTGACCTTTGGGACATGGTTTGACCCCCTTAGGAAAGTGCTATCATAATGAAACGTTCAGATCACTTACAACTCAATAGATTCTACCTTCCTGTAACGTTTCAGCCCCATTGGACCTTGTTTTCACACAAATGAACCCAGAATGATGTGAAATTGTGCCTGGTGCAACATAATTCTGGGTGCCATTTACAAACCATAAGTGCTACTGACTCCATTCCTTTTTGTGGTTGTAGAGCTTTTGATTGGAGTACACTAAAACAAACCTAACCTCTCTCGGACATTCAGAAGCCAAGTTATAAGCCCACAAAGGTGTAACTGGACTACTTTAAAGTGACACCAGGCCCGGTGACCTTTGGGACATGTTTTTGCCCCCTATAGGAATGTGCGATCATCTTGAAATGTTCAGATCACATACAACTCAATAGATTTTACCTTCCTGTAACGTTTCAGCCTGATTGGACCTTGTTTTCACACAAATGAACCCAGAATGATGTGAAATTGTGCTTCGTGCAACATAATTCTGGGTGCCATTTACAAACCATAAGTGCTAATGACTCCATTCCTTTTTGTGGTTTTAGGGGCTGTTTATTGGAGTACACTAAAACAAACCTAACCTCTCTAGGACATTCAGAAGCCAAGTTATAAGCCCACAAATGTGTAACTGGACTACTTCTTTAAAGTGACACCAGGCCCGGTGACCTTTGGGACATGGTTTTACCCCTATCGGAATGTGGGATCATCTTGAAACGTTCAGATCACTTACAACTCAATAGATTCTACCTTCCTGTAACGTTTCAGCCTGATTGGACCTTGTTTTCACACAAATGAACCCAGAATGATGTGGAATTGTGCTTCGTGCAACATAATTCTGGGTGCCATTTAAAAACCATAAGTGCTAATGACTCCATTCTTTTTTGTGGTTGTAGGGGCTGTTGATTGGAGTACACTACAACCAACCTGATCTCTCTAGGACATTCAGAAGCCAAGTTATAAGCCCACAAATGTGTAACTGGACTACTTCTTTAAATTGACACCAGGTCCGGTGACCTTTGGGACATGGTTTGACCCCCGTAGGAAAGTACTATCATCAGGAAACGTTCGGATCACTTACAACTCAATAGATTCTACCTTCCTGTAACGTTTCAGCCCCATTGGACCTTGTTTTCACACAAATGAACCCAGAATGATGTGAAATTGTGCCTGGTGCAACATAATTCTGGGTGCCATTTACAAACCATAAGTGCTAATGACTCCATTCCTTTTTGTGGTTGTAGAGCTTTTGATTGGAGTACACTAAAACAAACCTAACCTCTCTCGGACATTCAGAAGCCAAGTTATAAGCCCACAAAGGTGTAACTGGACTACTTTAAAGTGACACCAGGCCCGGTGACCTTTGGGACATGTTTTTACCCCCTATAGGAATGTGCGATCATCTTGAAACGTTCAGATCACTTACAACTCAATAGATTCTACCTTCCTGTAACGTTTCAGCCTGATTGGACCTTGTTTTCACACAAATGAACCCAGAATGATGTGAAATTGTGCTTCGTGCAACATAATTCTGGGTGCCATTTACAAACCATAAGTGCTAATGACTCCATTCCTTTTTGTGGTTTTAGGGGCTGTTGATTGGAGTACACTAAAACAAACCTAACCTCTCTAGGACATTCAGAAGCCAAGTTATAAGCCCACAAATGTGTAACTGGACTACTTCTTTAAAGTGACACCAGGCCCGGTGACCTTTGGGACATGGTTTTACCCCTATCGGAATGTGGGATCATCTTGAAACGTTCAGATCACTTACAACTCAATAGATTCTACCTTCTTGTAGCGTTTCAGCCTGATTGGACCTTGTTTTCACACAAATGCACCCAGAATGATGTGAAATTGTGCTTTGTGCAACATAATTCTGGGTGCCATTTACAAACCATAAGTGCTAATGACTCCATTCCTTTTTGTGGTTGTAGGGGCTTTTGATCTGAGTACACTAAAACAAACCTGATCTCTCTAGGACATTCAGAAGCCAAGTTATAAGCCCACAAATGTGTAACTGGACTACTTCTTTAAATTGACACCAGATCCGGTGACCTTTGGGACATGGTTTGACCCCCTTAGGAAAGTGCTATCATCATGAAACGTTCAGATCACTTACAACTCAAAAGATTCTACCTTCCTATAACGTTTCAGCCTGATTGGACCTTGTTTTCACACAAATGAACCCAGAATGATGTGAAATTGTGCTTCGTGCAACATAATTCTGGGTGCCATTTAAAAACCATAAGTGCTAATGACTCCATTCCTTTTTGTGGTTGTAGGGGCTGTTGATTGGAGTACACTAAAACAAACCTGATCTCTCTAGGACATTCAGAAGCCAAGTTATAAGCCCACAAATGTGTAACTGGACTACTTCTTTAAATTGACACCAGATCCAGTGACCTTTGGGACATGGTTTGACCCCCTTAGGAAAGTGCTATCATCATGAAACGATCAGATCCCTTACAACTCAATAGATTCTACCTTCCTGTAATGTTTCAGCCTGATTGGACCTTGTTTTCACACAAATGAACCCAGAATGATGTGAAATTGTGCTTCGTGCAACATAATTCTGGGTGCCATTTACAAACCATAAGGCTAATGACTCCATTCCTTTTTGTGGTTGTAGGGGCTTTTGATTGGAGTACACTAAAGCAAACCTAACCTCTCTAGGACATTCAGAAGCCAAGTTATAAGCCCACAAAGGTGTGACTGGACTACTTCTTTAAAGTGACACCAGGCCCGGTGACTTTTGGGACATGGTTTTACCCCCTATAGGAATGTGCGATCATCTTGAAACGTTCAGATCACTTACAACTCAATAGATTCTACCTTCTTGTAGCGTTTCAGCCTGATTGGACCTTGTTTTCACACAAATGGACCCAGAATGATGTGAAATTGTGCTTCGTGCAACATAATTCTGGGTGCCATTTACAAACCATAAGTGCTAATGACTCCATTCCTTTTTGTGGTTGTAGGGGCTGTTGATTGGAGTACACTAAAACAAACCTGATCTCTCTAGGACATTCAGAAGCCAAGTTATAAGCCCACAAATGTGTAACTGGACTAATTCTTTAAATTGACACCAGATCCAGTGACCTTTGGGACATGGTTTGACCCCCTTAGGAAAGTGCTATCATCATGAAACGATCAGATCACTTACAACTCAATAGATTCTACCTTCCTGTAACGGTTCAGCCTGATTGGACCTTGTTTTCACACAAATGAACCCAGAATGATGTGAAATTGTGCTTCGTGCAACAAAATTCTGGGTGCCATTTACAAACCATAAGGCTAATGACTCCATTCCTTTTTGTGGTTGTAGGGGATTTTGATTGGAGTACACTAAAACAAACCTAACCTCTCTAGGACATTCAGAAGCCAAGTTATAAGCCCACAAAGGTGTAACTGGACTACTTCTTTAAAGCAAGTGGTGCTCGCTGCAGAACCACAAAGGCGGAGCTGCACCAGAAGGTGGAGCTGCACCAGAGTCAGCCCCGCCCATTCCAGAATCAGCCCCGCCCATCCTATCGGAGTCAGTCCAATTCCTTCCAGTTGTCAGACTTGATAGCATTCTGGAAACAAAGAGGGTGTTATAGCTAAAAAATGCAAGATTGAGGAGGGAGTTGAGAAGTTAATTGAACAGTTTTTGTAAAGGTTCCATATAATTAAAAATCTAACTTTTGGAACTTTTAATCATGTTATATTGTCATTTCCTCATAAGAAACACGCCAAAGCCATTTTTGGCCTCATTCATGCATTTTCTTCCCATCTCAGCTTCAATTTGGTCTCCTCCCCCAAAGTGGGTCTGGTCTTGGTTCTCAAATCTGGATATTCTGTGAATTTTCTGACAATTTATTTCTGAAATGACTTCTACTGAGACACCGCCAGAAAAATCATACATCCCATCTACAAAGACACACCAAATAACATAATAAAATGTAACGCCACCTGATTTTTATCAGATGTGGTGGTGTAGTGGTAATGGTGTCAGGTTGACATGCAGTTTTGCGCAGGTTCGCCTCCCAGCAGTGGAAATATTCTATAATCTCTTTTCCTCATTTCTAGCTACACTTGCCAGTACTATGTTTACAACAATTTATTGGTATGCCGTTTAACATATAATGACTAATGTGTTTTTTTTATTTATTCATTCGTTTATTTAGCCAGTGTGAGTCCATCTGTGAGCAGAGTTTCAACTAAAATGCTGTTTAGGAACGACCAAATTCAAAGAACTTGTAGAGACATAAATATTTTGCTATAAATGAACATTACAACTAAAATATGAACAAATTAAATGTTTCAGCTGGCTGAATAGATTGTTGCCGACCCCACCGAGAATCGAACCAGCATCAGCTGAGGGGAAAGCAAAACGTTAGTCAGACGATCTTGCCACTGGACTACCAGAACCCACAGGAAGGGTACATGCTGTTGTACAGGACTTTTGTTAGAGCGGCTGTGGGCAGATATTCGCTACGAGAAACCTTTTTATTTCGGGATATATTCAGACTTTGTCATGTAGCAAGTTATATTTATCTTGTTTAATTGGAGCACAGAACATAGCATTAACGACTGTAAACTAGTAACAGCCGTAATTCATGTGGGTCAGGTCAGTTTGCGATAAAGTTGAAAACAAAAACGGAAGTCAGTGGGCTAGGCTGAGTTTGCGTGAATGGGCGGGGTTGACTCTGGTGCAGCTCCACCTTATGGTGCAGCTCCGCCTTTGTAGTTCTGCAGCGAGCACCCTCTCCTTTAAAGTGACACCAGGCCCGGTGACCTTTGGGACATGGTTTTACCCCCTATAGGAATGTGCGATCATCTTGAAACGTTCAGATCACTTACAACTCAATAGATTCTACCTTCTTGTAGCGTTTAATCCTGACTGGACCTTGTTTTCACACAAATGGACCCAGAATGATGTGAAATTGTGCTTCGTGCAACATAATTCTGGGTGCCATTTACAAACCATAAGTGCTAATGACTCCATTTCTTTTTGTGGTTGTAGGGGCTGGTGATTGGAGTACATTAAAACAAACCTGATATCTCTAGGACATTCAGAAGCCAAGTTATAAGCCCACAAAGGTGTAACTGGACTACTTTAAAGTGACACCAGGCCCGGTGACCTTTGGGACATGTTTTTACCCCCTATAGGAATGTGCGATCATCTTGAAACGTTCAGATCACTTACAACTCAATAGATTCTACCTTCTTGTAGCGTTTCAGCCTGATTGGACCTTGTTTTCACACAAATGGACCCAGAATGATGTGAAATTGTGCTTCGTGCAACATAATTCTGGGTGCCATTTACAAACCATAAGTGCTAAAGACTCCATTCCTTTTTGTGGTTTTAGGGGCTGTTGTTTGTAGTACATTAAAACAAACCTGATCTCTCTAGGACATTCAGAAGCCAAGTTATAAGCCCACAAATGTGTAACTGGACTACTTCTTTAAATTGACACCAGATCCGGTGACCTTTGGGACATGGTTTGACCCCCTTAGGAAAGTGCTATCATCATGAAACGTTCAGATCACTTACAACTCAATAGATTCTACCTTCCTGTAACGTTTCAGCCTGACTGGACCTTGTTTTCGCACAAATGAACCCAGAATGATGTGAAATTGTGCTTCGTGCAACATAATTCTGGGTGCCATTTAAAAACCATAAGTGCTAATGACTCCATTCCTTTTTGTGGTTGTAGGGGCTGTTGATTGGAGTATACTAAAACAAACCTGATCTCTCTAGGACATTCAGAAGACAAGTTATAAGCCCACAAATGTGTAACTGGACTACTTCTTTAAATTGACACCAGATCCGGTGATCTTTGGGACATGGTTTGACCCCCTTAGGAAAGTGCTATCATCTTGAAACGTTCAGATCACTTACAAGTCAATAGATTCTACCTTCCTGTAACGTTTCAGCCTGATTGGACCTTGTTTTCACACAAATGGACCCAGAATGATGTGAAATTGTGCTTCGTGCAACATAATTCTGGGTGCCATTTACAAACCATAAGTGCTAATGACTCCATTCCTTTTTGTGGTTGTAGGGGCTGTTGATTGAAGTACACTAAAACAAACCTGACCTCTCTAGGACATTCAGAAGCCAAGTTATAAGCCCACAAAGGTGTAACTGGACTACTTCTTTAAAGTGACACCGGGCCCGGTGACCTTTGGGACATGGTTTGACCACCCTATAGGAATGTGCGATCATCATGAAACGTTCAGATCACTTACAACTCAATAGATTCTACCTTCCTGTAATGTTTCAGCCTGATTGGAACCTTGTTGTCACACAAATGAACCCAGAATGATGTGAAATTGTGCTTCGTGCAACATAATTCTGGGTGCCATTTAAAAACCATAAGTGCTAATGACTCCATTCCTTTTTGTGGTTGTAGGGGCTGTTGATTGGAGTATACTAAAACAAACCTGATCTCTCTAGGACATTCAGAAGCCAAGTTATAAGCCCACAAATGTGTAACTGGACTACTTCTTTAAATTGACACAAGATCCGGTGACATTTGGGACATGGTTTGACCCCCTATAGGAATGTGTGATCATCATGAAACGTTCAGATCACTTACAACTCAATAGATTCTACCTTCTTGTAACATTTCAGCCTTATTGGACCTTGTTTTCACACAAATGAACCCAGAATGATGTGAAATTGTGCTTCGTGCAACATAATTCTGGGTGCCATTTACAAACCATAAGTGCTAATGACTCCATTCCTTTTTGTGGTTGTAGGGGCTGTTTATTGGAGTACACTAAAACAAACCTGATCTCTCTTGGACATTCAGAAGCCAAGTTATAAGCCCACAAATATGTAACTGGACTACTTCTTTAAATTGACACCAGATCCGGTGAACTTTGGGACATGGTTTGACCCCCTTAGGAAAGTGCTATCATCGTGAAACGTTCAGATCACTTACAACTCAATAGATTCTACCTTCCTGTAACGTTTCAGCCTGATTGGACCTTGTTTTCACACAAATGAACCCAGAATGACGTGAAATTGTGCTTCGTGCAACATAATTCTGGGTGCCATTTAAAAACCATAAGTGCTAATGACTCCATTCCTTTTTTTGGTTGTAGGGGCTGTTGATTGGAGTACACTAAAACAAACCTGATTGCTCTAGGACACTCAGAAGCCAAGTTATAAGCCCACAAATGTGTAACTGGACTACTTCTTTAAATTGACACCAGATCCGGTGACCTTTGGGACATGGTTTGACCCCCTTAGGAAAGCGCTATCATCATGAAACGTTCATATCACTTACAACTCAATAGATTCTACCTTCCTGTAACGTTTCAGCCTGATTGGACCTTGTTTTCACACAAATGGACCCAGAATGATGTGAAATTGTGCTTCGTGCAACATAATTCTGGGTGCCATTTACAAACCATAAGTGCTAATGACTCCATTCCTTTTTGTGGTTGTAGGGGCTGTTGATTGGAGTACACTAAAACAAACCTGATCGCTCTAGGACATTCAGAAGCCAAGTTATAAGCCCACAAATGTGTAACGGGACTACTTCTTTAAATTGACACCAGATCCGGTGACCTTTGGGACATGGTTTGACCCCCTTAGGAAAGCGCTATCATCATGAAACGTTCAGATCACTTACAACTCAATAGATTCTACCTTCCTGTAACGTTTCAGCCTGATTGGACCTTGTTTTCACACAAATGGACCCAGAATGATGTGAAATTGTGCTTCGTGCAACATAATTCTGGGTGCCATTTACAAACCATAAGTGCTAATGACTCCATTCCTTTTTGTGGTTGTAGGGGCTGTTGATTGGAGTACACTAAAACAAACCTGATCGCTCTAGGACATTCAGAAGCCAAGTTATAAGCCCACAAATGTGTAACGGGACTACTTCTTTAAATTGACACCAGATCCGGTGACCTTTGGGACATGGTTTGACCCCCTTAGGAAAGCGCTATCATCATGAAACGTTCAGATCACTTACAACTCAATAGATTCTACCTTCCTGTAATGTTTCAGCCTGATTGGAACCTTGTTGTCACACAAATGAACCCAGAATGATGTGAAATTGTGCTTCGTGCAACATAATTCTGGGTGCCATTTACAAACCATAAGTGCTAATGACTCCATTCCTTTTTGTGGTTGTAGGGGCTGTTGATTGGAGTACACTAAAACAAACCTGATTGCTCTAGGACACTCAGAAGCCAAGTTATAAGCCCACAAATGTGTAACTGGACTACTTCTTTAAATTGACACCAGATCCGGTGACCTTTGGGACATGGTTTGACCCCCTTAGGAAAGCGCTATCATCATGAAACGTTCATATCACTTACAACTCAATAGATTCTACCTTCCTGTAACGTTTCAGCCTGATTGGACCTTGTTTTCACACAAATGGACCCAGAATGATGTGAAATTGTGCTTCATGCAACATAATTCTGGGTGCCATTTACAAACCATAAGTGCTAATGACTCCATTCCTTTTTGTGGTTGTAGGGGCTGTTGATTGGAGTATACTAAAACAAACCTGATCTCTCTAGGACATTCAGAAGCCAAGTTATAAGCCCACAAATGTGTAACTGGACTACTACTTTAAATTGACACAAGATCCGGTGACATTTGGGACATGGTTTGACCCCCTATAGGAATGTGTGATCATCATGAAACGTTCAGATCACTTACAACTCAATAGATTCTACCTTTTCGTAACATTTCAGCCTGATTGGACCTTGTTTTCACACAAATGAACCCAGAATGATGTGAAATTGTGCTTCGTCCAACATAATTCTGGGTGCCATTTACAAACCATAAGTGCTAATGACTCCATTCCTTTTTGTGGTTGTAGGGGCTGTTTATTGGAGTACACTAAAACAAACCTGATCTCTCTAGGACATTCAGAAGCCAAGTTATAAGCCCACAAATGTGTAACTGGAATACTTCTTTAAATTGACACCAGATCCGGTGAACTTTGGGACATGGTTTGACCCCCTTAGGAAAGCGCTATCATCATGAAACGTTCAGATCACTTACAACTCAATAGATTCTACCTTCCTGTAACGTTTCAGCCTGATTGGACCTTGTTTTCACACAAATGAACCCAGAATGATGTGAAATTGTGCTTCGTGCAACATAATTCTGGTGCCATTTAAAAACCATAAGTGCTAATGACTCCATTCCTTTTTGTGGTTGTAGGGGCTGTTGATTGGAGTACACTAAAACAAACCTGATCACTCTAGGACATTCAGAAGCCAAGTTATAAGCCCACAAATGTGTAACTGGACTACTTCTTTAAATTGACACCAGATCCGGTGACCTTTGGGACATGGTTTGACCCCCTTAGGAAAGCGCTATCATCATGAAACGTTCAGATCACTTACAACTCAATAGATTCTACCTTCCTGTAACGTTTCAGCCTGATTGGACCTTGTTTTCACACAAATGAACCCAGAATGATGTGAAATTGTGCTTCGTGCAACATAATTCTGGGTGCCATAAGTGCTAATGACTCCATTCCTTTTTGTGGTTGTAGGGGCTGTTGATTGGAGTATACTAAAACAAACCTGATCTCTCTAGGACATTCAGAAGCCAAGTTATAAGCCCACAAATGTGTAACTGGACTACTTCTTTAAATTGACACCAGATCCGGTGACCTTTGGGACATTGTTTGACCCCCTTAGGAAAGTGCTATCATCATGAAACGTTCAGATCACTTACAACTCAATAGATTCTACCTTCTTGTAACGTTTCAGCCTGATTGGACCTTGTTTTCACACAAATGGACCCAGAATTATGTCAAATTGTGCTTCGTGCAACATAATTCTGGGTGCCATTTACAAACCATAAGTGCTAATGTTTCCATTCCTTTTGGTGGTTGTAGGGGCTGTTGATTGGAGTACACTAAAACAAACCTGACCTCTCTAGGACATTCAGAAGCCAAGTTATAAGCCCACAAATGTGTAACTGGACTACTTCTTTAAAGTGACACCAGATCCGGTGACCTTTGGGACATGGTTTGACCCCCTTAGGAAAGTGCTATCATCATGAAACGTTCAGATCACTTACAACTCAATAGATTCTACCTTCCTGTAACGTTTCAGCCTGATTGGACCTTGTTTTCACACAAATGAACCCAGAATGATGTGAAATTGTGCTTCGTGCAACATAATTCTGGGTGCCATTTACAAACCATAAGTGCTAATGACTCCATTCCTTTTTGTGGTTTTAGGGGCTGTTGATTGGAGTACACTAAAACAAACCTAACCTCTCTAGGACATTCATAAGCCAAGTTATAAGCCCACAAATGTGTAACTGGACTACTTCTTTAAAGTGACACCAGGCCCGGTGACCTTTCGGACATGGTTTTACCCCCTATAGGAATGTGCGATCATCTTGAAACGTTCAGATCACTTACAACTCAAAAGATTCTACCTTCTTGTAGCGTTTCTGCCTGATTGGACCTTGTTTTCACACAAATGGACCCAGAATGATGTGAAATTGTGCTTCGTGCAACATAATTCTGGGTGCCATTTACAAACCATAAGTGCTAATGACTCCATTCCTTTTTGTGGTTGTAGGGGCTTTTGATTGGAGTACACTAAAACAAACCTGATCTCTCTAGGACATTCAGAAGCCAAGTTATAAGCCCACAAATGTGTAACTGGACTACTTCTTTAAATTGACACCAGATCCGGTGACCTTTGGGACATGGTTTGACCCCCTTAGGAAAGCGCTATCATCATGAAACGTTCAGATCACTTACAACTCAATAGATTCTACCTTCCTGTAATGCTTCAGCCTGATTGGACCTTGTTTTCACACAAATGAACCCAGAATGATGTGAAATTGTGCTTCGTGCAACATAATTCTGGGTGCCATAAGTGCTAATGACTCCATTCCTTTTTGTGGTTGTAGGGGCTGTTTATTGGAGTATACTAAAACAAACCTGATCTCTCTAGGACATTCAGAAGCCAAGTTATAAGCCCACAAATGTGTAACTGGACTACTTCTTTAAATTGACACCAGATCCGGTGACCTTTGGGACATTGTTTGACCCCCTTAGGAAAGTGCTATCATCATGAAACGTTCAGATCACTTACAACTCAATAGATTCTACCTTCTTGTAACGTTTCAGCCTGATTGGACCTTGTTTTCACACAAATGGACCCAGAATGATGTCAAATTGTGCTTCGTGCAACATAATTCTGGGTGCCATTTACAAACCATAAGTGCTAATGTTTCCATTCCTTTTTGTGGTTGTAGGGGCTGTTGATTGGAGTACACTAAAACAAACCTGACCTCTCTAGGACATTCAGAAGCCAAGTTATAAGCCCACAAATGTGTAACTGGACTACTTCTTTAAAGTGACACCAGATCCGGTGACCTTTGGGACATGGTTTGACCCCCTTAGGAAAGTGCTATCATCATGAAACGTTCAGATCACTTACAACTCAATAGATTCTACCTTCCTGTAACGTTTCAGCCTGATTGGACCTTGTTTTCACACAAATGAACCCAGAATGATGTGAAATTGTGCTTCGTGCAACATAATTCTGGGTGCCATTTACAAACCATAAGTGCTAATGACTCCATTCCTTTTTGTGGTTTTAGGGGCTGTTGATTGGAGTACACTAAAACAAACCTAACCTCTCTAGGACATTCAGAAGCCAAATTATAAGCCCACAAATGTGTAACTGGACTACTTCTTTAAAGTGACACCAGGCCCGGTGACCTTTGGGACATGGTTTTACCCCCTATAGGAATGTGCGATCATCTTGAAACGTTCAGATCACTTACAACTCAAAAGATTCTACCTTCTTGTAGCGTTTCTGCCTGATTGGACCTTGTTTTCACACAAATGGACCCAGAATGATGTGAAATTGTGCTTCGTGCAACATAATTCTGGGTGCCATTTACAAACCATAAGTGCTAATGACTCCATTCCTTTTTGTGGTTGTAGGGGCTTTTGATTGGAGTACACTAAAACAAACCTGATCTCTCTAGGACATTCAGAAGCCAAGTTATAAGCCCACAAATGTGTAACTGGACTACTTCTTTAAATTGACACCAGATCCGGTGACCTTTGGGACATGGTTTGACCCCCTTAGGAAAGCGCTATCATCATGAAACGTTCAGATCACTTACAACTCAATAGATTCTACCTTCCTGTAACGTTTCAGCCTGATTGGACCTTGTTTTCACACAAATGAACCCAGAATGATGTGAAATTGTCCTTCGTGCAACATAATTCTGGGTGCCATAAGTGCTAATGACTCAATTCCTTTTTGTGGTTGTAGGGGCTGTTGATTGGAGTATACTAAATCAAACCTGATCTCTCTAGGACATTCAGAAGCCAAGTTATAAGCCCACAAATGTGTAACTGGACTACTTCTTTAAATTGACACCAGATCCGGTGACCTTTGGGACATGGTTTGACCCCCTTAGGATAGTGCTATCATCATGAAACGTTCAGATCACTTACAACTCAATAGATTCTACCTTCTTGTAACGTTTCAGCCTGATTGGACCTTGTTTTCACACAAATGGACCCAGAATGATGTGAAATTGTGCTTCGTGCAACATAATTCTGGGTGCCATTTACAAACCATAAGTGCTAATGACTTCATTCCTTTTTGTGGTTGTAGGTGCTTTTGATTGGAGTACACTAAAACAAACCTGATCTCTCTAGGACATTCAGAAGCCAAGTTATAAGCCCACAAATGTGTAACTGGACTTCTTCTTTAAATTGACACCAGATCCGGTGACCTTTGGGACATGGTTTGACCCCCTTAGGAAAGTGCTATCATCATGAAACGTTCAGATCAATTACAACTCAATAGATTCTACCTTCCTATAACGTTTCAGCCTGATTGGACCTTGTTTTCACACAAATGAACCCAGAATGATGTGAAATTGTGCTTCGTGCAACATAATTCTGGGTGCCATTTACAAACCATAAGGCTAATGACTCCATTCCTTTTTGTGGTTGTAGGGGCTTTTGATTGGAGTACACTAAAACAAACCTAACCTCTCTAGGACATTCAGAAGCCAAGTTATAAGCCCACAAAGGTGTAACTGGACTACTTCTTTAAAAAGACACCAGGCCTGGTGACCTTTGGGACATGATTTTACCCCCTAGAGGAATGTGCGATCATCTTGAAACGTTCAGATCACTTACAACTCAATAGATTCTACCTTCTTGTAGCGTTTCAGCCTGATTGGACCTTGTTTTCACACAAATTGACCCAGAATGATGTGAAATTGTGCTTCGTGCAACATAATTCTGCGTGCCATTTACACACCATAAGTGCTAATGACTCCATTCCTTTTTGTGGTTGTAGGGGCTGTTGATTGGAGTACATTAAAACAAACCTGATCTCTCTAGGACATTCAGAAGCCAAGTTATAAGCCCACAAAGGTGTAACTGGACTACTTTAAAGTGACACCAGGCCCGGTGACCTTTGGGACATGTTTTTACCCCCTATAGGAATGTGCGATCATCTTGAAACGTTCAGATCACTTACAACTCAATAGATTCTACCTTCTTATAGCGTTTCAGCCTGATTGGACCTTGTTTACACAAATTGACCCAGAATGATGTGAAATTGTGCTTCGTGCAACATAATTCTGCGTGCCATTTACACACCATAAGTGCTAATGACTCCATTCCTTTTTGTGGTTGTAGGGGCTGTTGATTGGAGTACATTAAAACAAACCTGATCTCTCTAGGACATTCAGAAGCCAAGTTATAAGCCCACAAATGTGTAACTGGACTACTTCTTTAAATTGACACCAGATCCGGTGACCTTTGGAACATGGTTTGACCCTCTTAGGAAAGTGCTATCATCATGAAACGTTCAGATCACTTACAACTCAAAAGATTCTACCTTCCTATAACGTTTCAGGTTGATTGGACCTTGTTTTCACACAAATGAACCCAGAATGATGTGAAATTGTGCTTCGTGCAACATAATTCTGGGTGCCATTTACAAACCATAAGTGCTAATGACTCCATTCCTTTTTGTGGTTTTAGGGGCTGTTGATTGGAGTACACTAAAACAAACCTAACCTCTCTAGGACATTCAGAAGCCAAGTTATAAGCCCACAAATGTGTAACTGGACTACTTCTTTAAAGTGACACCAGGCCCGGTGACCTTTGGGACAAGGTTTTACCCCCTATAGGAATGTGCGATCATCTTGAAACGTTCAGATCACTTACAACTCAAAAGATTCTACCTTCTTGTAGCGTTTCTGCCTGATTGGACCTTGTTTTCACACAAATGGACCCAGAATGATGTGAAATTGTGCTTCGTGCAACATAATTCTGGGTGCCATTTACAAACCATAAGTGCTAATGACTCCATTCCTTTTTGTGGTTGTAGGGGCTTTTGATTGGAGTACACTAAAACAAACCTGATCTCTCTAGGACATTCAGAAGCCAAGTTATAAGCCCACAAATGTGTAACTGGACTACTTCTTTAAATTGACACCAGATCCGGTGACCTTTGGGACATGGTTTGACCCCCTTAGGAAAGCGCTATCATCATGAAACGTTCAGATCACTTACAACTCAATAGATTCTACCTTCCAGTAACGTTTCAGCCTGATTGGACCTTGTTTTCACACAAATGAACCCAGAATGATGTGAAATTGTGCTTCGTGCAACATAATTCTGGGTGCCATAAGTGCTAATGACTCAATTCCTTTTTGTGGTTGTAGGGGTTGTTGATTGGAGTATACTAAATCAAACCTGATCTCTCTAGGACATTCAGAAGCCAAGTTATAAGCCCACAAATGTGTAACTGGACTACTTCTTTAAATTGACACCAGATCCGGTGACCTTTGGGACATGGTTTGACCCCCTTAGGATAGTGCTATCATCATGAAACGTTCAGATCACTTACAACTCAATAGATTCTACCTTCTTGTAACGTTTCAGCCTGATTGGACCTTGTTTTCACACAAATGGACCCAGAATGATGTGAAATTGTGCTTCGTGCAACATAATTCTGGGTGCCATTTACAAACCATAAGTGCTAATGACTCCATTCCTTTTTGTGGTTGTAGGTGCTTTTGATTGGAGTACACTAAAACAAACCTGATCTCTCTAGGACATTCAGAAGCCAAGTTATAAGCCCACAAATGTGTAACTGGACTACTTCTTTAAATTGACACCAGATCCGGTGACCTTTGGGACATGGTTTGACCCCCTTAGGAAAGTGCTATCATCATGAAACGTTCAGATCACTTACAACTCAATAGATTCTACCTTCCTATAACGTTTCAGCCTGATTGGACCTTGTTTTCACACAAATGAACCCAGAATGATGTGAAATTGTGCTTCGTGCAACATAATTCTGGGTGCCATTTACAAACCATAAGGCTAATGACTCCATTCCTTTTTGTGGTTGTAGGGGCTTTTGATTGGAGTACACTAAAACAAACCTAACCTCTCTAGGACATTCAGAAGCCAAGTTATAAGCCCACAAAGGTGTAACTGGACTACTTCTTTAAAAAGACACCAGGCCTGGTGACCTTTGGGACACGATTTTACCCCCTAGAGGAATGTGCGATCATCTTGAAACGTTCAGATCACTTACAACTCAATAGATTCTACCTTCTTGTAGCGTTTCAGCCTGATTGGACCTTGTTTTCACACAAATTGACCCAGAATGATGTGAAATTGTGCTTCGTGCAACATAATTCTGCATGCCATTTACACACCATAAGTGCTAATGACTCCATTCCTTTTTGTGGTTGTAGGGGCTGTTGATTGGAGTACATTAAAACAAGCCTGATCTCTCTAGGACATTCAGAAGCCAAGTTATAAGCCCACAAAGGTGTAACTGGACTACTTTAAAGTGACACCAGGCCCGGTGACCTTTGGGACATGTTTTTACCCCCTATAGGAATGTGCGATCATCTTGAAACGTTCAGATCACTTACAACTCAATAGATTCTACCTTCTTATAGCGTTTCAGCCTGATTGGACCTTGTTTACACAAATTGACCCAGAATGATGTGAAATTGTGCTTCGTGCAACATAATTCTGCGTGCCATTTACACACCATAAGTGCTAATGACTCCATTCCTTTTTGTGGTTGTAGGGGCTGTTGATTGGAGTACATTAAAACAAACCTGATCTCTCTAGGACATTCAGAAGCCAAGTTATAAGCCCACAAATGTGTAACTGGACTACTTCTTTAAATTGACACCAGATCCGGTGACCTTTGGAACATGGTTTGACCCTCTTAGGAAAGTGCTATCATCATGAAACGTTCAGATCACATACAACTCAAAAGATTCTACCTTCCTATAACGTTTCAGGTTGATTGGACCTTGTTTTCACACAAATGAACCCAGAATGATGTGAAATTGTGCTTCGTGCAACATAATTCTGGGTGCCATTTAAAAACCATAAGTGCTAATGACTCCATTCCTTTTTGTGGTTGTAGGGGGTGTTGATTGGAGTACACTAAAACAAACCTGATCTCTCTAGGACATTCAGAAGCCAAGTTATAAGCCCACAAATGTGTAACTGGACTACTTCTTTAAATTGACACCAGATCCAGTGACCTTTGGGACATGGTTTGACCCCCTTAGGAATGTGCTATCATCATGAAACGATCAGATCACTTACAACTCAATAGATTCTACCTTCCTGTAACGTTTCAGCCTGATTGGACCTTGTTTTCACACAAATGAACCCAGAATAATGTGAAATTGTGCTTCGTGCAACATAATTCTGGCTGCCATTTACAAACCATAAGGCTAATGACTCCATTCCTTTTTGTGGTTGTAGGGGCTTTTGATTGGAGTACACTAAAACAAACCTAACCTCTCTAGGACATTCAGAAGCCAAGTTATAAATCCACAAAGGTGTAACTGGACTACTTCTTTAAAGTGACACCAGGCCCGGTAACCTTTGGGACATGGTTTTACCCCCTATAGGAATGTGCGATCATCTTGAAACGTTCAGATCACTTACAACTCAATAGATTCTACCTTCTTGTAGCGTTTCAGCCTGACTGGACCTTGTTTTCACACAAATGGACCCAGAATGATGTGAAATTGTGCTTCGTGCAACATAATTCTGGGTGCCATTTACAAACCATAAGTGCTAATGACTCCATTCCTTTCGTGGTTGTAGGGGCTGTTGTTTGTAGTACATTAAAACAAACCTGATCTCTCTAGGACATTCAGAAGCCAAGTTATAAGCCCACAAATGTGTAACTGGACTACTACTTTAAATTGACACCAGATCCGGTGACCTTTGGGACATGGTTTGACCCCCTTAGGAAAGTGCTATCATCATGAAACGTTCAGATCACTTACAACTCAATAGATTCTACCTTCCTGTAACGTTTCAGCCTGACTGGACCTTGTTTTCACACAAATGAACCCAGAATGATGTGAAATTGTGCTTCGTGCAACATAATTCTGGGTGCCATTTAAAAACCATAAGTGCTAATGACTCCATTCCTTTTTGTGGTTGTAGGGGCTGTTGATTGGAGTATACTAAAACAAACCTGATCTCTCTAGGACATTCAGAAGCCAAGTTATAAGCCCACAAATGTGTAACTGGACTACTTCTTTAAATTGACACCAGATCCGGTGATCTTTGGGACATGGTTTGACCCCCTTAGGAAAGTGCTATCATCTTGAAACGTTCAGATCACTTACAACTCAATAGATTCTACCTTCCTGTAACGTTTCAGCCTGATTGGACCTTGTTTTCACACAAATGGACCCAGAATGATGTGAAATTGTGCTTTGTGCAACATAATTCTGGGTGCCATTTACAAACCATAAGTGCTAATGACTCCATTCCTTTTTGTGGTTGTAGGGGCTGTTGATTGAAGTACACTAAAACAAACCTGACCTCTCTAGGACATTCAGAAGCCAAGTTATAAGCCCACAAAGGTGTAACTGGACTACTTCTTTAAAGTGACACCAGGCCCGGTGACCTTTGGGACATGGTTTGACCCCCTATAGGAATGTGCGATCATCATGAAACGTTCAGATCACTTACAACTCAATAGATTCGACCTTCTTGTAACCTTTCAACCTGATTGGACCTTGTTTTCACACAAATGGACCCAGAATGATGTGAAATTGTGCTTCGTGCAACATAATTCTGGGTGCCATTTACAAACCATAAATGCTAATGACTCTATTCCTTTTTGTGGTTGTAGGGGCTGTTGATTGGAGTACACTAAAACCAACCTGATTGCTCTAGGTCACTCAGAAGCCAAGTTATAAGCCCACAAATGTGTAACTGGACTACTTCTTTAAATTGACACCAGATCCGGTGACCTTTGGGACATGGTTTGACCCCCTTAGGAAAGCGCTATCATCATGAAACGTTCAGATCACTTACAACTCAATAGATTCTACTTTCCTATAACGTTTCAGCCTGATTGGACCTTGTTTTCACACAAATGAACCCAGAATGATGTGAAATTGTGCATCGTGCAACATAATTCTGGGTGGCATTTAAAAACCATAAGTGCTAATGACTCCATTCCTTTTTGTCGTTGTAGGGGCTGTTGATTGGAGTACACTAAAACAAACCTGATCTCTCTAGGACATTCAGAAGCCAAGTTATAAGCCCACAAATGTGTAACTGGACTACTTCTTTAAATTGACACCAGATCCAGTGACCTTTGGGACATGGTTTGACCCCCTTAGGAAAGTGCTATCATCATGAAACGATCAGATCACTTACAACTCAATAGATTCTACCTTCCTGTAACGTTTCAGCCTGATTGGATCTTGTTTTCACACAAATGAACCCAGAATGATGTGAAATTGTGCTTCGTGCAACATAATTCTGGGTGCCATTTACAAACGATAAGGCTAATGACTCCATTCCTTTTTGTGGTTGTAGGGGCTTTTGATTGGAGTACACTAAAACAAACCTAACCTCTCTAGGACATTCAGAAGCCAAGTTATAAGCCCACAAAGGTGTAACTGGACTACTTCTTTAAAGTGACACCAGGCCTGGTGACCTTTGGGACAGGATTTTACCCCCTATAGGAATGTGCGATCATCTTGAAACGTTCAGATCACTTACAACTCAATAGATTCTACCTTCTTGTAGCGTTTCAGCCTGATTGGACCTTGTTTTCACACAAATTGACCCAGAATGATGTGAAATTGTGCTTCGTTCAACGTAATTCTGGGTGCCATTTAAAAACCATAAGTGCTAATGACTCCATTCCTTTTTGTGGTTGTAGGGGCTGTTGATTGGAGTACACTAAAACAAACCTAACCTCTCTAGGACATTCAGAAGCCAAGTTATAAGCCCACAAAGGTGTAACTGGACTACTTCTTTAAAGTGACACCAGGCCTGGTGACCTTTGGGACACGATTTTACCCCCTAGAGGAATGTGCGATCATCTTGAAACGTTCAGATCACTTACAACTCAATAGATTCTACCTTCTTGTAGCGTTTCAGCCTGATTGGACCTTGTTTTCACACAAATTTACCCAGAATGATGTGAAATTGTGCTTCGTGCAACATAATTCTGCGTGCCATTTACACACCATAAGTGCTAATGACTCCATTCCTTTTTGTGGTTGTAGGGGCTGTTGATTGGAGTACATTAAAACAAACCTGATCTCTCTAGGACATTCAGAAGCCAAGTTATAAGCCCACAAAGGTGTAACTGGACTACTTTAAAGTGACACCAGGCCCGGTGACCTTTGGGACATGTTTTTACCCCCTATAGGAATGTGCAATCATCTTGAAACGTTCAGATCACTTACAACTCATCAGATTCTACCTTCTTGTAGCGTTTCAGCCTGATTGGACCTTGTTTTCACACAAATTGACCCAGAATGATGTGAAATTGTGCTTCGTGCAACATAATTCTGCGTGCCATTTACACACCATAAGTGCTAATGACTCCATTCCTTTTTGTGGTTGTAGGGGCTGTTGATTGGAGTACATTAAAACAAACCTGATCTCTCTAGGACATTCAGAAGCCAAGTTATAAGCCCACAAAGGTGTAACTGGACTACTTTAAAGTGACACCAGGCCCGGTGACCTTTGGGACATGTTTTTACCCCCTATAGGAATGTGCGATCATCTTGAAACGTTCAGATCACTTACAACTCAATAGATTCTACCTTCTTGTAGCGTTTCAGCCTGATTGGACCTTGTTTTCACACAAATGGACCCAGAATGATGTGAAATTGTGCTTCGTGCAACATAATTCTGGGTGCCATTTACAAACCATAAGTGCTAATGACTCCATTCCTTTTTGTGGTTGTAGGGGCTGTTGACTGGAGTACATTAAAACAAACCTGATCTCTCTAGGACATTCAAAAGCCAAGTTATAAGCCCACAAATGTGTAACTGGACTACTTCTTTAAATTTACACCAGATCCGGTGACCTTTGGGACATGGTTTGACCCCCTTAGGAAAGTGCTATCATCATGAAACGTTCAGATCACTTACAACTCAATAGATTCTACCTTCCTGTAACGTTTCAGCCTGACTGGACCTTGTTTTCACACAAATGAACCCAGAATGATGTGAAATTGTGCTTTGTGCAACATAATTCTGGGTGCCATTTACAAACCATAAGTGCTAATGACTCCCTTCCTTTTTGTGGTTGTAGGGGCTGTTGATTGGAGTACATTAAAACAAACCTGATCTCTCTAGGACATTCAGAAGCCAAGTTATAAGCCCACAAATGTGTAACTGGACTACTTCTTTAAATTGACACCAGATCCGGTGACCTTTGGGACATGGTTTGACCCCCTTAGGAAAGTGCTATCATCATGAAACGTTCAGATCACTTACAACTCAATAGATTCTACCTTCCTGTAACGTTTCAGCCTGACTGGACCTTGTTTTCACACAAATGAACCAAGAATGATGTGAAATTGTGCTTCGTGCAACATAATTCTGGGTGCCATTTACAAACCATAAGTGCTAATGACTCCATTCCTTTTTGTGGTTGTAGGGGCTGTTGATTGGAGTACACTAAAACAAACCTGATTGCTCTAGGACATTCAGAAGCCAAGTTATAAGCCCACAAATGTGTAACTGGACTACTTCTTTAAATTGACACCAGATCCGGTGACCTTTGGGACATGGTTTGACCCCCTTAGGAAAGAGCTATCATCATGAAACGTTCAGATCACTTACAACTCAATAGATTCTACCTTCCTGTAACGTTTCAGCCTGATTGGACCTTGTTTTCACACAAATGGACCCAGAATGATGTGAAATTGTGCTTCGTGCAACATAATTCTGGGTGCCATTTACAAACCATAAGTGCTAATGACTCCATTCCTTTTTGTGGTTGTAGGGGCTGTTGATTGGAGTACACTAAAACAAACCTGACCTCTCTAGGACATTCAGAAGCCAAGTTATAAGCCCACAAAGGTGTAACTGGACTACTTCTTTAAAGTGACACCAGGCCCGGTGACCTTTGGGACATGGTTTGACCCCCTATAGGAATGTGCGATCATCATGAAACGTTCAGATCACTTACAACTCAATAGATTTGACCTTCTTGTAACGTTTCAACCTGATTGGACCTTGTTTTCACACAAATGGACCCAGAATGATGTGAAATTGTGCTTCGTGCAACATAATTCTGGGTGCCATTTACAAACCATAAATGCTAATGACTCTATTCCTTTTTGTGGTTGTAGGGGCTGTTGATTGGAGTACACTAAAACAAACCTGATTGCTCTAGGTCACTCAGAAGCCAAGTTATAAGCCCACAAATGTGTAACTGGACTACTTCTTTAAATTGACACCAGATCCGGTGACCTTTGGGACATGGTTTGACCCCCTTAGGAAAGCGCTATCATCATGAAACGTTCAGATCACTTACAACTCAATAGATTCTACCTTCCTATAACGTTTCAGCCTGATTGGACCTTGTTTTCACACAAATGAACCCAGAATGATGTGAAATTGTGCTTCGTGCAACATAATTCTGGGTGGCATTTAAAAACCATAAGTGCTAATGACTCCATTCCTTTTTGTGGTTGTAGGGGCTGTTGATTGGAGTACACTAAAACAAACCTGATCTCTCTAGGACATTCAGAAGCCAAGTTATAAGCCCACAAATGTGTAACTGGACTACTTCTTTAAATTGACACCAGATCCAGTGACCTTTGGGACATGGTTTGACCCCCTTAGGAAAGTGCTATCATCATGAAACGATCAGATCACTTACAACTCAATAGATTCTACCTTCCTGTAACGTTTCAGCCTGATTGGATCTTGTTTTCACACAAATGAACCCAGAATGATGTGAAATTGTGCTTCGTGCAACATAATTCTGGGTGCCATTTACAAACCATAAGGCTAATGACTCCATTCCTTTTTGTGGTTGTAGGGGCTTTTGATTGGAGTACACTAAAACAAACCTAACCTCTCTAGGACATTCAGAAGCCAAGTTATAAGCCCACAAAGGTGTAACTGGACTACTTCTTTTAAAGTGACACCAGGCCTGGTGACCTTTGGGACACGATTTTACCCCCTATAGGAATGTGCGATCATCTTGAAACGTTCAGATCACTTACAACTCAATAGATTCTACCTTCTTGTAGCGTTTCAGCCTGATTGGACCTTGTTTTCACACAAATTGACCCAGAATGATGTGAAATTGTGCTTCGTGCAACATAATTCTGGGTGCCATTTAAAAACCATAAGTGCTAATGACTCCATTCCTTTTTGTGGTTGTAGGGGCTGTTGATTGGAGTACACTAAAACAAACCTAACCTCTCTAGGACATTCAGAAGCCAAGTTATAAGCCCACAAAGGTGTAACTGGACTACTTCTTTAAAGTGACACAAGGCCTGGTGACCTTTGGGACACGATTTTACCCCGTAGAGGAATGTGCGATCATCTTGAAACGTTCAGATCACTTACAACTCAATAGATTCTACCTTCTTGTTGCGTTTCAGCCTGATTGGACCTTGTTTTCACAAAAATTGACCCAGAATGATGTGAAATTGTGCTTCGTGCAACATAATTCTGCGTGCCATTTACACACCATGAGTGCTAATGACTCCATTCCTTTTTGTGGTTGTAGGGGCTGTTGATTGGAGTACATTAAAACAAACCTGATCTCTCTAGGACATTCAGAAGCCAAGTTATAAGCCCACAAAGGTGTAACTGGACTACTTTAAAGTGACACCAGGCCCGGTGACCTTTGGGACATGTTTTTACCCCCTATAGGAATGTGCGATCATCTTGAAACGTTCAGATCACTTACAACTCAATAGATTCTACCTTCTTGTAGCGTTTCAGCCTGATTGGACCTTGTTTTCACACAAATTGACCCAGAATGATGTGAAATTGTGCTTCGTGCAACATAATTCTGCGTGCCATTTACACACCATAAGTGCTAATGACTCCATTCCTTTTTGTGGTTGTAGGGGCTGTTGATTGGAGTACATTAAAACAAACCTGATCTCTCTAGGACATTCAGAAGCCAAGTTATAAGCCCACAAAGGTGTAACTGGACTACTTTAAAGTGACACCAGGCCCGGTGACCTTTGGGACATGTTTTTACCCCCTATAGGAATGTGCGATCATCTTGAAACGTTCAGATCACTTACAACTCAATAGATTCTACCTTCTTGTAGCGTTTCAGCCTGATTGGACCTTGTTTTCACACAAATGGACCCAGAATGATGTGAAATTGTGCTTCGTGCAACATAATTCTGGGTGCCATTTACAAACCATAAGTGCTAATGACTCCATTCCTTTTTGTGGTTGTAGGGGCTGTTGATTGGAGTACACATTAAAACAAACCTGATCTCTCTAGGACATTCAGAAGCCAAGTTATAAGCCCACAAATGTGTAACTGGACTACTTCTTTAAATTGACTCCAGATCCGGTGACCTTTGGGACATGGTTTGACCCCCTTAGGAAAGTGCTATCATCATGAAACGTTCAGATCACTTACAACTCAATAGATTCTACCTTCTTGTAACGTTTCAGCCTGACTGGACCTTGTTTTCACACAAATGAACCCAGAATGATGTGAAATTGTGCTTCGTGCAACATAATTCTGGGTGCCATTTACAAACCATAAGTGCTAATGACTCCATTCCTTTTTGTGGTTGTAGGGGCTGTTGATTGGAGTACACTAAAACAAACCTGATTGCTCTAGGACACTCAGAAGCCAAGTTATAAGCCCACAAATGTGTAACTGGACTACTTCTTTAAATTGACACCAGATCCGGTGACCTTTGGGACATGGTTTGACCCCCTTAGGTAAGAGCTATCATCATGAAACGTTCAGATCACTTACAACTCAATAGATTCTACCTTCCTGTAACGTTTCAGCCTGATTGGACCTTGTTTTCACACAAATGGACCCAGAATGATGTGAAATTGTTCTTCGTGCAACATAATTCTGGGTGCCATTTACAAACCATAAGTGCTAATGACTCCATTCCTTTTTGTGGTTGTAGGGGCTGTTGATTGGAGTACATTAAAGCAAACCTGATCTCTCTAGGACATTCAGAAGCCAAGTTATAAGCCCACAAATGTGTAACTGGACTACTTCTTTAAATTGACACCAGATCCGGTGACCTTTGGGACATGAGTTGACCCCCTTAGGAAAGTGCTATCATAATGAAACGTTCAGATCACTTACAACTCAATAGATTCTACCTTCCTGTAACGTTTCAGCCTGATTGGACCTTGTTTTCACACAAATGAACCCAGAATGATGTGGAATTGTGCTTCGTGCAACATAATTCTGGGTGCCATTTAAAAACCATAAGTGCTAATGACTCCATTCCTTGTTGTGGTTGTAGGGGCTGTTGATTGGAGTACACTACAACCAACCTGATCTCTCTAGGACATTCAGAAGCCAAGTTATAAGCCCACAAATGTGTAACTGGACTACTTCTTTAAATTGACACCAGATCCGGTGACCTTTGGGACATGGTTTGACCCCCGTAGGAAAGTACTATCATCATGAAACGTTCGGATCACTTACAACTCAATAGATTCTACCTTCCTGTAACGTTTCAGCCCCATTGGACCTTGTTTTCACACAAATGAACCCAGAATGATGTGAAATTGTGCCTGGTGCAACATAATTCTGGGTGCCATTTACAAACCATAAGTGCTAATGACTCCATTCCTTTTTGTGGTTGTAGAGCTTTTGATTGGAGTACACTAAAACAAACCTAACCTCTCTCGGACATTCAGAAGCCAAGTTATAAGCCCACAAAGGTGTAACTGGACTACTTTAAAGTGACACCAGGCCCGGTGACCTTTGGGACATGTTTTTACCCCCTATAGGAATGTGCGATCATCTTGAAACGTTCAGATCACTTACAACTCAATAGATTCTACCTTCCTGTAACGTTTCAGCCTGATTGGACCTTGTTTTCACACAAATGAACCCAGAATGATGTGAAATTGTGCTTCGTGCAAAATAATTCTGGGTGCCATTTACAAACCATAAGTGCTAATGACTCCATTCATTTTTGTGGTTTTAGGGGCTGTTGATTGGAGTACACTAAAACAAACCTAACCTCTCTAGGACATTCAGAAGCCAAGTTATAAGCCCACAAATGTGTAACTGGACTACTTCTTTAAATTGACACCAGATCCGGTGACCTTTGGGACATGGTTTGACCCCCTTAGGAAAGTGCTATCATCATGAAACGTTCAGATCACTTACAACTCAATAGATTCTACCTTCCTGTAACGTTTCAGCCTGATTGGACCTTGTTTTCACACAAATGAACCCAGAATGATGTGGAATTGTGCTTCGTGCAACATAATTCTGGGTGCCATTTAAAAACCATAAGTGCTAATGACTCCATTCCTTGTTGTGGTTGTAGGGGCTGTTGATTGGAGTACACTACAACCAACCTGATCTCTCTAGGACATTCAGAAGCCAAGTTATAAGCCCACAAATGTGTAACTGGACTACTTCTTTAAATTGACACCAGATCCGGTGACCTTTGGGACATGGTTTGACCCCCGTAGGAAAGTACTATCATCATGAAACGTTCGGATCACTTACATCTCAATAGATTCTACCTTCCTGTAACGTTTCAGCCCCATTGGACCTTGTTTTCACACAAATGAACCCAGAATGATGTGAAATTGTGCCTGGTGCAACATAATTCTGGGTGCCATTTACAAACCATAAGTGCTAATGACTCCAGTCCTTTTTGTGGTTGTAGAGCTTTTGATTGGAGTACACTAAAACAAACCTAACCTCTCTCGGACATTCAGAAGCCAAGTTATAAGCCCACAAAGGTGTAACTGGACTACTTCTTTAAAGTGACACCAGGCCCGGTGACCTTTGGGACATGGTTTTACCCCCTATAGGAATGTGCGATCATCTTGAAACGTTCAGATCACTTACAACTCAATAAATTCTACCTTCTTGTAGCGTTTCAGCCTGACTGGACCTTGTTTTCACACAAATGGACCCAGAATGATGTGAAATTGTGCTTCGTGCAACATAATTCTGGGTGCCATTTACAAACCATAAGTGCTAATGACTCCATTCCTTTTTGTGGTTGTAGGGGCTGTTGACTGGAGTACATTAAAATAAACCTGATCTCTCTAGGACATTCAGAAGCCAAGTTATAAGCCCACAAAGGTGTAACTGGACTACTTTAAAGTGACACCAGGCCCGGTGACCTTTGGGACATGTTTTTACCCCCTATAGGAATGTGCGATCATCTTGAAACGTTCAAATCACTTACAACTCAATAGATTCTACCTTCTTGTAGCGTTTCAGCCTGATTGGACCTTGTTTTCACACAAATGGACCCAGAATGATGTGAAATTGTGCTTCGTGCAACATAATTCTGGGTGCCATTTACAAACCATAAGTGCTAATGACTCCATTCCTTTTTGTGGTTGTAGGGGCTGTTGTTTGTAGTACATTAAAACAAACCTGATCTCTCTAGGACATTCAGAAGCCAAGTTATAAGCCCACAAAGGTGTAACTGGACTACTTCTTTAAATTGACACCAGATCCGGTGACCTTTGGGACATGGTTTGACCCCCTTAGGAAAGTGCTATCATCATGAAACGTTCAGATCACTTACAACTCAATAGATTCTACCTTCCTGTAACGTTTCAGCCTGACTGGACCTTGTTTTCACACAAATGAACCCAGAATGATGTGAAATTGTACTTCGTGCAACATAATTCTGGGTGCCATTTAAAAACCATAAGTGCTAATGACTCCATTCATTTTTGTGGTTGTAGGGGCTGTTGATTGGAGTATACTAAAACAAACCTGATCTCTCTAGGACATTCAGAAGCCAAGTTATAAGCCCACAAATGTGTAACTGGACTACTTCTTTAAATTGACACCAGATCCGGTGATCTTTGGGACATGGTTTGACCCCCCTATAGGAATGTGCGATCATCATGAAACGTTCAGATCACTTACAACTCAATAGATTCTACCTTCTTGTAGCGTTTCAGCCTGATTGGACCTTGTTTTCACACAAATTGACCCAGAATGATGTGAAATTGTGCTTCGTGCAACATATTTCTGCGTGCCATTTACACACCATAAGTGCTAATGACTCCATTCCTTTTTGTGGTTGTAGGGGCTGTTGATTGGAGTACATTAAAACAAACCTGATCTCTCTAGGACATTCAGAAGCCAAGTTATTAGCCCACAAAGGTGTAACTGGACTACTTTAAAGTGACACCAGGCCCGGAGACCTTTGGGACATGTTTTTACCCCCTATAGGAATGTGCGATCATCATGAAACGTTCAGATCACTTACAACTCAATAGATTCTACCTTCTTGTAACATTTCAGCCTGATTGGACCTTGTTTTCACACAAATGAACCCAGAATGATGTGAAATTGTGCTTCGTGCAACATAATTCTGGGTGCCATTTACAAACCATAAGTGCTAATGACTCCATTCCTTTTTGTGGTTGTAGGGGCTGTTTATTGGAGTACACTAAAACAAACCTGATCTCTCTAGGACATTCAGAAGCCAAGTTATAAGCCCACAAATGTGTAACTGGACTACTTCTTTAAAGTGACACCAGATCCGGTGAACTTTGGGACATGGTTTGACCCCCTTAGGAAAGTGCTATCATCGTGAAACGTTCAGATCACTTACAACTTAATAGATTCTACCTTCCTGTAACGTTTCAGCCTGATTGGACCTTGTTTTCACACAAATGAACCCAGAATGATGTGAAATTGTGCTTCGTGCAACATAATTCTGGGTGCCATTTAAAAACCATAAGTGCTAATGACTCCATTCCTTTTTGTGGTTGTAGGGGCTGTTGATTGGAGTACACTAAAACAAACCTGATCACTCTAGGACATTCAGAAGCCAAGTTATAAGCCCACAAATGTGTAACTGGACTACTTCTTTAAATTGACACCAGATCCGGTGACCTTTGGGACATGGTTTGACCCCCTTAGGAAAGAGCTATCATCATGAAACGTTCAGATCACTTACAACTCAATAGATTCTACCTTCCTGTAACGTTTCAGCCTGATTGGACCTTGTTTTCACACAAATGAACCCAGAATGATGTGAAATTGTGCTTCGTGCAACATAATTCTGGGTGCCATTTACAAACCATAAGGCTAATGACTCCATTCCTTTTTGTGGTTGTAGGGGCTTTTGATTGGAGTACACTAAAACAAACCTAACCTCTCTAGGACATTCAGAAGCCAAGTTATAAGCCCACAAAGGTGTAACTGGACTACTTCTTTAAAGTGACACCAGGCCTGGTGACCTTTGGGACACGATTTTACCCCCTAGAGGAATGTGCGATCATCTTGAAACGTTCAGATCACTTACAACTCAATAGATTCTACCTTCTTGTAGCGTTTCAGCCTGATTGGACCTTGTTTTCACACAAATTGACCCAGAATGATGTGAAATTGTGCTTCGTGCAACATATTTCTGCGTGCCATTTACACACCATAAGTGCTAATGACTCCATTCCTTTTTGTGGTTGTAGGGGCTGTTGATTGGAGTACATTAAAACAAACCTGATCTCTCTAGGACATTCAGAAGCCAAGTTATTAGCCCACAAAGGTGTAACTGGACTACTTTAAAGTGACACCAGGCCCGGTGACCTTTGGGACATGTTTTTACCCCCTATAGGAATGTGCGATCATCTTGAAACGTTCAGATCACTTACAACTCAATAGATTCTACCTTCTTGTAGCGTTTCAGCCTGATTGGACCTTGTTTTCACACAAATTGACCCAGAATGATGTGAAATTGTGCTTCGTGCAACATAATTCTGCGTGCCATTTACACACCATAAGTGCTAATGACTCCATTCCTTTTTGTGGTTGTAGGGGCTGTTGATTGGAGTACATTAAAACAAACCTGATCTCTCTAGGACATTCAGAAGCCAAGTTATAAGCCCACAAAGGTGTAACTGGACTACTTTAAAGTGACACCAGGCCCGGTGACCTTTGGGACATGTTTTTACCCCCTATAGGAATGTGCGATCATCTTGAAACATTCAGATCACTTACAACTCAATAGATTCTACCTTCTTGTAGCGTTTCAGCCTGATTGGATCTTGTTTTCACACAAATGGACCCAGAATGATGTGAAATTGTGCTTCGTGCAACATAATTCTAGGTGCCATTTACACACCATACATGCTAATGACTCCATTCCTTTTTGTGGTTGTAGGGGCTGTTGATTGGAGTACATTAAAACAAACCTGATCTCTCTAGGATATTCAGAAGCCAAGTTATAAGCCCACAAAGGTGTAACTGGACTACTTTAAAGTGACACCAGGCCCGGTGACCTTTGGGACATGTTTTTACCCCCTATAGGAATGTGCGATCATCTTGAAACGTTCAGATCACTTACAACTCAATAGATTCTACCTTCTTGTAGCGTTTCAGCCTGATTGGACCTTGTTTTCACACAAATGGACCCAGAATGATGTGAAATTGTGCTTCGTGCAACATAATTCTGGGTGCCATTTACAAACCATAAGTGCTAATGACTCCATTCCTTTTTGTGGTTGTAGGGGCTGTTGATTGGAGTACATTAAAACAAACCTGATCTCTCTAGGACATTCAGAAGCCAAGTTATAAGCCCACAAATGTGTAACTGGACTACTTCTTTAAATTGACACCAGATCCGGTGACCTTTGGGACATGGTTTGACCCCCTTAGGAAAGTGCTATCATCATGAAACGTTCAGATCACTTACAACTCAATAGATTCTACCTTCCTGTAACATTTCAGCCTGACTGGACCTTGTTTTCACACAAATGAACCCAGAATGATGTGAAATTGTGCTTCGTGCAACATAATTCTGGGTGCCATTTACAAACCATAAGTGCTAATGACTCCCTTCCTTTTTGTGGTTGTATGGGCTGTTGATTGGAGTACATTAAAACAATCCTGATCTCTCTAGGACATTCAGAAGCCAAGTTATAAGCCCACAAATGTGTAACTGGACTACTTCTTTAAATTGACACCAGATCCGGTGACCTTTGGGACATGGTTTGACCCCCTTAGGAAAGTGCTATCATCATGAAACGTTCAGATCACTTACAAGTCAATAGATTCTACCTTCCTGTAACATTTCAGCCTGACTGGACCTTGTTTTCACACAAATGAACCCAGAATGATGTGAAATTGTGCTTCGTGCAACATAATTCTGGGTGCCATTTACAAACCATAAGTGCTAATGACTCCATTCCTTTTTGTGGTTGTAGGGGCTGTTGATTGGAGTACACTAAAACAAACCTGATTGCTCTAGGACATTCAGAAGCCAAGTTATAAGCCCACAAATGTGTAACTGGACTACTTTAAATTGACACCAGATCCGGTGACCTTTGGGACATGGTTTGACCCCCTTAGGAAAGCACTATCATCATGAAACGTTCAGATCACTTACAACTCAATAGATTCTACCTTCCTGTAATGTTTCAGCCTGATTGGAACCTTGTTGTCACACAAATGAACCCAGAATGATGTGAAATTGTGCTTCGTGCAACATAATTCTGGGTGCCAATTAAAAACCATAAGTGCTAATGACTCCATTCCTTTTTGTGGTTGTAGGGGCTGTTGATTGGAGTATACTAAAACAAAACTGATCTCTCTAGGACATTCAGAAGCCAAGTTATAAGCCCACAAATGTGTAACTGGACTACTTCTTTAAATTGACACCAGATCCGGTGACCTTTGGGACATGGTTTGACCCCCTATAGGAATGTGTGATCATCATGAAACGTTCAGATCACTTACAACTCAATAGATTCTACCATCTTGTAACATTTCAGCTCGATTGGACCTTGTTTTCACACAAATGAACCCAGAATGATGTGAAATTGTGCTTCGTGCAACATAATTCTGGGTGCCATTTACAAACCATAAGTGCTAATGACTCCATTCCTTTTTGTGGTTGTAGGGGCTGTTTATTGGAGTACACTAAAACAAACCTGATCTCTCTAGGACATTCAGAAGCCAAGTTATAAGCCCACAAATGTGTAACTGGACTACTTCTTTAAATTGACACCAGATCCGGTGAACTTTGGGACATGGTTTGACCCCCTTAGGAAAGTGCTATCATCGTGAAACGTTCAGATCACTTACAACTCAATAGATTCTACCTTCCTGTAACGTTTCAGCCTGATTGGACCTTGTTTTCACACAAATGAACCCAGAATGATGTGAAATTGTGCTTCGTGCAACATAATTCTGGGTGCCATTTAAAAACCATAAGTGCTAATGACTCCATTCCTTTTTGTGGTTGTAGGGGCTGTTGATTGGAGTACACTAAAACAAACCTGATCACTCTAGGACATTCAGAAGCCAAGTTATAAGCCCACAAATGTGTAACTGGACTACTTCTTTAAATTGACACCAGATCCGGTGACCTTTGGGACATGGTTTGACCCCCTTAGGAAAGAGCTATCATCATGAAACGTTCAGATCACTTACAACTCAATAGATTCTACCTTCCTGTAACGTTTCAGCCTGATTGGACCTTGTTTTCACACAAATGAACCCACAATGATGTGAAATTGTGCTTCGTGCAACATAATTCTGGGTGCCATTTACAAACCATAAGGCTAATGACTCCATTCCTTTTTGTGGTTGTAGGGGCTTTTGATTGGAGTACACTAAAACAAACCTAACCTCTCTAGGACATTCAGAAGCCAAGTTATAAGCCCACAAAGGTGTAACTGGACTACTTCTTTAAAGTGACACCAGGCCTGGTGACCTTTGGGACACGATTTTACCCCCTAGAGGAATGTGCGATCATCTTGAAACGTTCAGATCACTTACAACTCAATAGATTCTACCTTCTTGTAGCGTTTCAGCCTGATTGGACCTTGTTTTCACACAAATTGACCCAGAATGATGTGAAATTGTGCTTCGTGCAACATAATTCTGCGTGCCATTTACACACCATAAGTGCTAATGACTACATTCCTTTTTGTGGTTGTAGGGGCTGTTGATTGGAGTACATTAAAACAAACCTGATCTCTCTAGGACATTCAGAAGCCAAGTTATAAGCCCACAAAGGTGTAACTGGACTACTTTAAAGTGACACCAGGCCCGGTGACCTTTGGGACATGTTTTTACCCCCTATAGGAATGTGCGATCATCTTGAAACGTTCAGATCACTTACAACTCAATAGATTCTACCTTCTTGTAGCGTTTCAGCCTGATTGGACCTTGTTTTCACACAAATTGACCCAGAATGATGTGAAATTGTCCTTCGTGCAACATAATTCTGCGTGCCATTTACACACCATAAGTGCTAATGACTCCATTCCTTTTTGTGGTTGTAGGGGCTGTTGATTGGAGTACATTAAAACAAACCTGATCTCTCTAGGACATTCAGAAGCCAAGTTATAAGCCCACAAAGGTGTAACTGGACTACTTTAAAGTGACACCAGGCCCGGTGACCTTTGGGACATGTTTTTACCCCCTATAGGAATGTGCGATCATCTTGAAACATTCAGATCACTTACAACTCAATAGATTCTACCTTCTTGTAGCGTTTCAGCCTGATTGGATCTTGTTTTCACACAAATGGACCCAGAATGATGTGAAATTGTGCTTCGTGCAACATAATTCTAGGTGCCATTTACACACCATACATGCTAATGACTCCATTCCTTTTTGTGGTTGTAGGGGCTGTTGATTGGAGTACATTAAAACAAACCTGATCTCTCTAGGACATTCAGAAGCCAAGTTATAAGCCCACAAAGGTGTAACTGGACTACTTTAAAGTGACACCAGGCCCGGTGACCTTTGGGACATGGTTTGACCCCCTTAGGAAAGTGCTATCATCATGAAACGTTCAGATCACTTACAACTCAATAGATTCTACCTTCCTGTAACGTTTCAGCCTGACTGGACCTTGTTTTCACACAAATGAACCCAGAATGATGTGAAATTGTGCTTCGTGCAACATAATTCTGGGTGCCATTTACAAACCATAAGTGCTAATGACTCCCTTCCTTTTTGTGGTTGTAGGGGCTGTTGATTGGAGTACATTACAACAATCCTGATCTCTCTAGGACATTCAGAAGCCAAGTTATAAGCCCACAAATGTGTAACTGGACTACTTCTTTAAATTGACACCAGATCCGGTGACCTTTGGGACATGGTTTGACCCCCTTAGGAAAGTGCTATCATCATGAAACGTTCAGATCACTTACAACTCAATAGATTCTACCTTCCTGTAACGTTTCAGCCTGACTGGACCTTGTTTTCACACAAATGAACCCAGAATGATGTGAAATTGTGCTTCGTGCAACATAATTCTGGGTGCCATTTACAAACCATAAGTGCTAATGACTCCATTCCTTTTTGTGGTTGTAGGGGCTGTTGATTGGAGTACATTAAAGCAAACCTGATCTCTCTAGGACATTCAGAAGCCATGTTATAAGCCCACAAATGTGTAACTGGACTACTTCTTTAAATTGACACCATATCCGGTGACCTTTGGGACATGGTTTGACCCCCTTAGGAAAGTGCTATCATCATGAAACGTTCAGATCACTTACAACTCAATAGATTCTACCTTCCTGTAACGTTTCAGCCTGACTGGACCTTGTTTTCACACAAATGAACCCAGAATGATGTGAAATTGTGCTTCGTGCAACATAATTTTGGGTGCCATTTACAAACCATAAGTGCTAATGACTCCCTTCCTTTTTGTGGTTGTAGGGGCTGTTGATTGGAGTACATTACAACAATCCTGATCTCTCTAGGACATTCAGAAGCCAAGTTATAAGCCCACAAATGTGTAACTGGACTACTTCTTTAAATTGACACCAGATCCGGTGACCTTTGGGACATGGTTTGACCCCCTTAGGAAAGTGCTATCATCATGAAACGTTCAGATCACTTACAACTCAATAGATTCTACCTTCCTGTAACGTTTCAGCCTGACTGGACCTTGTTTTCACACAAATGAACCCAGAATGATGTGAAATTGTGCTTCGTGCAACATAATTCTGGGTGCCATTTACAAACCATAAGTGCTAATGACTCCATTCCTTTTTGTGGTTGTAGGGGCTGTTGATTGGAGTACACTAAAACAAACCTGATTGCTCTAGGACACTCAGAAGCCAAATTATAAGCCCACAAATGTGTAACTGGACTACTTCTTTAAATTGACACCAGATCCGGTGACCTTTGGGACATGGTTTGACCCCCTTAGGAAAGCGCTATCATCATGAAACGTTCAGATCACTTACAACTCAATAGATTCTACCTTCCTGTAACGTTTCAGCCTGATTGGACCTTGTTTTCACACAAATGGACCCAGAATGATGTGAAATTGTGCTTCGTGCAACATAATTCTGGGTGCCATTTACAAACCATAAGTGCTAATGACTCCATTCCTTTTTGTGGTTGTAGGGGCTGTTGATTGGAGTACATTAAAGCAAACCTGATCTCTCTAGGACATTCAGAAGCCAAGTTATAAGCCCACAAATGTGTAACTGGACTACTTCTTTAAATTGACACCATATCCGGTGACCTTTGGGACATGGTTTGACCCCCTTAGGAAAGTGCTATCATCATGAAACGTTCAGATCACTTACAACTCAATAGATTCTACCTTCCTGTAACGTTTCAGCCTGACTGGACCTTGTTTTCACACAAATAAACCCAGAATGATGTGAAATTGTGCTTTGTGCAACATAATTCTGGGTGCCATTTACAAACCATAAGTGCTAATGACTCCATTCCTTTTTGTGGTTGTAGGGGCTGTTGATTGGAGTACACTAAAACAAACCTGATTGCTCTAGGACACTCAGAAGCCAAGTTATAAGCCCACAAATGTGTAACTGGACTACTTCTTTAAATTGACACCAGATCCGGTGACCTTTGGGACATGGTTTGACCCCCTTAGGAAAGCGCTATCATCATGAAACGTTCAGATCACTTACAACTCAATAGATTCTACCTTCCTGTAACGTTTCAGCCTGATTGGACCTTGTTTTCACACAAATGAACCCAGAATGATGTGAAATTGTGCTTCGTGCAACATAATTCTGGGTGCCATTTACAAACCATAAGTGCTAATGACTCCATTCCTTTTTGTGGTTTTAGGGGCTGTTGATTGGAGTACACTAAAACAAACCTAACCTCTCTAGGACATTCAGAAGCCAAGTTATAAGCCCACAAATGTGTAACTGGACTACTTCTTTAAAGTGACACCAGGCCCGGTGACCTTTGGGACACGGTTTTACCCCCTATAGGAATGTGCGATCATCTTGAAACGTTCAGATCACTTACAACTCAATAGATTCTACCGTCTTGTAGCGTTTCTGCCTGATTGGACCTTGTTTTCACACAAATGGACCCAGAATGATTTGAAATTGTGCTTCGTGCAACATAATTCTGGGTGCCATTTACAAACCATAAGTGCTAATGACTCCATTCCTTTTTGTGGTTGTAGGGGCTTTTGATTGGAGTACAATAAAACAAACCTGATCTCTCTAGGACATTCAGAAGCCAAGTTATAAGCCCACAAATGGGTAACTGGACTACTTCTTTAAATTGACACCAGATCCGGTGACCTTTGGGACATGGTTTGACCCCCTTAGGAAAGCGCTATCATCATGAAACGTTCAGATCACTTACAACTCAATAGATTCTACCTTCCTGTAAAGTTTCAGCCTGATTGGACCTTGTTTTCACACAAATGAACCCAGAATGATGTGAAATTGTGCTTCGTGCAACATAATTCTGGGTGCCATAAGTGCTAATGACTCCATTCCTTTTTGTGGTTGTAGGGGCTGTTGATTGGAGTATACTAAAACAAACCTGATCTCTCTAGGACATTCAGAAGCCAAGTTATAAGCCCACAAATGTGTAACTGGACTACTTCTTTAAATTGACACCAGATCCGGTGACCTTTGGGACATGGTTTGACCCCCTTAGGAAAGTGCTATCATCATGAAACGTTCAGATCACTTACAACTCAATAGATTCTACCTTCTTGTAACGTTTCAGCCTGATTGGACCTTGTTTTCACACAAATGGACCCAGAATGATGTGAAATTGTGCTTCGTGCAACATAATTCTGGGTGCCATTTACAAACCATAAGTGCTAATGACTCCATTCCTTTTTGTGGTTGTAGGGGCTTTTGATTGGAGTACACTAAAACAAACCTGATCTCTCTAGGACATTCAGAAGCCAAGTTATAAGCCCACAAATGTGTAACTGGACTACTTCTTTAAATTGACACCAGATCCGGTGACCTTTGGGACATGGTTTGACCCCCTTAGGAAAGTGCTATCATCATGAAACGTTCAGATCACTTACAACTCAATAGATTCTACCTTCCTGTAACGTTTCAGCGTGACTGGACCTTGTTTTCACACAAATGAACCCAGAATGATGTGAAATTGTGCTTCGTGCAACATAATTCTGGGTGCCATTTACAAACCATAAGTGCTAATGACTCCATTCCTTTTTGTGGTTGTAGGGGCTGTTGATTGGAGTACACTAAAACAAACCTGATTGCTCTAGGACACTCAGAAGCCAAATTATAAGCCCACAAATGTGTAACTGGACTACTTCTTTAAATTGACACCAGATCCGGTGACCTTTGGGACATGGTTTGACCCCCTTAGGAAAGCGCTATCATCATGAAACGTTCAGATCACTTACAACTCAATAGATTCTACCTTCCTGTAACGTTTCAGCCTGATTGGACCTTGTTTTCACACAAATGGACCCAGAATGATGTGAAATTGTGCTTCGTGCAACATAATTCTGGGTGCCATTTACAAACCATAAGTGCTAATGACTCCATTCCTTTTTGTGGTTGTAGGGGCTGTTGATTGGAGTACATTAAAGCAAACCTGATCTCTCTAGGACATTCAGAAGCCAAGTTATAAGCCCACAAATGTGTAACTGGACTACTTCTTTAAATTGACACCATATCCGGTGACCTTTGGGACATGGTTTGACCCCCTTAGGAAAGTGCTATCATCATGAAACGTTCAGATCACTTACAACTCAATAGATTCTACCTTCCTGTAACGTTTCAGCCTGACTGGACCTTGTTTTCACACAAATGAACCCAGAATGATGTGAAATTGTGCTTTGTGCAACATAATTCTGGGTGCCATTTACAAACCATAAGTGCTAATGACTCCATTCTTTTTGTGGTTGTAGGGGCTGTTGATTGGAGTACACTAAAACAAACCTGATTGCTCTAGGACACTCAGAAGCCAAGTTATAAGCCCACAAATGTGTAACTGGACTACTTCTTTAAATTGACACCAGATCCGGTGACCTTTGGGACATGGTTTGACCCCCTTAGGAAAGCGCTATCATCATGAAACGTTCAGATCACTTACAACTCAATAGATTCTACCTTCCTGTAACGTTTCAGCCTGATTGGACCTTGTTTTCACACAAATGAACCCAGAATGATGTGAAATTGTGCTTCGTGCAACATAATTCTGGGTGCCATTTACAAACCATAAGTGCTAATGACTCCATTCCTTTTTGTGGTTTTAGGGGCTGTTGATTGGAGTACACTAAAACAAACCTAACCTCTCTAGGACATTCAGAAGCCAAGTTATAAGCCCACAAATGTGTAACTGGACTACTTCTTTAAAGTGACACCAGGCCCGGTGACCTTTGGGACACGGTTTTACCCCCTTAAGGAATGTGCGATCATCTTGAAACGTTCAGATCACTTACAACTCAATAGATTCTACCTTCTTGTAGCGTTTCTGCCTGATTGGACCTTGTTTTCACCCAAATGGACCCAGAATGATTTGAAATTGTGCTTCGTGCAACATAATTCTGGGTGCCATTTACAAACCATAAGTGCTAATGACTCCATTCCTTTTTGTGGTTGTAGGGGCTTTTGATTGGAGTACAATAAAACAAACCTGATCTCTCTAGGACATTCAGAAGCCAAGTTATAAGCCCACAAATGGGTAACTGGACTACTTCTTTAAATTGACACCAGATCCGGTGACCTTTGGGACATGGTTTGACCCCCTTAGGAAAGCGCTATCATCATGAAACGTTCAGATCACTTACAACTCAATAGATTCTACCTTCCTGTAACGTTTCAGCCTGATTGGACCTTGTTTTCACACAAATGAACCCAGAATGATGTGAAATTGTGCTTCGTGCAACATAATTCTGGGTGCCATAAGTGCTAATGACTCCATTCCTTTTTGTGGTTGTAGGGGCTGTTGATTGGAGTATACTAAAACAAACCTGATCTCTCTAGGACATTCAGAAGCCAAGTTATAAGCCCACAAATGTGTAACTGGACTACTTCTTTAAATTGACACCAGATCCGGTGACCTTTGGGACATGGTTTGACCCCCTTAGGAAAGTGCTATCATCATGAAACGTTCAGATCACTTACAACTCAATAGATTCTACCTTCATGTAACGTTTCAGCCTGATTGGACCTTGTTTTCACACAAATGGACCCAGAATGATGTGAAATTGTGCTTCGTGCAACATAATTCTGGGTGCCATTTACAAACCATAAGTGCTAATGACTCCATTCCTTTTTGTGGTTGTAGGGGCTTTTGATTGGAGTACACTAAAACAAACCTGATCTCTCTAGGACATTCAGAAGCCAAGTTATAAGCCCACAAATGTGTAACTGGACTACTTCTTTAAATTGACACCAGATCCGGTGACCTTTGGGACATGGTTTGACCCCCTTAGGAAAGTGCTATCATCATGAAACGTTCAGATCACTTACAACTCAATAGATTCTACCTTCCTATAACGTCTCAGCCTGATTGGACCTTGTTTTCACACAAATGAACCCAGAATGATGTGAAATTGTGCTTCGTGCAACATAATTCTGGGTAACATTTACAAACCATAAGAATAATGACACCATTCCTTTTTGTGGTTGTAGGGGCTTTTGATTGGAGTACACTAAAACAAACCTAACCTCTCTAGGACATTCAGAAGCCAAGTTATAAGCCCACAAAGGTGTAACTGGACTACTTCTTTAAAGTGACACCAGGCCTGGTGACCTTTGGGACACGATTTTACCCCCTAGAGGAATGTGCGATCATCTTGAAACGTTCAGATCACTTACAACTCAATAGATTCTACCTTCTTGTAGCGTTTCAGCCTGATTGGACCTTGTTTTCACACAAATTGACCCAGAATGATGTGAAATTGTGCTTCGTGCAACATAATTCTGCGTGCCATTTACACACCATAAGTGCTAATGACTCCATTCCTTTTTGGGGTTGTAGGGGCTGTTGATTGGAGTACATTAAAACAAACCTGATCTCTCTAGGACATTCAGAAGCCAAGTTATAAGCCCACAAAGGTGTAACTGGACTACTTTAAAGGGACACCAGGCCCGGTGACCTTTGGGACATGTTTTTACCCCCTATAGGAATGTGCGATCATCTTGAAACGTTCAGATCACTTACAACTCAATAGATTCTACCTTCTTGTAGCGTTTCAGCCTGATTGGACCTTGTTTTCACACAAATGGACCCAGAATGATGTGAAATTGTGCTTCGTGCCACATAATTCTGGGTGCCATTTACAAACCATAAGTGCTAATGACTCCATTCCTTTTTGTGGTTGTAGGGGCTGTTGATTGGAGTACATTAAAACAATCCTGATCTCTCTAGGACATTCAGAAGCCAAGTTATAAGCCCACAAATGTGTAACTGGACTACTTCTTTAAATTGACACCAGATCCGGTGACCTTTGGGACATGGTTTGACCCCCTTAGGAAAGTGCTATCATCATGAAACGTTCAGATCACTTACAACTCAATAGATTCTACCTTCCTGTAACGTTTCAGCCTGACTGGACCTTGTTTTCACACAAATGAACCCAGAATGATGTGAAATTGTGCTTCGTGCAACATAATTCTGGGTGCCATTTACAAACCATAAGTGCTAATGACTCCCTTCCTTTTTGTGGTTGTAGGGGCTGTTGATTGGAGTACACTAAAACAAACCTGATCTCTCTAGGACATTCAGAAGCCAAGTTATAAGCCCACAAATGTGTAACTGGACTACTTCTTTAAATTGACACCAGATCCGGTGACCTTTGGGACATGGTTTGACCCCCTTAGGAAAGTGCTATCATCATGAAACGTTCAGATCACTTACAACTCAATAGATTCTACCTTCCTGTAACGTTTCAGCCTGACTGGACCTTGTTTTCACACAAATGAACCCAGAATGATGTGAAATTGTGCTTCGTGCAACATAATTCTGGGTGCCATTTACAAACCATAAGTGCTAATGACTCCATTCCTTTTTTTGGTTGTAGGGGCTGTTGATTGGAGTACACTAAAACAAACCTGATCTCTCTAGGACACTCAGAAGCCAAGTTATGAGCCCACAAATGTGTAACTGGACTACTTCTTTAAATTGACACCAGATCCGGTGACCTTTGGGATATGGTTTGACCCCCTTAGGAAAGCGCTATCATCATGAAACGTTCAGATCACTTACAACTCAATAGATTCTACCTTCCTGTAACGTTTCAGCCTGATTGGACCTTGTTTTCACACAAATGAACCCAGAATGATGTGAAATTGTGCTTCGTGCAACATAATTCTGGGTGCCATTTACAAACCATAAGTGCTAATGACTCCATTCCTTTTTGTGGTTGTAGGGGCTGTTGATTGGAGTACATTAAAGCAAACCTGATCTCTCTAGGACATTCAGAAGCCAAGTTATAAGCCCACAAATGTGTAACTGGACTACTTCTTTAAATTGACACCATATCCGGTGACCTTTGGGACATGGTTTGACCCCCTTAGGAAAGTGCTATCATCATGAAACGTTCAGATCACTTACAACTCAATAGATTCTACCTTCCTGTAACGTTTCAGCCTGACTGGACCTTGTTTTCACACAAATGAACCCAGAATGATGTGAAATTGTGCTTCGTGCAACATAATTCTGGGTGCCATTTACAAACCATAAGTGCTAATGACTCCATTCCTTTTTGTGGTTGTAGGGGCTGTTGATTGGAGTACACTAAAACAAACCTGATTGCTCTAGGACACTCAGAAGCCAAGTTATAAGCCCACAAATGTGTAACTGGACTACTTCTTTAAATTGACACCAGATCCGGTGACCTTTGGGACATGGTTTGACCCCCTTAGGAAAGCGCTATCATCATGAAACGTTCAGATCACTTACAACTCAATAGATTCTACCTTCCTGTAACGTTTCAGCCTGATTGGACCTTGTTTTCACACAAATGAACCCAGAATGATGTGAAATTGTGCTTCGTGCAACATAATTCTAGGTGCCATTTAAAAACCATAAGTGCTAATGACTCCATTCCTTTTTGTGGTTGTAGGGGCTGTTGATTGGAGTACACTAAAACAAACCTGATCTCTCTAGGACATTCAGAAGCCAAGTTATAAGCCCACAAATGTGTAACTGGACTACTTCTTTAAATTGACACCAGATCCAGTGACCTTTGGGACATGGTTTGACCCCCTTAGGAAAGTGCTATCATCATGAAACGATCAGATCACTTACAACTTAATAGATTCTACCTTCCTGTAACGTTTCAGCCTGATTGGATCTTGTTTTCACACAAATGAACCCAGAATGATGTGAAATTGTGCTTCGTGCAACATAATTCTGGGTGCAATTACAAACTATAAGGCTAATGACTCCATTCCTTTTTGTGGTTGCAGGGGCTTTTGATTGGAGTACACTAAAACAAACCTAACCTCTCTAGGACATTCAGAAGCCAAGTTATAAGCCCACAAAGGTGTAACTGGACTACTTCTTTAAAGTGACACCAGGCCTGGTGACCTTTGGGACACGATTTTACCCCCTATAGGAATGTGCGATCATCTTGAAACGTTCAGATCACTTACAACTCAATAGATTCTACCTTCTTGTAGCGTTTCAGCCTGATTGGACCTTGTTTTCACACAAATTGACCCAGAATGATGTGAAATTGTGCTTCGTGCAACATAATTCTGCGTGCCATTTACACACCATAACTGCTAATGACTCCATTCCTTTTTGTGGTTGTAGGGGCAGTTGATTGGAGTACATTAAAACAAACCTGATCTCTCTAGGACATTCAGAAGCCAAGTTATAAGCCCACAAAGGTGTAACTGGACTACTTTAAAGTGACACCAGGCCCGGTGACCTTTGGGACATGTTTTTACCCCCTATAGGAATGTGTGATCATCTTGAAACGTTCAGATCACTTACAACTCAATAGATTCTAACTTCTTGTAGCGTTTCAGCCTGATTGGACCTTGTTTTCACACAAATGGACCCAGAATGATGTGAAATTGTGCTTCGTGCAACATAATTCTGGGTGCCATTTACAAACCATAAGTGCTAATGACTCCATTCCTTTTTGTGGTTGTAGGGGCTGTTGATTGGAGTACATTAAAACAAACCTGATCTCTCTAGGACATTCAGAAGCCAAGTTATAAGCCCACAAATGTGTAACTGGACTACTTCTTTAAATTGACACCAGATCCGGTGACCTTTGGGACATGGTTTGACCCCCTTAGGAAAGTGATATCATCATGAAACGTTCAGATCACTTACAACTCAATAGATTCTACCTTCCTGTAACGTTTCAGCCTGACTGGACCTTGTTTTCACACAAATGAACCCAGAATGATGTGAAATTGTGCTTCGTGCAACATAATTCTGGGTGCCATATACAAACCATAAGTGCTAATGACTCCCTTCCTTTTTGTGGTTGTAGGGGCTGTTGATTGGAGTACATTAAAACAACCCTGATCTCGCTAAGACATTCAGAAGCCAAGTTATAAGCCCACAAATGTGTAACTGGACTACTTCTTTAAATTGACACCAGATCCGGTGACCTTTGGGACATGGTTTGACCCCCTTAGGAAAGTGCTATCATCATGAAACGTTCAGATCACTTACAACTCAATAGATTCTACCTTCCTGTAACGTTTCAGCCTGACTGGACCTTGTTTTCACACAAATGAACCAAGAATGATGTGAAATTGTGCTTCGTGCAACATAATTCTGGGTGCCATTTACAAACCATACGTGCTAATGACTCCATTCCTTTTTGTGGTTGTAGGGGCTGTTGATTGGAGTACACTAAAACAAACCTGATTGCTCTAGGAAACTCAGAAGCCAAGTTATAAGCCCACAAATGTGTAACTGGACTACTTTAAAGTTACACCAGGCCCGGTGACCTTTGGGACATGTTTTTACCCCCTATAGGAATGTGCGATCATCATGAAACGTTCAGATCACTTACAACTCAATAGATTCTACCTTCTTGTAACGTTTCAACCTGATTGGACCTTGTTTTCACACAAATGGACCCAGAACGATGTGAAATTGTGCTTCGTGCAACATAATTTTGGGTGCCATTTACAAACCATAGGTGCTAATGACTCCATTCCTTTTTGTGGTTGTAGGGGCTGTTGATTGGAGTACATTAAAACAAACCTGATCTCTCTAGGACATTCAGAAGCCAAGTTATAAGCCCACAAATGTGTAACTGGACTACTTCTTTAAATTGACACCAGATCCGGTGACCTTTGGGACATGGTTTGACCCCCTTAGGAAAGTGCTATCATCATGAAACGTTCAGATCACTTACAACTCAATAGATTCTACCTTCCTGTAACATTTCAGCCTGATTGGACCTTGTTTTCACACAAATGAACCCAGAATGATGTGGAATTGTGCTTCGTGCAACATAATTCTGGGTGCCATTTAAAAACCATAAGTGCTAATGACTCCATTCCTTTTTGTGGTTGTAGGGGCTGTTGATTGGAGTACACTACAACAAACCTGATCTCTCTAGGACATTCAGAAGCCAAGTTATAAGCCCACAAATGTGTAACTGGACTACTTCTTTAAATTGACACCAGATCCGGTGACCTTTGGGACATGGTTTGACCCCCGTAGGAAAGTACTATCATCATGAAACGTTCGGATCACTTACAACTCAATAGATTCTACCTTCCTGTAACGTTTCAGCCTGATTGGACCTTGTTTTCACACAAATGAACCCAGAATGATGTGAAATTGTGCTTGGTGCAACATAATTTTGGGTGCCATTTACAAACCATAAGTGCTAATGACTCCATTCCTTTTTGTGGTTGTAGAGCTTTTGATTGGAGTACACTAAAACAAACCTAACCTCTCTAGGACATTCAGAAGCCAAGTTATAAGCCCAAAAAGGTGTAACTGGACTACTTTAAAGTGACACCAGGCCCGGTGACCTTTGGGACATGTTTTTACCCCCTATAGGAATGTGCGATCATCTTGAAACGTTCAGATCACTTACAACTCAATAGATTCTACCTTCTTGTAGCGTTTCAGCCTGATTGGACCTTGTTTTCACACAAATGGACCCAGAATGATGTGAAATTGTGCTTCGTGCAACATAATTCTGGGTGCGATTTACAAACCATAAGTGCTAATGACTCCATTCCTTTTTGTGGTTGTAGGGGCTGTTGATTGGAGTACATTAAAACAAACCTTATCTCTCTAGGACATTCAGAAGCCAAGTTATAAGCCCACAAATGTGTAACTGGACTACTTCTTTAAATTGACACCAGATCCAGTGACCTTTGGGACATGGTTTGACCCCCTTAGGAAAGTGCTATCATCATGAAACGATCAGATCACTTACAACTTAATAGATTCTACCTTCCTGTAACGTTTCAGCCTGATTGGATCTTGTTTTCACACAAATGAACCCAGAATGATGTGAAATTGTGCTTCGTGGAACATAATTCTGGGTGCAATTACAAACTATAAGGCTAATGACTCCATTCCTTTTTGTGGTTGCAGGGGCTTTTGATTGGAGTACACTAAAACAAACCTAACCTCTCTAGGACATTCAGAAGCCAAGTTATAAGCCCACAAAGGTGTAACTGGACTACTTCTTTAAAGTGACACCAGGCCTGGTGACCTTTGGGACACGATTTTACCCCCTATAGGAATGTGCGATCATCTTGAAACGTTCAGATCACTTACAACTCAATAGATTCTACCTTCTTGTAGCATTTCAGCCTGATTGGACCTTGTTTTCACACAAATTGACCCAGAATGATGTGAAATTGTGCTTCGTGCAACATAATTCTGCGTGCCATTTACACACCATAACTGCTAATGACTCCATTCCTTTTTGTGGTTGTAGGGGCAGTTGATTGGAGTACATTAAAACAAACCTGATCTCTCTAGGACATTCAGAAGCCAAGTTATAAGCCCACAAAGGTGTAACTGGACTACTTTAAAGTGACACCAGGCCCGGTGACCTTTGGGACATGTTTTTACCCCCTATAGGAATGTGTGATCATCTTGAAACGTTCAGATCACTTACAACTCAATAGATTCTAACTTCTTGTAGCGTTTCAGCCTGATTGGACCTTGTTTTCACACAAATGGACCCAGAATGATGTGAAATTGTGCTTCGTGCAACATAATTCTGGGTGCCATTTACAAACCATAAGTGCTAATGACTCCATTCCTTTTTGTGGTTGTAGGGGCTGTTGATTGGAGTACATTAAAACAAACCTGATCTCTCTAGGACATTCAGAAGCCAAGTTATAAGCCCACAAATGTGTAACTGGACTACTTCTTTAAATTGACACCAGATCCGGTGACCTTTGGGACATGGTTTGACCCCCTTAGGAAAGTGATATCATCATGAAACGTTCAGATCACTTACAACTCAATAAATTCTACCTTCCTGTAACGTTTCAGCCTGACTGGACCTTGTTTTCACACAAATGAACCCAGAATGATGTGAAATTGTGCTTCGTGCAACATAATTCTGGGTGCCATATACAAACCATAAGTGCTAATGACTCCCTTCCTTTTTGTGGTTGTAGGGGCTGTTGATTGGAGTACATTAAAACAAACCTGATCTCGCTAAGACATTCAGAAGCCAAGTTATAAGCCCACAAATGTGTAACTGGACTACTTCTTTAAATTGACACCAGATCCGGTGACCTTTGGGACATGGTTTGACCCCCTTAGGAAAGTGCTATCATCATGAAACGTTCAGATCACTTACAACTCAATAGATTCTACCTTCCTGTAACGTTTCAGCCTGACTGGACCTTGTTTTCACACAAATGAACCAAGAATGATGTGAAATTGTGCTTCGTGCAACATAATTCTGGGTGCCATTTACAAACCATAAGTGCTAATGACTCCATTCCTTTTTGTGGTTGTAGGGGCTGTTGATTGGAGTACACTAAAACAAACCTGATTGCTCTAGGAAACTCAGAAGCCAAGTTATAAGCCCACAAATGTGTAACTGGACTACTTTAAAGTTACACCAGGCCCGGTGACCTTTGGGACATGTTTTTACCCCCTATAGGAATGTGCGATCATCATGAAACGTTCAGATCACTTACAACTCAATAGATTCTACCTTCTTGTAACGTTTCAACCTGACTGGACCTTGTTTTCACACAAATGGACCCAGAACGATGTGAAATTGTGCTTCGTGCAACATAATTTTGGGTGCCATTTACAAACCATAGGTGCTAATGACTCCATTCCTTTTTGTGGTTGTAGGGGCTGTTGATTGGAGTACATTAAAACAAACCTGATCTCTCTAGGACATTCAGAAGCCAAGTTATAAGCCCACAAATGTGTAACTGGACTACTTCTTTAAATTGACACCAGATCCGGTGACCTTTGGGACATGGTTTGACCCCCTTAGGAAAGTGCTATCATCATGAAACGTTCAGATCACTTACAACTCAATAGATTCTACCTTCCTGTAACATTTCAGCCTGATTGGACCTTGTTTTCACACAAATGAACCCAGAATGATGTGGAATTGTGCTTCGTGCAACATAATTCTGGGTGCCATTTAAAAACCATAAGTGCTAATGACTCCATTCCTTTTTGTGGTTGTAGAGCTTTTGATTGGAGTACACTAAAACAAACCTAACCTCTCTAGGACATTCAGAAGCCAAGTTATAAGCCCAAAAAGGTGTAACTGGACTACTTTAAAGTGACACCAGGCCCGGTGACCTTTGGGACGTGTTTTTACCCCCTATAGGAATGTGCGATCATCTTGAAACGTTCAGATCACTTACAACTCAATAGATTCTACCTTCTTGTAGCGTTTCAGCCTGATTGGACCTTGTTTTCACACAAATGGACCCAGAATGATGTGAAATTGTGCTTCGTGCAACATAATTCTGGGTGCGATTTACAAACCATAAGTGCTAATGACTCCATTCCTTTTTGTGGTTGTAGGGGCTGTTGATTGGAGTACATTAAAACAAACCTTATCTCTCTAGGACATTCAGAAGCCAAGTTATAAGCCCACAAATGTGTAACTGGACTACTTCTTTAAATTGACACCAGATCCGGTGACCTTTGGGACATGGTTTGACCCCCTTAGGAAAGTGCTATCATCATGAAACGTTCAGATCACTTACAACTCAATAGATTCTACCTTCCTGTAACGTTTCAGCCTGACTGGACCTTGTTTTCACACAAATGAACCAAGAATGATGTGAAATTGTGCTTCGTGCAACATAATTCTGGGTGCCATTTACAAACCATAAGTGCTAATGACTCCATTCCTTTTTGTGGTTGTAGGGGCTGTTGATTGGAGTACACTAAAACAAACCTGATTGCTCTAGGAAACTCAGAAGCCAAGTTATAAGCCCACAAATGTGTAACTGGACTACTTTAAAGTTACACCAGGCCCGGTGACCTTTGGGACATGTTTTTACCCCCTATAGGAATGTGCGATCATCATGAAACGTTCAGATCACTTACAACTCAATAGATTCTACCTTCTTGTAACGTTTCAACCTGATTGGACCTTGTTTTCACACAAATGGACCCAGAACGATGTGAAATTGTGCTTCGTGCAACATAATTTTGGGTGCCATTTACAAACCATAGGTGCTAATGACTCCATTCCTTTTTGTGGTTGTAGGGGCTGTTGATTGGAGTACATTAAAACAAACCTGATCTCTCTAGGACATTCAGAAGCCAAGTTATAAGCCCACAAATGTGTAACTGGACTACTTCTTTAAATTGACACCAGATCCGGTGACCTTTGGGACATGGTTTGACCCCCTTAGGAAAGTGCTATCATCATGAAACGTTCAGATCACTTACAACTCAATAGATTCTACCTTCCTGTAACATTTCAGCCTGATTGGACCTTGTTTTCACACAAATGAACCCAGAATGATGTGGAATTGTGCTTCGTGCAACATAATTCTGGGTGCCATTTAAAAACCATAAGTGCTAATGACTCCATTCCTTTTTGTGGTTGTAGGGGCTGTTGATTGGAGTACACTACAACAAACCTGATCTCTCTAGGACATTCAGAAGCCAAGTTATAAGCCCACAAATGTGTAACTGGACTACTTCTTTAAATTGACACCAGATCCGGTGACCTTTGGGACATGGTTTGACCCCCGTAGGAAAGTACTATCATCATGAAACGTTCGGATCACTTACAACTCAATAGATTCTACCTTCCTGTAACGTTTCAGCCTGATTGGACCTTGTTTTCACACAAATGAACCCAGAATGATGTGAAATTGTGCTTGGTGCAACATAATTTTGGGTGCCATTTACAAACCATAAGTGCTAATGACTCCATTCCTTTTTGTGGTTGTAGAGCTTTTGATTGGAGTACACTAAAACAAACCTAACCTCTCTAGGACATTCAGAAGCCAAGTTATAAGCCCAAAAAGGTGTAACTGGACTACTTTAAAGTGACACCAGGCCCGGTGACCTTTGGGACATGTTTTTACCCCCTATAGGAATGTGCGATCATCTTGAAACGTTCAGATCACTTACAACTCAATAGATTCTACCTTCTTGTAGCGTTTCAGCCTGATTGGACCTTGTTTTCACACAAATGGACCCAGAATGATGTGAAATTGTGCTTCGTGCAACATAATTCTGGGTGCGATTTACAAACCATAAGTGCTAATGACTCCATTCCTTTTTGTGGTTGTAGGGGCTGTTGATTGGAGTACATTAAAACAAACCTTATCTCTCTAGGACATTCAGAAGCCAAGTTATAAGCCCACAAATGTGTAACTGGACTACTTCTTTAAATTGACACCAGATCCGGTGACCTTTGGGACATGGTTTGACCCCCTTAGGAAAGTGCTATCATCATGAAACGTTCAGATCACTTACAACTCAATAGATTCTACCTTCCTGTAACGTTTCAGCCTGATTGGACCTTGTTTTCACACAAATGGACCCAGAATGAAGTGAAATTGTGCTTCGTGCAACATAATTCTGGGTGCCATTTACAAACCATAAGTGCTAATGACTCCATTCCTTTTTGTGGTTGTAGAGCTTTTGATTGGAGTACACTAAAACAAACCTAACCTCTCTAGGACATTCAGAAGCCAAGTTATAAGCCCACAAAGGTGTAACTGGACTACTTTAAAGTGACACCAGGCCCGGTGACCTTTGGGACATGTTTTTACCCCCTATAGGAATGTGCGATCATCTTGAAACGTTCAGATCACTTACAACTCAATAGATTCTACCTTCCTGTAACGTTTCAGCCTGACTGGACCTTGTTTTCACACAAATGAACCCAGAATGATGTGAAATTGTGCTTCGTGCAACATAATTCTGGGTGCCATTTACAAACCATAAGTGCTAATGACTCCATTCCTTTTTGTGGTTTTAGGGGCTGTTGATTGAAGTACACTAAAACAAACCTGACCTCTCTAGGACATTCAGAAGCCAAGTTATAAGCCCACAAAGGTGTAACTGGACTACTTCTTTAAAGTGACACCAGGCCCGGTGACCTTTGGGACATGGTTTGACCCCCTATAGGAATGTGCGATCATCATGAAACGTTCAGATCACTTACAACTGAATAGATTCTACCTTCCTGTAACGTTTCAGCCTGATTGGACCTTGTTTTCACACAAATGAACCCAGAATGATGTGAAATTGTGCTTGGTGCAACATAATTCTGGGTGCCATTTACAAACCATAAGTGCTAATGACTCCATTCCTTTTTGTGGTTGTAGAGCTTTTGATTGGAGTACACTAAAACAAACCTAACCTCTCTAGGACATTCAGAAGCCAAGTTATAAGCCCACAAAGGTGTAACTGGACTACTTTAAAGTGACACCAGGCCCGGTGACCTTTGGGACATGTTTTTACCCCCTATAGGAATGTGCGATCATCTTGAAACGTTCAGATCACTTACAACTCAATAGATTATTCCTTCTTGTAGCGTTTCAGCCTGATTGGACCTTGTTTTCACACAAATGGACCCAGAATGATGTGAAATTGTGCTTCGTGCAACATAATTCTGGGTGCCATTTACAAACCATAAGTGCTAATGACTCCATTCCTTTTTGTGGTTGTAGGGGCTGTTGATTGGAGTACATTAAAACAAACCTTATCTCTCCAGGACATTCAGAAGCCAAGTTATAAGCCCACAAATGTGTAACTGGACTACTTCTTTAAATTGACACCAGATCCGGTGACCTTTGGGACATGGTTTGACCCCCTTAGGAAAGTGCTATCATCATGAAACGTTCAGATCACTTACAACTCAATAAACTCTACCTTCCTGTAACGTTTCAGCCTGATTGGACCTTGTTTTCACACAAATGGACCCAGAATAATGTGAAATTGTGCTTCGTGCAACAGAATTCTGGGTGCCATTTACAAACCATAAGTGCTAATGACTCCATTCCTTTTTGTGGTTGTAGGGGCTGTTGATTGGAGTACATTAAAACAAACCTGACCTCTCTATGACATTCAGAAGCCAAGTTATAAGCCCACAAAGGTGTAACTGGACTACTTCTTTAAATTGACACCAGATCCGGTGACCTTTGGGACGTGGTTTGACCCCCTTAGGAAAGTGCTATCATAATGAAACGTTCAGATCACTTACAACTCAATAGATTCTACCTTCCTGTAACGTTTCAGCCTGATTGGACCTTGTTTTCACACAAATGAACCCAGAATGATGTGGAATTGTGCTTCGTGCAACATAATTATGGGTGCCATTTAAAAACCATAAGTGCTAATGACTCCATTCCTTTTTGTGGTTGTAGGGGCTGTTGATTGGAGTACACTACAACAAGCCTGATCTCTCTAGGACATTCAGAAGCCAAGTTATAAGCCCACAAATGTGTAACTGGACTACTTCTTTAAATTGACACCAGATCCGGTGACCTTTGGGACATGGTTTGACCCCCGTAGGAAAGTACTATCATCATGAAACGTTCGGATCACTTACAACTCAATAGATTCTACCTTCCTGTAACGTTTCAGCCCCATTGGACCTTGTTTTCACACAAATGAACCCAGAATGATGTGAAATTGTGCTTGGTGCAACATAATTCTGGGTGCCATTTACAAACCATAAGTGCTAATGACTCCATTCCTTTTTGTGGTTGTAGAGCTTTTGATTGGAGTACACTAAAACAAACCTAACCTCTCTAGGACATTCAGAAGCCAAGTTATAAGCCCACAAAGGTGTAACTGGACTACTTTAAAGTGACACCAGGCCCGGTGACCTTTGGGACATGTTTTTACCCCCTATAGGAATGTGCGATCATCTTGAAACGTTCAGATCACTTACAACTCAATAGATTCTACCTTCTTGTAGCGTTTCAGCCTGATTGGACCTTGTTTTCACACAATTGGACCCAGAATGATGTGAAATTGTGCTTCGTGCAACATAATTCTGGGTGCCATTTACAAACCATAAGTGCTAATGACTCAATTCTTTTTTGTGGTTGTAGGGGCTGTTGATTGGAGTACATTAAAACAAAACTGATCTCTCTAGGACATTCAGAAGCCAAGTTATAAGCCCACAAATGTGTAACTGGACTACTTCTTTAAATTGACACCAGATCCGGTGACCTTTGGGACATGGTTTGACCCCCTTAGGAAAGTGCTATCATCATGAAACGTTCAGATCACTTACAACTCAATAGATTCTACCTTCCTGTAACATTTCAGCCTGATTGGACCTTGTTTTCACACAAATGAACCCAGAATGATGTGGAATTGTGCTTCGTGCAACATAATTCTGGGTGCCATTTAAAACCATAAGTGCTAATGACTCCATTCCTTTTTGTGGTTGTAGGGGCTGTTGATTGGAGTACACTACAACAAACCTGATCTCTCTAGGACATTCAGAAGCCAAGTTATAAGCACACAAATGTGTAACTGGACTACTTCTTTAAATTGACACCAGATCCGGTGACCTTTGGGACATGGTTTGACCCCCGTAGGAAAGTACTATCATCATGAAACGTTCGGATCACTTACAACTCAATAGATTCTACCTTTCTGTAACGTTTCAGCCTGATTGGACCTTGTTTTCACACAAATGAACCCAGAATGATGTGGAATTGTGCTTCGTGCAACATAATTCTGGGTGCCATTTAAAAACCATAAGTGCTAATGACTCCATTCCTTTTTATGGTTGTAGGGGCTGTTGATTGGAGTACACTACAACAAACCTGATCTCTCTAGGACATTCAGAAGCCAAGTTATAAGCCCACAAATGTGTAACTGGACTACTTCTTTAAATTGACACCAGATCCGGTGACCTTTGGGACATGGTTTGACCCCCGTAGGAAAGTACTATCATCATGAAACGTTCGGATCACTTACAACTCAATAGATTCTAAATTCCTGTAACGTTTCAGCCCCATTGGACCTTGTTTTCACACAAATGAACCCAGAATGATGTGAAATTGTGCTTGGTGCACCATAATTCTGGGTGCCATTTACAAACCATAAGTGCTAATGACTCCATTCCTTTTTGTGGTTGTAGAGCTTTTGATTGGAGTACACTAAAACAAACCTAACCTCTCTAGGACATTCAGAAGCCAAGTTATAAGCCCACAAAGGTGTAACTGGACTACTTTAAAGTGACACCAGGCCCGGTGACCTTTGGGATATGTTTTTACCCCCTATAGGAATGTGCGATCATCTTGAAACGTTCAGATCACTTACAACTCAATAGATTCTACTTTCCTGTAACGTTTCAGCCTGATTGGACCTTATTTTCACACAAATGAACCCAGAATGATGTGAAATTGTGCTTCGTGCAACATAGTTCTGGGTGCCATTTACAAACCATAAGTGCTAATGACTCCATTCCTTTTTGTGGTTTTAGGGGCTGTTGATTGGAGTACACTAAAACAAACCTAACCTCTCTAGGACATTCAGAAGCCAAGTTATAAGCCCACAAATGTGTAACTGGACTACTTCTTTAAAGTGACACCAGGCCCGGTGACCTTTGGGACATGGTTTTACCCCCTATAGGAATGTGCGATCATCTTGAAACGTTCAGATCACTTACAACTCAATAGATTCTACCTTCTTGTAGCGTTTCAGCCTGATTGGACCTTGTTTTCACACAAATGGACCCAGAATGATGTGAAATTGTGCTTCGTGCAACATAATTCTGGGTGCCATTTACAAACCATAAGTGCTAATTACTCCATTCCTTTTTGTGGTTGTAGGGGCTTTTGATTGGAGTACACTAAAACAAACCTGATCTCTCTAGGACATTCAGAAGCCAAGTTATAAGCCCACAAATGTGTAACTGGACTACTTCTTTAAATTGACACCAGATCCGGTGACCTTTGGGACATGGTTTGACCCCCTTAGGAAAGTGCTATCATCATGAAACGTTCAGATCACTTACAACTCAAAAGATTCTACCTTCCTATAACGTTTCAGCCTGATTGGACCTTGTTTTCACACAAATGGAGCCAGAATGATGTGAAATTGTGCTTCGTGCAACATGATTCTGGGTGCCATTTACAAACCATAAGTGCTAATGACTCCATTCCTTTTTGTGGTTGTAGGGGCTGTTGATTGGAGTACATTAAAACAAACCTGATCTCTCTAGGACATTCAGAAGCCAAGTTATAAGCCCACAAAGGTGTAACTGGACTACTTTAAAGTGACACCAGGCCCGGTGACCTTTGGGACATGTTTTTACCCCCTATAGGAATGTGCGATCATCTTGAAACGTTCAGATCACTTACAACTCAATAGATTCTACCTTCTTGTAGCGTTTCAGCCTGATTGGACCTTGTTTTCACACAAATGGACCCAGAATGATGTGAAATTGTGCTTCGTGCAACATAACTCTGGGTGCCATTTACAAACCATAAGTGCTAATGACTCCATTCCTTTTTGTGGTTGCAGGGGCTGTTGATTGGAGTACATTAAAACAAACCTTATCTCTCCAGGACATTCAGAAGCCAAGTTATAAGCCCACAAATGTGTAACTGGACTACTTCTTTAAATTGACACCAGATCCGGTGACCTTTGGCACATGGTTTGACCCCCTTAGGAAAGTGCCATCATCATGAAACGTTCAGATCACTTACAACTCAATAGATTCTACCTTCCTGTAATGTTTCAGCCTGACTGGACCTTGTTTTCACACAAATGAACCCAGAATGATGTGAAATTGTGCTTCGTGCAACATAATTCTGGGTGCCATTTAAAAACCATAAGTGCTAATGACTCAATTCCTTTTTGTGGTTGTAGGGGCTGTTGATTGGAGTATACTAAAACAAACCTGATCTCTCTAGGACATTCAGAAGCCAAGTTATAAGCCCACAAATGTGTAACTGGACTACTTCTTTAAATTGACACCAGATCCGGTGACCTTTGGGACATGGTTTGACCCCCTTAGGAAAGTGCTATCATCTTGAAACGTTCAGATCACTTACAACTCAATAGATTCTACCTTCCTGTAACGTTTCAGCCTGATTGGACCTTGTTTTCACACAAATGGACCCAGAATAATGTGAAATTGTGCTTCGTGCAACAGAATTCTGGGTGCCATTTACAAACCATAAGTGCTAATGACTCCATTCCTTTTTGTGGTTGTAGGGGCTGTTGATTGGAGTACACTAAAACAAACCTGACCTCTCTATGACATTCAGAAGCCACGTTATAAGCCCACAAAGGTGTAAATGGACTACTTCTTTAAATTGACACCAGATCCGGTGACCTTAGGGACATGGTTTGACCCCCTTAGGAAAGTGCTATCATAATGAAACGTTCAGATCACTTACAACTCAATAGATTCTACCTTCCTGTAACGTTTCAGCCTGATTGGACCTTGTTTTCACACAAATGAACCCAGAATGATGTGGAATTTTGCTTCGTGCAACATAATTCTGGGTGCCATTTACAAACCATAAGTGCTAATGACTCCATTTTTTTTTTTGTGGTTGTAGGGGCTGTTGATTGGAGTACATTAAAACAAACCTGATCTCTCTAGGACATTCAGAAGCCAAGTTATAAGCCCACAAATGTGTAACTGGACTACTTCTTTAAATTGACACCAGATCCGGTGACCTTTGGGACATGGTTTGACCCCCGTAGGAAAGTACTATCATCATGAAACGTTCGGATCACTTACAACTCAATAGATTCTACCTTCCTGTAACGTTTCAGCCTGATTGGACCTTGTTTTCACACAAATGAACCCAGAATGATGTGAAATTGTGCTTGGTGCAACATAATTCTGGGTGCCATTTACAAACCATAAGTGCTAATGACTCCATTCCTTTTTGTGGTTGTAGAGCTTTTGATTGGAGTACACTAAAACAAACCTAACCTCTCTAGGACATTCAGAAGCCAAGTTATAAGCCCACAAAGGTGTAACTGGACTACTTTAAAGTGACACCAGGCCCGGTGACCTTTGGGACATGTTTTTACCCCCTATAGGAATGTGCGATCATCTTGAAACGTTCAGATCACTTACAACTCAATAGATTCTTCCTTCTTGTAGCGTTTCAGCCTGATTGGACCTTGTTTTCACACAAATGGACCCAGAATGATGTGAAATTGTGCTTCGTGCAACATAATTCTGGGTGCCATTTACAAACCATAAGTGCTAATGACTCCATTCCTTTTTGTGGTTGTAGGGGCTGTTGATTGGAGTACATTAAAACAAACCTTATCTCTCCAGGACATTCAGAAGCCAAGTTATAAGCCCACAAATGTGTAACTGGACTACTTCTTTAAATTGACACCAGATCCGGTGACCTTTGGGACATGGTTTGACCCCCTTAGGAAAGTGCTATCATCATGAAACGTTCAGATCACTTACAACTCAATAAACTCTACCTTCCTGTAACGTTTCAGCCTGATTGGACCTTGTTTTCACACAAATGGACCCAGAATAATGTGAAATTGTGCTTCGTGCAACAGAATTCTGGGTGCCATTTACAAACCATAAGTGCTAATGACTCCATTCCTTTTTGTGGTTGTAGGGGCTGTTGATTGGAGTACACTACAACAAACCTGATCTCTCTAGGACATTCAGAAGCCAAGTTATAAGCCCACAAATGTGTAACTGGACTACTTCTTTAAATTGACACCAGATCCGGTGACCTTTGGGACATGGTTTGACCCCCGTAGGAAAGTACTATCATCATGAAACGTTCGGATCACTTACAACTCAATAGATTCTACCTTCCTGTAACGTTTCAGCCCCATTGGACCTTGTTTTCACACAAATGAACCCAGAATGATGTGAAATTGTGCTTGGTGCAACATAATTCTGGGTGCCATTTACAAACCATAAGTGCTAATGACTCCATTCCTTTTTGTGGTTGTAGAGCTTTTGATTGGAGTACACTAAAACAAACCTAACCTCTCTAGGACATTCAGAAGCCAAGTTATAAGCCCACAAAGGTTTAACTGGACTACTTTAAAGTGACACCAGGCCCGGTGACCTTTGGGACATGTTTTTACCCCCTATAGGAATGTGCGATCATCTTGAAACGTTCAGATCACTTACAACTCAATAGATTCTACCTTCTTGTAGCGTTTCAGCCTGATTGGACCTTGTTTTCACACAATTGGACCCAGAATGATGTGAAATTGTGCTTCGTGCAACATAATTCTGGGTGCCATTTACAAACCATAAGTGCTAATGACTCCATTCTTTTTTGTGGTTGTAGGGGCTGTTGATTGGAGTACATTAAAACAAAACTGATCTCTCTAGGACATTCAGAAGCCAAGTTATAAGCCCAACAAATGTGTAACTGGACTACTTCTTTAAATTGACACCAGATCCGGTGACCTTTGGGACATGGTTTGACCCCCTTAGGAAAGTGCTATCATCATGAAACGTTCAAATCACTTACAACTCAATAGATTCTACCTTCCTGTAACATTTCAGCCTGATTGGACCTTGTTTTCACACAAATGAACCCAGAATGATGTGGAATTGTGCTTCGTGCAACATAATTCTGGGTGCCATTTAAAACCATAAGTGCTAATGACTCCATTCCTTTTTGTGGTTGTAGGGGCTGTTGATTGGAGTACACTACAACAAACCTGATCTCTCTAGGACATTCAGAAGCCAAGTTATAAGCACACAAATGTGTAACTGGACTACTTCTTTAAATTGACACCAGATCCGGTGACCTTTGGGACATGGTTTGACCCCCGTAGGAAAGTACTATCATCATGAAACGTTCGGATCACTTACAACTCAATAGATTCTAAATTCCTGTAACGTTTCAGCCCCATTGGACCTTGTTTTCACACAAATGAACCCAGAATGATGTGAAATTGTGCTTGGTGCACCATAATTCTGGGTGCCATTTACAAACCATAAGTGCTAATGACTCCATTCCTTTTTGTGGTTGTAGAGCTTTTGATTGGAGTACACTAAAACAAACCTAACCTCTCTAGGACATTCAGAAGCCAAGTTATAAGCCCACAAAGGTGTAACTGGACTACTTTAAAGTGACACCAGGCCCGGTGACCTTTGGGATATGTTTTTACCCCCTATAGGAATGTGCGATCATCTTGAAACGTTCAGATCACTTACAACTCAATAGATTCTACTTTCCTGTAACGTTTCAGCCTGATTGGACCTTATTTTCACACAAATGAACCCAGAATGATGTGAAATTGTGCTTCGTGCAACATAGTTCTGGGTGCCATTTACAAACCATAAGTGCTAATGACTCCATTCCTTTTTGTGGTTTTAGGGGCTGTTGATTGGAGTACACTAAAACAAACCTAACCTCTCTAGGACATTCAGAAGCCAAGTTATAAGCCCACAAATGTGTAACTGGACTACTTCTTTAAAGTGACACCAGGCCCGGTGACCTTTGGGACATGGTTTTACCCCCTATAGGAATGTGCGATCATCTTGAAACGTTCAGATCACTTACAACTCAATAGATTCTAACTTCTTGTAGCGTTTCAGCCTGATTGGACCTTGTTTTCACACAAATGGACCCAGAATGATGTGAAATTGTGCTTCGTGCAACATAATTCTGGGTGCCATTTACAAACCATAAGTGCTAATTACTCCATTCCTTTTTGTGGTTGTAGGGGCTTTTGATTGGAGTACACTAAAACAAACCTGATCTCTCTAGGACATTCAGAAGCCAAGTTATAAGCCCACAAATGTGTAACTGGACTACTTCTTTAAATTGACACCAGATCCGGTGACCTTTGGGACATGGTTTGACCCCCTTAGGAAAGTGCTATCATCATGAAACGTTCAGATCACTTACAACTCAAAAGATTCTACCTTCCTATAACGTTTCAGCCTGATTGGACCTTGTTTTCACACAAATGAACCCAGAATGATGTGAAAATGTGCTTCGTGCAACATAATTCTGGGTGCCATTTACAAACCATAAGGCTAATGACTCCATTCCTTTTTGTGGTTGTAGGGGCTTTTGATTGGAGTACACTAAAACAAACCTAACCTCTCTAGGACATTCAGAAGCCAAGTTATAAGCTCACAAAGGTGTAACTGGACTACTTCTTTAAAGTGACACCAGGCCCGGTGACCTTTGGGACATGGTTTTACCCCCTATAGGAATGTGCAATCATCTTGAAACGTTCAGATCACTTACAACTCAATAGATTATACCTTCTTGTAGCGTTTCAGCCTGATTGGACCTTGTTTTCACACAAATGGAGCCAGAATGATGTGAAATTGTGCTTCGTGCAACATGATTCTGGGTGCCATTTACAAACCATAAGTGCTAATGACTCCATTCCTTTTTGTGGTTGTAGGGGCTGTTGATTGGAGTACATTAAAACAAACCTGATCTCTCTAGGACATTCAGAAGCCAAGTTATAAGCCCACAAAGGTGTAACTGGACTACTTTAAAGTGACACCAGGCCCGGTGACCTTTGGGACATGTTTTTACCCCCTATAGGAATGTGCGATCATCTTGAAACGTTCAGATCACTTACAACTCAATAGATTCTACCTTCTTGTAGCGTTTCAGCCTGATTGGACCTTGTTTTCACACAAATGGACCCAGAATGATGTGAAATTGTGCTTCGTGCAACATAACTCTGGGTGCCATTTACAAACCATAAGTGCTAATGACTCCATTCCTTTTTGTGGTTGCAGGGGCTGTTGATTGGAGTACATTAAAACAAACCTTATCTCTCCAGGACATTCAGAAGCCAAGTTATAAGCCCACAAATGTGTAACTGGACTACTTCTTTAAATTGACACCAGATCCGGTGACCTTTGGGACATGGTTTGACCCCTTTAGGAAAGTGCTATCATCATGAAACGTTCAGATCACTTACAACTCAATAGATTCTACCTTCCTGTAATGTTTCAGCCTGACTGGACCTTGTTTTCACACAAATGAACCCAGAATGATGTGAAATTGTGCTTCGTGCAACATAATTCTGGGTGCCATTTAAAAACCATAAGTGCTAATGACTCAATTCCTTTTTGTGGTTGTAGGGGCTGTTGATTGGAGTATACTAAAACAAACCTGATCTCTCTAGGACATTCAGAAGCCAAGTTATAAGCCCACAAATGTGTAACTGGACTACTTCTTTAAATTGACACCAGATCCGGTGACCTTTGGGACATGGTTTGACCCCCTTAGGAAAGTGCTATCATCTTGAAACGTTCAGATCACTTACAACTCAATAGATTCTACCTTCCTGTAACGTTTCAGCCTGATTGGACCTTGTTTTCACACAAATGGACCCAGAATAATGTGAAATTGTGCTTCGTGCAACAGAATTCTGGGTGCCATTTACAAACCATAAGTGCTAATGACTCCATTCCTTTTTGTGGTTGTAGGGGCTGTTGATTGGAGTACACTAAAACAAACCTGACCTCTCTATGACATTCAGAAGCCACGTTATAAGCCCACAAAGGTGTAAATGGACTACTTCTTTAAATTGACACCAGATCCGGTGACCTTTGGGACATGGTTTGACCCCCTTAGGAAAGTGCTATCATAATGAAACGTTCAGATCACTTACAACTCAATAGATTCTACCTTCCTGTAACGTTTCAGCCTGATTGGACCTTGTTTTCACACAAATGAACCCAGAATGATGTGGAATTTTGCTTCGTGCAACATAATTCTGGGTGCCATTTAAAAACCATAAGTGCTAATGACTCCATTCCTTTTTGTGGTTGTAGGGGCTGTTGATTGGAGTACACTACAACAAACCTGATCTCTCTAGGACATTCAGAAGCCAAGTTATAAGCCCACAAATGTGTAACTGGACTACTTCTTTAAATTGACACCAGATCCGGTGACCTTTGGGACATGGTTTGACCCCCTTAGGAAAGTACTATCATCATGAAACGTTCGGATCACTTACAACTCAATAGATTCTACCTTCCTGTAACGTTTCAGCCCCATTGGACCTTGTTTTCACACAAATGAACCCAGAATGATGTGAAATTGTGCTTGGTGCACCATAATTCTGGGTGCCATTTACAAACCATAAGTGCTAATGACTCCATTCCTTTTTGTGGTTGTAGAGCTTTTGATTGGAGTACACTAAAACAAACCTAACCTCTCTAGGACATTCAGAAGCCATGTTATAAGCCCACAAAGGTGTAACTGGACTACTTTAAAGTGACACCAGGCCCGGTGATCTTTGGGACATGTTTTTACCCCCTATAGGAATGTGCGATCATCTTGAAACGTTCAGATCACTTACAACTCAATAGATTCTACCTTCCTGTAACGTTTCAGCCTGATTGGACCTTATTTTCACACAAATGAACCCAGAATGATGTGAAATTGTGCTTCGTGCAACATAATTCTGGGTGCCATTTACAAACCATAAGTGCTAATGACTCCATTCCTTTTTGTGGTTTTAGGGGCTGTTGATTGGAGTACACTAAAACAAACCTAACCTCTCTAGGACATTCAGAAGCCAAGTTATAAGCCCACAAATGTGTAACTGGACTACTTCTTTAAAGTGACACCAGGCCCGGTGACCTTTGGGACATGGTTTTACCCCCTATAGGAATGTGCGATCATCTTGAAACGTTCAGATCACTTACAACTCAATAGATTCTACCTTCTTGTAGCGTTTCAGCCTGATTGGACCTTGTTTTCACACAAATGGACCCAGAATGATGTGAAATTGTGCTTCGTGCAACATAATTCTGGGTGCCATTTACAAACCATAAGTGCTAATGACTCCATTCCTTTTTGTGGTTGTAGGGGCTTTTGATTGGAGTACACTAAAACAAACCTGATCTCTCTAGGACATTCAGAAGCCAAGTTATAAGCCCACAAATGTGTAACTGGACTACTTCTTTAAATTGACACCAGATCCGGTGACCTTTGGGACATGGTTTGACCCCCTTAGGAAAGTGCTATCATCATGAAACGTTCAGATCACTTACAACTCAAAAGATTCTACCTTCCTATAACGTTTAAGCCTGATTGGACCTTGTTTTCACACAAATGAACCCAGAATGATGTGAAAATGTGCTTCGTGCAACATAATTCTGGGTGCCATTTACAAACCATAAGGCTAATGACTCCATTCCTTTTTGTGGTTGTAGGGGCTTTTGATTGGAGTACACTAAAACAAACCTAACCTCTCTAGGACATTCAGAAGCCAAGTTATAAGCTCACAAAGGTGTAACTGGACTACTTCTTTAAAGTGACACCAGGCCCGGTGACCTTTGGGACATGGTTTTACCCCCTATAGGAATGTGCAATCATTTTGAAACGTTCAGATCACTTACAACTCAATAGATTATACCTTCTTGTAGCGTTTCAGCCTGATTGGACCTTGTTTTCACACAAATGGAGCCAGAATGATGTGAAATTGTGCTTCGTGCAACATGATTCTGGGTGCCATTTACAAACCATAAGTGCTAATGACTCCATTCCTTTTTGTGGTTGTAGGGGCTGTTGATTGGAGTACATTAAAACAAACCTGATCTCTCTAGGACATTCAGAAGCCAAGTTATAAGCCCACAAAGGTGTAACTGGACTACTTTAAAGTGACACCAGGCCCGGTGACCTTTGGGACATGTTTTTACCCCCTATAGGAATGTGCGATCATCTTGAAACGTTCAGATCACTTACAACTCAATAGATTCTACCTTCTTGTAGCGTTTCAGCCTGATTGGACCTTGTTTTCACACAAATGGACCCAGAATGATGTGAAATTGTGCTTCGTGCAACATAATTCTGGGTGCGATTTACAAACCATAAGTGCTAATGACTCCATTCCTTTTTGTGGTTGCAGGGGCTGTTGATTGGAGTACATTAAAACAAACCTTATCTCTCCAGGACATTCAGAAGCCAAGTTATAAGCCCACAAATGTGTAACTGGACTACTTCTTTAAATTGACACCAGATCCGGTGACCTTTGGGACATGGTTTGACCCCCTTAGGAAAGTGCTATCATCATGAAACGTTCAGATCACTTACAACTCAATAGATTCTACCTTCCTGTAATGTTTCAGCCTGACTGGACCTTGTTTTCACACAAATGAACCCAGAATGATGTGAAATTGTGCTTCGTGCAACATAATTCTGGGTGCCATTTAAAAACCATAAGTGCTAATGACTCAATTCCTTTTTGTGGTTGTAGGGGCTGTTGATTGGAGTATACTAAAACAAACCTGATCTCTCTAGGACATTCAGAAGCCAAGTTATAAGCCCACAAATGTGTAACTGGACTACTTCTTTAAATTGACACCAGATCCGGTGACCTTTGGGACATGGTTTGACCCCCTTAGGAAAGTGCTATCATCTTGAAACGTTCAGATCACTTACAACTCAATAGATTCTACCTTCCTGTAACGTTTCAGCCTGATTGGACCTTGTTTTCACACAAATGGACCCAGAATAATAGGATATTCAGAAGCCAAGTTATAAGCCCACAAATGTGTAACTGGACTACTTCTTTAAATTGACACCAGATCCGGTGACCTTTGGGACATGGTTTGACCCCCTTAGGAAAGCGCTATCATCATGAAACGTTCAGATCACTTACAACTCAAAAGATTCTACCTTCCTATAACGTTTCAGCCTGATTGGACCTTGTTTTCACACAAATGAACCCAGAATGATGTGAAAATGTGCTTCGTGCAACATAATTCTGGGTGCCATTTACAAACCATAAGGCTAATGACTCCATTCCTTTTTGTGGTTGTAGGGGCTTTTGATTGGAGTACACTAAAACAAACCTAACCTCTCTAGGACATTCAGAAGCCAAGTTATAAGCTCACAAAGGTGTAACTGGACTACTTCTTTAAAGTGACACCAGGCCCGGTGACCTTTGGGACATGGTTTTACCCCCTATAGGAATGTGCAATCATCTTGAAACGTTCAGATCACTTACAACTCAATAGATTATACCTTCTTGTAGCATTTCAGCCTGATTGGACCTTGTTTTCACACAAATGGAGCCAGAATGATGTGAAATTGTGCTTCGTGCAACATGATTCTGGGTGCCATTTACAAACCATAAGTGCTAATGACTCCATTCCTTTTTGTGGTTGTAGGGGCTGTTGATTGGAGTACATTAAAACAAACCTGATCTCTCTAGGACATTCAGAAGCCAAGTTATAAGCCCACAAAGGTGTAACTGGACTACTTTAAAGTGACACCAGGCCCGGTGACCTTTGGGACATGTTTTTACCCCCTATAGGAATGTGCGATCATCTTGAAACGTTCAGATCACTTACAACTCAATAGATTCTACCTTCTTGTAGCGTTTCAGCCTGATTGGACCTTGTTTTCACACAAATGGACCCAGAATGATGTGAAATTGTGCTTCGTGCAACATAATTCTGGGTGCGATTTACAAACCATAAGTGCTAATGACTCCATTCCTTTTTGTGGTTGCAGGGGCTGTTGATTGGAGTACATTAAAACAAACCTTATCTCTCCAGGACATTCAGAAGCCAAGTTATAAGCCCACAAATGTGTAACTGGACTACTTCTTTAAATTGACACCAGATCCGGTGACCTTTGGGACATGGTTTGACCCCCTTAGGAAAGTGCTATCATCATGAAACGTTCAGATCACTTACAACTCAATAGATTCTACCTTCCTGTAATGTTTCAGCCTGACTGGACCTTGTTTTCACACAAATGAACCCAGAATGATGTGAAATTGTGCTTCGTGCAACATAATTCTGGGTGCCATTTAAAAACCATAAGTGCTAATGACTCAATTCCTTTTTGTGGTTGTAGGGGCTGTTGGTTGGAGTATACTAAAACAAACCTGATCTCTCTAGGACATTCAGAAGCCAAGTTATAAGCCCACAAATGTGTAACTGGACTACTTCTTTAAATTGACACCAGATCCGGTGACCTTTGGGACATGGTTTGACCCCCTTAGGAAAGTGCTATCATCTTGAAACGTTCAGATCACTTACAACTCAATAGATTCTACCTTCCTGTAACGTTTCAGCCTCATTGGACCTTGTTTTCACACAAATGGACCCAGAATAATGTGAAATTGTGCTTCGTGCAACAGAATTCTGGGTGCCATTTACAAACCATAAGTGCTAATGACTCCATTCCTTTTTGTGGTTGTAGGGGCTGTTGATTGGAGTACACTAAAACAAACCTGACCTCTCTATGACATTCAGAAGCCACGTTATAAGCCCACAAAGGTGTAACTGGACTACTTCTTTAAATTGACACCAGATCCGGTGACCTTTGGGACATGTTTTGACCCCCTTAGGAAAGTGCTATCATAATGAAACGTTCAGATCACTTACAACTCAATAGATTCTACCTTCCTGTAACGTTTCAGCCTGATTGGACCTTGTTTTCACACAAATGAACCCAGAATGATGTGGAATTGTGCTTCGTGCAACATAATTCTGGGTGCCATTTAAAAACCATAAGTGCTAATGACTCCATTCCTTTTTGTGGTTGTAGGGGCTGTTGATTGGAGTACACTACAACAAACCTGATCTCTCTAGGACATTCAGAAGCCAAGTTATAAGCCCACAAATGTGTAACTGGACTACTTCTTTAAATTGACACCAGATCCGGTGACCTTTGGGACATGGTTTGACCCCCGTAGGAAAGTACTATCATCATGAAACGTTCGGATCACTTACAACTCAATAGATTCTACCTTCCTGTAACGTTTCAGCCCCATTGGACCTTGTTTTCACACAAATGAACCCAGAATGATGTGAAATTGTGCTTGGTGCACCATAATTCTGGGTGCCATTTACAAACCATAAGTGCTAATGACTCCATTCCTTTTTGTGGTTGTAGAGCTTTTGATTGGAGTACACTAAAACAAACCTAACCTCTCTAGGACATTCAGAAGCCATGTTATAAGCCCACAAAGGTGTAACTGGACTACTTTAAAGTGACACCAGGCCCGGTGATCTTTGGGACATGTTTTTACCCCCTATAGGAATGTGCGATCATCTTGAAACGTTCAGATCACTTACATCTCAATAGATTCTACCTTCCTGTAACGTTTCAGCCTGATTGGACCTTATTTTCACACAAATGAACCCAGAATGATGTGAAATTGTGCTTCGTGCAACATAATTCTGGGTGCCATTTACAAACCATAAGTGCTAATGACTCCATTCCTTTTTGTGGTTTTAGGGGCTGTTGATTGGAGTACACTGAAACAAACCTAACCTCTCTAGGACATTCAGAAGCCAAGTTATAAGCCCACAAATGTGTAACTGGACTACTTCTTTAAAGTGACACCAGGCCCGGTGACCTTTGGGACATGGTTTTACCCCCTATAGGAATGTGCGATCATCTTGAAACGTTCATATCACTTACAACTCAATAGATTCTACCTTCTTGTAGCGTTTCAGCCTGATTGGACCTTGTTTTCACACAAATGGACCCAGAATGATGTGAAATTGTGCTTCGTGCAACATAATTCTGGGTGCCATTTACAAACCATAAGTGCTAATGACTCCATTCCTTTTTGTGGTTGTAGGGGCTTTTGATTGGAGTACACTAAAACAAACCTGATCTCTCTAGGACATTCAGAAGCCAAGTTATAAGCCCACAAATGTGTAACTGGACTACTTCTTTAAATTGACACCAGATCCGGTGACCTTTGGGACATGGTTTGACCCCCTTAGGAAAGTGCTATCATCATGAAACGTTCAGATCACTTACAACTCAAAAGATTCTACCATCCTATAACGTTTCAGCCTGATTGGACCTTGTTTTCACACAAATGAACCCAGAATGATGTGAAAATGTGCTTCGTGCAACATAATTCTGGGTGCCATTTACAAACCATAAGGCTAATGACTCCATTCCTTTTTGTGGTTGTAGGGGCTTTTGATTGGAGTACACTAAAACAAACCTAACCTCTCTAGGACATTCAGAAGCCAAGTTATAAGCTCACAAAGGTGTAACTGGACTACTTCTTTAAAGTGACACCAGGCCCGGTGACCTTTGGGACATGGTTTTACCCCCTATAGGAATGTGCAATCATCTTGAAACGTTCAGATCACTTACAACTCAATAGATTATACCTTCTTGTAGCGTTTCAGCCTGATTGGACCTTGTTTTCACACAAATGGAGCCAGAATGATGTGAAATTGTGCTTCGTGCAACATGATTCTGGGTGCCATTTACAAACCATAAGTGCTAATGACTCCATTCCTTTTTGTGGTTGTAGGGGCTGTTGATTGGTATACATTAAAACAAACCTGATCTCTCTAGGACATTCAGAAGCCAAGTTATAAGCCCACAAAGGTGTAACTGGACTACTTTAAAGTGACACCAGGCCCGGTGACCTTTGGGACATGTTTTTACCCCCTATAGGAATGTGCGATCATCTTGAAACGTTCAGATCACTTACAACTCAATAGATTCTACCTTCTTGTAGCGTTTCAGCCTGATTGGACCTTGTTTTCACACAAATGGACCCAGAATGATGTGAAAATGTGCTTCGTGCAACATAATTCTGGGTGCCATTTACAAACCATAAGTGTTAATGACTCCATTCCTTTTTGTGGTTGTAGGGGCTGTTGATTGGAGTACATTAAAACAAAACTGATCTCTCTAGGACATCCAGAAGCCAAGTTATAAGCCCACAAATGTGTAACTGGACTACTTCTTTAAATTGACACCAGATCCGGTGACCTTTGGGACATGGTTTGACCCCCTTAGGAAAGTGCTATCATCATGAAACGTTCAGATCACTTACAACTCAATAGATTCTACCTTCCTGTAACATTTCAGCCTGATTGGACCTTGTTTTCACACAAATGAACCCAGAATGATGTGGAATTGTGCTTCGTGCAACATAATTCTGGGTGCCATTTAAAACCATAAGTGCTAATGACTCCATTCCTTTTTGTGGTTGTAGGGGCTGTTGATTGGAGTACACTACAACAAACCTGATCTCTCTAGGACATTCAGAAGCCAAGTTATAAGCCCACAAATGTGTAACTGGACTACTTCTTTAAATTGACACCAGATCCGGTGATCTTTGGGAAATGGTTTGACCCCCTTAGGAAAGTGCTATCATCTTGAAACGTTCAGATCATTTACAACTCAATAGATTCTACCTTCCTGTAACGTTTCAGCCTGAATGGACCTTGTTTTCACACAAATGGACCCAGAATGATGTGAAATTGTGCTTCGTGCAACATAATTCTGGGTGCCATTTACAAACCATAAGTGCTAATGACTCCATTCCTTTTTGTGGTTGTAGGGGCTTTTGATTGGAGTACACTAAAACAAACCTGATCTCTCTAGGACATTCAGAAGCCAAGTTATAAGCCCACAAATGTGTAACTGGACTACTTCTTTAAATTGACACCAGATCCGGTGACCTTTGGGACATGGTTTGACCCCCTTAGGAAAGTGCTATCATCATGAAACGTTCAGATCACTTACAACTCAAAAGATTCTACCTTCCTATAACGTTTCAGCCTGATTGGACCTTGTTTTCACACAAATGAACCCAGAATGATGTGAAAATATGCTTCGTGCAACATAATTCTGGGTGCCATTTACAAACCATAAGGCTAATGACTCCATTCCTTTTTGTGGTTGTAGGGGCTGTTGATTGGAGTACACTACAACAAACCTGATCTCTCTAGGACATTCAGAAGCCAAGTTATAAGCCCACAAATGTGTAACTGGACTACTTCTTTAAATTGACACCAGATCCGGTGACCTTTGGGACATGGTTTGACCCCCGTAGGAAAGTACTATCATCATGAAACGTTCGGATCACTTACAACTCAATAGATTCTACCTTCCTGTAACGTTTCAGCCCCATTGGACCTTGTTTTCACACAAATGAACCCAGAATGATGTGAAATTGTGCTTGGTGCACCATAATTCTGGGTGCCATTTACAAACCATAAGTGCTAATGACTCCATTCCTTTTTGTGGTTGTAGAGCTTTTGATTGGAGTACACTAAAACAAACCTAACCTCTCTAGGACATTCAGAAGCCATGTTATAAGCCCACAAAGGTGTAACTGGACTACTTTAAAGTGACACCTGGCCCGGTGATCTTTGGGACATGTTTTTACCCCCTATAGGAATGTGTGATCATCTTGAAACGTTCAGATCACTTACAACTCAATAGATTCTACCTTCCTGTAACGTTTCAGCCTGATTGGACCTTGTTTTCACACAAATGAACCCAGAATGATGTGAAATTGTGCTTCGTGCAACATAATTCTGGGTGCCATTTACAAACCATAAGTGCTAATGACTCCATTCCTTTTTGTGGTTTTAGGGGCTGTTGATTGGAGTACACTAAAACAAACCTAACCTCTCTAGGACATTCAGAAGCCAAGTTATAAGCCCACAAATGTGTAACTGGACTACTTCTTTAAAGTGACACCAGGCCCGGTGACCTTTGGGACATGGTTTTACCCCCTATAGGAATGTGCGATCATCTTGAAACGTTCAGATCACTTACAACTCAATAGATTCTACCTTCTTGTAGCGTTTCAGCCTGATTGGACCTTGTTTTCACACAAATGGACCCAGAATGATGTGAAATTGTGCTTCGTGCAACATAATTCTGGGTGCCATTTACAAACCATAAGTGCTAATGACTCCATTCCTTTTTGTGGTTGTAGGGGCTTTTGATTGGAGTACACTAAAACAAACCTGATCTCTCTAGGACATTCAGAAGCCAAGTTATAAGCCCACAAATGTGTAACTGGACTACTTCTTTAAATTGACACCAGATCCGGTGACCTTTGGGACATGGTTTGACCCCCTTAGGAAAGTGCTATCATCATGAAACGTTCAGATCACTTACAACTCAAAAGATTCTACCTTCCTATAACGTTTCAGCCTGATTGGACCTTGTTTTCACACAAATGAACCCAGAATGATGTGAAAATGTGCTTCGTGCAACATAATTCTGGGTGCCATTTACAAACCATAAGGCTAATGACTCCATTCCTTTTTGTGGTTGTAGGGGCTTTTGATTGGAGTACACTAAAACAAACCTAACCACTCTAGGACATTCAGAAGCCAAGTTATAAGCTCACAAAGGTGTAACTGGACTACTTCTTTAAAGTGACACCAGGCCCGGTGACCTTTGGGACATGGTTTTACCCCCTATAGGAATGTGCAATCATCTTGAAACGTTCAGATCACTTACAACTCAATAGATTATACCTTCTTGTAGCGTTTCAGCCTGATTGGACCTTGTTTTCACACAAATGGAGCCAGAATGATGTGAAATTGTGCTTCGTGCAACATGATTCTGGGTGCCATTTACAAACCATAAGTGCTAATGACTCCATTCCTTTTTTGTGGTTGTAGGGGCTGTTGATTGGAGTACATTAAAACAAACCTGATCTCTCTAGGACATTCAGAAGCCAAGTTATAAGCCCACAAAGGTGTAACTGGACTACTTTAAAGTGACACCAGGCCCGGTGACCTTTGGGACATGTTTTTACCCCCTATAGGAATGTGCGATCATCTTGAAACGTTCAGATCACTTACAACTCAATAGATTCTACCTTCTTGTAGCGTTTCAGCCTGATTGGACCTTGTTTTCACACAAATGGACCCAGAATGATGTGAAATTGTGCTTCGTGCAACATAATTCTGGGTGCCATTTACAAACCATAAGTGCTAATGACTCCATTCCTTTTTGTGGTTGCAGGGGCTGTTGATTGGAGTACATTAAAACAAACCTTATCTCTCCAGGACATTCAGAAGCCAAGTTATAAGCCCACAAATGTGTAACTGGACTACTTCTTTAAATTGACACCAGATCCGGTGACCTTTGGGACATGGTTTGACCCCCTTAGCAAAGTGCTATCATCATGAAACGTTCAGATCACTTACAACTCAATAGATTCTACCTTCCTGTAATGTTTCAGCCTGACTGGACCTTGTTTTCACACAAATGAACCCAGAATGATGTGAAATTGTGCTTCGTGCAACATAATTCTGGGTGCCATTTAAAAACCATAAGTGCTAATGACTCAATTCCTTTTTGTGGTTGTAGGGGCTGTTGATTGGAGTATACTAAAACAAACCTGATCTCTCTAGGACATTCAGAAGCCAAGTTATAAGCCCACAAATGTGTAACTGGACTACTTCTTTAAATTGACACCAGATCCGGTGACCTTTGGGACATGGTTTGACCCCCTTAGGAAAGTGCTATCATCTTGAAACGTTCAGATCACTTACAACTCAATAGATTCTACCTTCCTGTAACGTTTCAGCCTGATTGGACCTTGTTTTCACACAAATGGACCCAGAATAATGTGAAATTGTGCTTCGTGCAACAGAATTCTGGGTGCCATTTACAAACCATAAGTGCTAATGACTCCATTCCTTTTTGTGGTTGTAGGGGCTGTTGATTGGAGTACACTAAAAAACAAACCTGACCTCTCTATGACATTCAGAAGCCACGTTATAAGCCGACAAAGGTGTAACTGGACTACTTCTTTAAATTGACACCAGATCCGGTGACCTTTGGGACATGGTTTGACCCCCTTAGGAAAGTGCTATCATAATGAAACGTTCAGATCACTTACAACTCAATAGATTCTACCTTCCTGTAACGTTTCAGCCTGATTGGACCTTGTTTTCACACAAATGAACCCAGAATGATGTGGAATTGTGCTTCGTGCAACATAATTCTGGGTGCCATTTAAAAACCATAAGTGCTAATGACTCCATTCCTTTTTGTGGTTGTAGGGGCTGTTGATTGGAGTACACTACAACAAACCTGATCTCTCTAGGACATTCAGAAGCCAAGTTATAAGCCCACAAATGTGTAACTGGACTACTTCTTTAAATTGACACCAGATCCGGTGACCTTTGGGACATGGTTTGACCCCCGTAGGAAAGTACTATCATCATGAAACGTTCGGATCACTTACAACTCAATAGATTCTACCTTCCTGTAACGTTTCAGCCCCATTGGACCTTGTTTTCACACAAATGAACCCAGAATGATGTGAAATTGTGCTTGGTGCACCATAATTCTGGGTGCCATTTACAAACCATAAGTGCTAATGACTCCATTCCTTTTTGTGGTTGTAGAGCTTTTGATTGGAGTACACTAAAACAAACCTAACCTCTCTAGGACATTCAGAAGCCATGTTATAAGCCCACAAAGGTGTAACTGGACTACTTTAAAGTGACACCAGGCCCGGTGATCTTTGGGACATGTTTTTACCCCCTATAGGAATGTGCGATCATCTTGAAACGTTCAGATCACTTACAACTCAATAGATTCTACCTTCCTGTAACGTTTCAGCCTGATTGGACCTTGTTTTCACACAAATGAATCCAGAATGATGTGAAATTGTGCTTCGTGCAACATAATTCTGGGTGCCATTTACAAACCATAAGTGCTAATGACTCCATTCCTTTTTGTGGTTTTAGGGGCTGTTGATTGGAGTACACTAAAACAAACCTAACCTCTCTAGGACATTCAGAAGCCAAGTTATAAGCCCACAAATGTGTTACTGGACTACTTCTTTAAAGTGACACCAGGCCCGGTGACCTTTGGGACATGGTTTTACCCCCTATAGGAATGTGCGATCATCTTGAAACGTTCAGATCACTTACAACTCAATAGATTCTACCTTCTTGTAGCGTTTCAGCCTGATTGGACCTTGTTTTCACACAAATGGACCCAGAATGATGTGAAATTGTGCTTCGTGCAACATAATTCTGGGTGCCATTTACAAACCATAAGTGCTAATGACTCCATTCCTTTTTGTGGTTGTAGGGGCTTTTGATTGGAGTACACTAAAACAAACCTGATCTCTCTAGGACATTCAGAAGCCAAGTTATAAGCCCACAAATGTGTAACTGGACTACTTCTTTAAATTGACACCAGATCCGGTGACCTTTGGGACATGGTTTGACCCCCTTAGGAAAGTGCTATCATCATGAAACGTTCAGATCACTTACAACTCAAAAGATTCTACCTTCCTATAACGTTTCAGCCTGATTGGACCTTGTTTTCACACAAATGAACCCAGAATGATGTGAAAATGTGCTTCGTGCAACATAATTCTGGGTGCCATTTACAAACCATAAGGCTAATGACTCCATTCCTTTTTGTGGTTGTAGGGGCTTTTGATTGGAGTACACTAAAACAAACCTAACCACTCTAGGACATTCAGAAGCCAAGTTATAAGCTCACAAAGGTGTAACTGGACTACTTCTTTAAAGTGACACCAGGCCCGGTGACCTTTGGGACATGGTTTTACCCCCTATAGGAATGTGCAATCATCTTGAAACGTTCAGATCACTTACAACTCAATAGATTATACCTTCTTGTAGCGTTTCAGCCTGATTGGACCTTGTTTTCACACAAATGGAGCCAGAATGATGTGAAATTGTGCTTCGTGCAACATGATTCTGGGTGCCATTTACAAACCATAAGTGCTAATGACTCCATTCCTTTTTGTGGTTGTAGGGGCTGTTGATTGGAGTACATTAAAACAAACCTGATCTCTCTAGGACATTCAGAAGCCAAGTTATAAGCCCACAAAGGTGTAACTGGACTACTTTAAAGTGACACCAGGCCCGGTGACCTTTGGGACATGTTTTTACCCCCTATAGGAATGTGCGATCATCTTGAAACGTTCAGATCACTTACAACTCATTAGATTCTACCTTCTTGTAGCGTTTCAGCCTGATTGGACCTTGTTTTCACACAAATGGACCCAGAATGATGTGAAATTGTGCTTCGTGCAACATAATTCTGGGTGCCATTTACAAACCATAAGTGCTAATGACTCCATTCCTTTTTGTGGTTGCAGGGGCTGTTGATTGGAGTACATTAAAACAAACCTTATCTCTCCAGGACATTCAGAAGCCAAGTTATAAGCCCACAAATGTGTAACTGGACTACTTCTTTAAATTGACACCAGATCCGGTGACCTTTGGGACATGGTTTGACCCCCTTAGCAAAGTGCTATCATCATGAAACGTTCAGATCACTTACAACTCAATAGATTCTACCTTCCTGTAATGTTTCAGCCTGACTGGACCTTGTTTTCACACAAATGAACCCAGAATGATGTGAAATTGTGCTTCGTGCAACATAATTCTGGGTGCCATTTAAAAACCATAAGTGCTAATGACTCAATTCCTTTTTGTGGTTGTAGGGGGCTGTTGATTGGAGTATACTAAAACAAACCTGATCTCTCTAGGACATTCAGAAGCCAAGTTATAAGCCCACAAATGTGTAACTGGACTACTTCTTTAAATTGACACCAGATCCGGTGACCTTTGGGACATGGTTTGACCCCCTTAGGAAAGTGCTATCATCTTGAAACGTTCAGATCACTTACAACTCAATAGATTCTACCTTCCTGTAACGTTTCAGCCTGATTGGACCTTGTTTTCACACAAATGGACCCAGAATAATGTGAAATTGTGCTTCGTGCAACAGAATTCTGGGTGCCATTTACAAACCATAAGTGCTAATGACTCCATTCCTTTTTGTGGTTGTAGGGGCTGTTGATTGGAGTACACTAAAAAACAAACCTGACCTCTCTATGACATTCAGAAGCCACGTTATAAGCCGACAAAGGTGTAACTGGACTACTTCTTTAAATTGACACCAGATCCGGTGACCTTTGGGACATGGTTTGACCCCCTTAGGAAAGTGCTATCATAATGAAACGTTCAGATCACTTACAACTCAATAGATTCTACCTTCCTGTAACGTTTCAGCCTGATTGGACCTTGTTTTCACACAAATGAACCCAGAATGATGTGGAATTGTGCTTCGTGCAACATAATTCTGGGTGCCATTTAAAAACCATAAGTGCTAATGACTCCATTCCTTTTTGTGGTTGTAGGGGCTGTTGATTGGAGTACACTACAACAAACCTGATCTCTCTAGGACATTCAGAAGCCAAGTTATAAGCCCACAAATGTGTAACTGGACTACTTCTTTAAATTGACACCAGATCCGGTGACCTTTGGGACATGGTTTGACCCCCGTAGGAAAGTACTATCATCATGAAACGTTCGGATCACTTACAACTCAATAGATTCTACCTTCCTGTAACGTTTCAGCCCCATTGGACCTTGTTTTCACACAAATGAACCCAGAATGATGTGAAATTGTGCTTGGTGCACCATAATTCTGGGTGCCATTTACAAACCATAAGTGCTAATGACTCCATTCCTTTTTGTGGTTGTAGAGCTTTTGATTGGAGTACACTAAAACAAACCTAACCTCTCTAGGACATTCAGAAGCCATGTTATAAGCCCACAAAGGTGTAACTGGACTACTTTAAAGTGACACCAGGCCCGGTGATCTTTGGGACATGTTTTTACCCCCTATAGGAATGTGCGATCATCTTGAAACGTTCAGATCACTTACAACTCAATAGATTCTACCTTTCTGTAACGTTTCAGCCTGATTGGACCTTGTTTTCACACAAATGAATCCAGAATGATGTGAAATTGTGCTTCGTGCAACATAATTCTGGGTGCCATTTACAAACCATAAGTGCTAATGACTCCATTCCTTTTTGTGGTTTTAGGGGCTGTTGATTGGAGTACACTAAAACAAACCTAACCTCTCTAGGACATTCAGAAGCCAAGTTATAAGCCCACAAATGTGTTACTGGACTACTTCTTTAAAGTGACACCAGGCCCGGTGACCTTTGGGACATGGTTTTACCCCCTATAGGAATGTGCGATCATCTTGAAACGTTCAGATCACTTACAACTCATTAGATTCTACCTTCTTGTAGCGTTTCAGCCTGATTGGACCTTGTTTTCACACAAATGAACCCAGAATGATGTGAAAATGTGCTTCGTGCAACATAATTCTGGGTGCCATTTACAAACCATAAGGCTAATGACTCCATTCCTTTTTGTGGTTGTAGGGGCTTTTGATTGGAGTACACTAAAACAAACCTAACCACTCTAGGACATTCAGAAGCCAAGTTATAAGCTCACAAAGGTGTAACTGGACTACTTCTTTAAAGTGACACCAGGCCCGGTGACCTTTGGGACATGGTTTTACCCCCTATAGGAATGTGCAATCATCTTGAAACGTTCAGATCACTTACAACTCAATAGATTATACCTTCTTGTAGCGTTTCAGCCTGATTGGACCTTGTTTTCACACAAATGGAGCCAGAATGATGTGAAATTGTGCTTCGTGCAACATGATTCTGGGTGCCATTTACAAACCATAAGTGCTAATGACTCCATTCCTTTTTTGTGGTTGTAGGGGCTGTTGATTGGAGTACATTAAAACAAACCTGATCTCTCTAGGACATTCAGAAGCCAAGTTATAAGCCCACAAAGGTGTAACTGGACTACTTTAAAGTGACACCAGGCCCGGTGACCTTTGGGACATGTTTTTACCCCCTATAGGAATGTGCGATCATCTTGAAACGTTCAGATCACTTACAACTCAATAGATTCTACCTTCTTGTAGCGTTTCAGCCTGATTGGACCTTGTTTTCACACAAATGGACCCAGAATGATGTGAAATTGTGCTTCGTGCAACATAATTCTGGGTGCCATTTACAAACCATAAGTGCTAATGACTCCATTCCTTTTTGTGGTTGCAGGGGCTGTTGATTGGAGTACATTAAAACAAACCTTATCTCTCCAGGACATTCAGAAGCCAAGTTATAAGCCCACAAATGTGTAACTGGACTACTTCTTTAAATTGACACCAGATCCGGTGACCTTTGGGACATGGTTTGACCCCCTTAGCAAAGTGCTATCATCATGAAACGTTCAGATCACTTACAACTCAATAGATTCTACCTTCCTGTAATGTTTCAGCCTGACTGGACCTTGTTTTCACACAAATGAACCCAGAATGATGTGAAATTGTGCTTCGTGCAACATAATTCTGGGTGCCATTTAAAAACCATAAGTGCTAATGACTCAATTCCTTTTTGTGGTTGTAGGGGCTGTTGATTGGAGTATACTAAAACAAACCTGATCTCTCTAGGACATTCAGAAGCCAAGTTATAAGCCCACAAATGTGTAACTGGACTACTTCTTTAAATTGACACCAGATCCGGTGACCTTTGGGACATGGTTTGACCCCCTTAGGAAAGTGCTATCATCTTGAAACGTTCAGATCACTTACAACTCAATAGATTCTACCTTCCTGTAACGTTTCAGCCTGATTGGACCTTGTTTTCACACAAATGGACCCAGAATAATGTGAAATTGTGCTTCGTGCAACAGAATTCTGGGTGCCATTTACAAACCATAAGTGCTAATGACTCCATTCCTTTTTGTGGTTGTAGGGGCTGTTGATTGGAGTACACTAAAAAACAAACCTGACCTCTCTATGACATTCAGAAGCCACGTTATAAGCCGACAAAGGTGTAACTGGACTACTTCTTTAAATTGACACCAGATCCGGTGACCTTTGGGACATGGTTTGACCCCCTTAGGAAAGTGCTATCATAATGAAACGTTCAGATCACTTACAACTCAATAGATTCTACCTTCCTGTAACGTTTCAGCCTGATTGGACCTTGTTTTCACACAAATGAACCCAGAATGATGTGGAATTGTGCTTCGTGCAACATAATTCTGGGTGCCATTTAAAAACCATAAGTGCTAATGACTCCATTCCTTTTTGTGGTTGTAGGGGCTGTTGATTGGAGTACACTACAACAAACCTGATCTCTCTAGGACATTCAGAAGCCAAGTTATAAGCCCACAAATGTGTAACTGGACTACTTCTTTAAATTGACACCAGATCCGGTGACCTTTGGGACATGGTTTGACCCCCGTAGGAAAGTACTATCATCATGAAACGTTCGGATCACTTACATCTCAATAGATTCTACCTTCCTGTAACGTTTCAGCCCCATTGGACCTTGTTTTCACACAAATGAACCCAGAATGATGTGAAATTGTGCTTGGTGCACCATAATTCTGGGTGCCATTTACAAACCATAAGTGCTAATGACTCCATTCCTTTTTGTGGTTGTAGAGCTTTTGATTGGAGTACACTAAAACAAACCTAACCTCTCTAGGACATTCAGAAGCCATGTTATAAGCCCACAAAGGTGTAACTGGACTACTTTAAAGTGACACCAGGCCCGGTGATCTTTGGGACATGTTTTTACCCCCTATAGGAATGTGCGATCATCTTGAAACGTTCAGATCACTTACAACTCAATAGATTCTACCTTCCTGTAACGTTTCAGCCTGATTGGACCTTGTTTTCACACAAATGAATCCAGAATGATGTGAAATTGTGCTTCGTGCAACATAATTCTGGGTGCCATTTACAAACCATAAGTGCTAATGACTCCATTCCTTTTTGTGGTTTTAGGGGCTGTTGATTGGAGTACACTAAAACAAACCTAACCTCTCTAGGACATTCAGAAGCCAAGTTATAAGCCCACAAATGTGTTACTGGACTACTTCTTTAAAGTGACACCAGGCCCGGTGACCTTTGGGACATGGTTTTACCCCCTATAGGAATGTGCGATCATCTTGAAACGTTCAGATCACTTACAACTCAATAGATTCTACCTTCTTGTAGCGTTTCAGCCTGATTGGACCTTGTTTTCACACAAATGGACCCAGAATGATGTGAAATTGTGCTTCGTGCAACATAATTCTGGGTGCCATTTACAAACCATAAGTGCTAATGACTCCATTCCTTTTTGTGGTTGTAGGGGCTTTTGATTGGAGTACACTAAAACAAACCTGATCTCTCTAGGACATTCAGAAGCCAAGTTATAAGCCCACAAATGTGTAACTGGACTACTTCTTTAAATTGACACCAGATCCGGTGACCTTTGGGACATGGTTTGACCCCCTTAGGAAAGTGCTATCATCATGAAACGTTCAGATCACTTACAACTCAAAAGATTCTACCTTCCTATAACGTTTCAGCCTGATTGGACCTTGTTTTCACACAAATGAACCCAGAATGATGTGAAAATGTGCTTCGTGCAACATAATTCTGGGTGCCATTTACAAACCATAAGGCTAATGACTCCATTCCTTTTTGTGGTTGTAGGGGCTTTTGATTGGAGTACACTAAAACAAACCTAACCACTCTAGGACATTCAGAAGCCAAGTTATAAGCTCACAAAGGTGTAACTGGACTACTTCTTTAAAGTGACACCAGGCCCGGTGACCTTTGGGACATGGTTTTACCCCCTATAGGAATGTGCAATCATCTTGAAACGTTCAGATCACTTACAACTCAATAGATTATACCTTCTTGTAGCGTTTCAGCCTGATTGGACCTTGTTTTCACACAAATGGAGCCAGAATGATGTGAAATTGTGCTTCGTGCAACATGATTCTGGGTGCCATTTACAAACCATAAGTGCTAATGACTCCATTCCTTTTTGTGGTTGTAGGGGCTGTTGATTGGAGTACATTAAAACAAACCTGATCTCTCTAGGACATTCAGAAGCCAAGTTATAAGCCCACAAAGGTGTAACTGGACTACTTTAAAGTGACACCAGGCCCGGTGACCTTTGGGACATGTTTTTACCCCCTATAGGAATGTGCGATCATCTTGAAACGTTCAGATCACTTACAACTCATTAGATTCTACCTTCTTGTAGCGTTTCAGCCTGATTGGACCTTGTTTTCACACAAATGGACCCAGAATGATGTGAAATTGTGCTTCGTGCAACATAATTCTGGGTGCCATTTACAAACCATAAGTGCTAATGACTCCATTCCTTTTTGTGGTTGCAGGGGCTGTTGATTGGAGTACATTAAAACAAACCTTATCTCTCCAGGACATTCAGAAGCCAAGTTATAAGCCCACAAATGTGTAACTGGACTACTTCTTTAAATTGACACCAGATCCGGTGACCTTTGGGACATGGTTTGACCCCCTTAGCAAAGTGCTATCATCATGAAACGTTCAGATCACTTACAACTCAATAGATTCTACCTTCCTGTAATGTTTCAGCCTGACTGGACCTTGTTTTCACACAAATGAACCCAGAATGATGTGAAATTGTGCTTCGTGCAACATAATTCTGGGTGCCATTTAAAAACCATAAGTGCTAATGACTCAATTCCTTTTTGTGGTTGTAGGGGCTGTTGATTGGAGTATACTAAAACAAACCTGATCTCTCTAGGACATTCAGAAGCCAAGTTATAAGCCCACAAATGTGTAACTGGACTACTTCTTTAAATTGACACCAGATCCGGTGACCTTTGGGACATGGTTTGACCCCCTTAGGAAAGTGCTATCATCTTGAAACGTTCAGATCACTTACAACTCAATAGATTCTACCTTCCTGTAACGTTTCAGCCTGATTGGACCTTGTTTTCACACAAATGGACCCAGAATAATGTGAAATTGTGCTTCGTGCAACAGAATTCTGGGTGCCATTTACAAACCATAAGTGCTAATGACTCCATTCCTTTTTGTGGTTGTAGGGGCTGTTGATTGGAGTACACTAAAAAACAAACCTGACCTCTCTATGACATTCAGAAGCCACGTTATAAGCCCACAAAGGTGTAACTGGACTACTTCTTTAAATTGACACGAGATCCGGTGACCTTTGGGACATGGTTTGACCCCCTTAGGAAAGTGCTATCATAATGAAACGTTCAGATCACTTACAACTCAATAGATTCTACCTTCCTGTAACGTTTCAGCCTGATTGGACCTTGTTTTCACACAAATGAACCCAGAATGATGTGGAATTGTGCTTCGTGCAACATAATTCTGGGTGCCATTTAAAAACCATAAGTGCTAATGACTCCATTCCTTTTTGTGGTTGTAGGGGCTGTTGATTGGAGTACACTACAACAAACCTTATCTCTCTAGGACATTCAGAAGCCAAGTTATAAGCCCACAAATGTGTAACTGGACTACTTCTTTAAATTGACACCAGATCCGGTGACCTTTGGGACATGGTTTGACCCCCGTAGGAAAGTACTATCATCATGAAACGTTCGGATCACTTACAACTCAATAGATTCTACCTTCCTGTAACGTTTCAGCCCCATTGGACCTTGTTTTCACACAAATGAACCCAGAATGATGTGAAATTGTGCTTGGTGCACCATAATTCTGGGTGCCATTTACAAACCATAAGTGCTAATGACTCCATTCCTTTTTGTGGTTGTAGAGCTTTTGATTGGAGTACACTAAAACAAACCTAACCTCTCTAGGACATTCAGAAGCCATGTTATAAGCCCACAAAGGTGTAACTGGACTACTTTAAAGTGACACCAGGCCCGGTGATCTTTGGGACATGTTTTTACCCCCTATAGGAATGTGAGATCATCTTGAAACGTTCAGATAACTTACAACTCAATAGATTCTACCTTCCTGTAACGTTTCAGCCTGATTGGACCTTATTTTCACACAAATGAACCCAGAATGATGTGAAATCGTGCTTCGTGCAACATAATTCTGGGTGCCATTTACAAACCATAAGTGCTAATGACTCCATTCCTTTTTGTGGTTTTAGGGGCTGTTGATTGGAGTACACTAAAACAAACCTAACCTCTCTAGGACATTCAGAAGCCAAGTTATAAGCCCACAAATGTGTAACTGGACTACTTCTTTAAAGTGACACCAGGCCCGGTGACCTTTGGGACATGGTTTTACCCCCTATAGGAATGTGCGATCATCTTGAAACGTTCAGATCACTTACAACTCAATAGATTCTACCTTCTTGTAGCGTTTCAGCCTGATTGGACCTTGTTTTCACACAAATGGACCCAGAATGATGTGAAATTGTGCTTCGTGCAACATAATTCTGGGTGCCATTTACAAACCATAAGTGCTAATGACTCCATTCCTTTTTGTGGTTGTAGGGGCTTTTGATTGGAGTACACTAAAACAAACCTGATCTCTCTAGGACATTCAGAAGCCAGGTTATAAGCCCACAAATGTGTAACTGGACTACTTCTTTAAATTGACACCAGATCTGGTGACCTTTGGGACATGGTTTGACCCCCTTAGGAAAGTGCTATCATCATGAAACGTTCAGATCACTTACAACTCAAAAGATTCTACCATCCTATAACGTTTCAGCCTGATTGGACCTTGTTTTCACACAAATGAACCCAGAATGATGTGAAAATGTGCTTCGTGCAACATAATTCTGGGTGCCATTTACAAACCATAAGGCTAATGACTCCATTCCTTTTTGTGGTTGTAGGGGCTTTTGATTGGAGTACACTAAAACAAACCTAACCTCTCTAGGACATTCAGAAGCCAAGTTATAAGCTCACAAAGGTGTAACTGGACTACTTCTTTAAAGTGACACCAGGCCCGGTGACCTTTGGGACATGGTTTTACCCCCTATAGGAATGTGCAATCATCTTGAAACGTTCAGATCACTTACAACTCAATAGATTATACCTTCTTGTAGCGTTTCAGCCTGATTGGACCTTGTTTTCACACAAATGGAGCCAGAATGATGTGAAATTGTGCTTCGTGCAACATGATTCTGGGTGCCATTTACAAACCATAATTGCTAATGACTCCATTCCTTTTTGTGGTTGTAGGGGCTGTTGATTGGAGTACATTAAAACAAACCTGATCTCTCTAGGACATTCAGAAGCCAAGTTATAAGCCCACAAAGGTGTAACTGGACTACTTTAAAGTGACACCAGGCCCGGTGACCTTTGGGACCTGTTTTTACCCCCTATAGGAATGTGCGATCATCTTGAAACGTTCAGATCACTTACAACTCAATAGATTCTACCTTCTTGTAGCGTTTCAGCCTGATTGGACCTTGTTTTCACACAAATGGACCCAGAATGATGTGAAATTGTGCTTCGTGCAACATAATTCTGGGTGCCATTTACAAACCATAAGTGCTAATGACTCCATTCCTTTTTGTGGTTGTAGGGGCTGTTGATTGGAGTACATTAAAACAAAACTGATCTCTCTAGGACATCCAGAAGCCAAGTTATAAGCCCACAAATGTGTAACTGGACTACTTCTTTAAATTGACACCAGATCCGGTGACCTTTGGGACATGGTTTGACCCCCTTAGGAAAGTGCTATCATCATGAAACGTTCAGATCACATACAACTCAATAGATTCTACCTTCCTGTAACATTTCAGCCTGATTGGACCTTGTTTTCACACAAATGAACCCAGAATGATGTGGAATTGTGCTTCGTGCAACATAATTCTGGGTGCCATTTAAAACCATAAGTGCTAATGACTCCATTCCTTTTTGTGGTTGTAGGGGCTGTTGATTGGAGTACACTACAACAAACCTGATCTCTCTAGGACATTCAGAAGCCAAGTTATAAGCCCACAAATGTGTAACTGGACTACTTCTTTAAATTGACACCAGATCCGGTGATCTTTGGGACATGGTTTGACCCCCTTAGGAAAGTGCTATCATCTTGAAACGTTCAGATCATTTACAACTCAATAGATTCTACCTTCCTGTAACGTTTCAGCCTGAATGGACCTTGTTTTCACACAAATGGACCCAGAATGATGTGAAATTGTGCTTCGTGCAACATAATTCTGGGTGCCATTTACAAACCATAAGTGCTAATGACTCCATTCCTTTTTGTGGTTGTAGGGGCTGTTGATTGAAGTACACTAAAACAAACCTGACCTCTCTAGGACATTCAGAAGCCAAGTTATAAGCCCACAAAGTTGTAACTGGACTACTTCTTTAAAGTGACACCAGGCCCGGTGACCTTTGGGACATGGTTTGACCCCCTATAGGAATGTGCGATCATCATGAAACGTTCAGATCACTTACAACTCAATAGATTCTACCTTCTTGTAACGTTTCAACCTGATTGGACCTTGTTTTCACACAAATGGACCCAGAATGATGTGAAATTGTGCATCGTGCAACATAATTCTGGGTGCCATTTACAAACCATAAGTGCTAATGACTCCATTCCTTTTTGTGGTTGTAGGGGCTGTTGATTGGAGTACACTAAAACAAACCTGATCTCTCTAGGACACTCAGAAGCCAAGTTATAAGCCCACAAATGTGTAACTGGACTACTTCTTTAAATTGACACCAGATCCGGTGACCTTTGGGACATGGTTTGACCCCCTTAGGAAAGTGCTATCATCTTGAAACGTTCAGATCACTTACAACTCAATAGATTCTACCTTCCTGTAACATTTCAGCCTGATTGGACCTTGTTTTCACACAAATGAACCCAGAATGATGTGAAATTGTGCTTCATGCAACATAATTCTGGGTGCCATTTACAAACCAAAAGGCTAATGACTCCATTCCTTTTTGTGGTTGTAGGGGGTGTTGATTGGAGTACATTAAAACAAAACTGATCACTCTAGGACATTCAGAAGCCAAGTTATAAGCCCACAAATGTGTAACTGGACTACTTCTTTAAATTGACACCAGATCCGGTGACCTTTGGGACATGGTTTGAGCCCCTTAGGAAAGTGCTATCATCATGAAATGTTCAGATCACTTACAACTCAATAGATTCTACCTTCCTGTAACGTTTCAGCCTGACTGGACCTTGTTTTCACACAAATGAACCCAGAATGATGTGAAATTGTGCTTCGTGCAACATAATTCTGGGTGCCATTTAAAAACCATAAGTGCTAATGACTCCATTCCTTTTTGTGGCTGTAGGGGCTGTTGATTGGAGTACACTAAATTAAACCTGACCTCTCTAGGACATTCAGAAGCCAAGTTATAAGCCCACAAAGGTGTAACTGGACTACTTCTTTAAAGTGACACCAGGCCCGGTGACCTTTGGGACATGGTTTGACCCCCTATAGGAATGTGCGATCATCATGAAACGTTCAGATCACTTACAACTCAATAGATTCTAACTTCTTGTAAGGTTTCAACCTGATTGGACCTTATTTTCACACAAATGGCCCCAGAATGATGTGAAATTGTGCTTCGTGCAACATAATTCTGGGTGCCATTTACAAACCATAAGTGCTAATGACTCCATTCCTTTTTGTGGTTGTAGGGGCTGTTGATTGGAGTACACTAAAACAAACCTGATTGCTCTAGGACACTCAGAAGCCAAGTTATAAGCCCACAAATGTGTAACTGGACTACTTCTTTAAATTGACACCTGATCCGGTGACCTTTGGGACATGGTTTGACCCCCTTAGGAAAGCGCTATCATCATGAAACGTTCAGATCACTTACAACTCAATAGATTCTACCTTCCTGTAACGTTTCAGCCTGATTGGACCTTGTTTTCACACAAATGGACCCAGAATGATGTGAAATTGTGCTTCGTGCAACATAATTCTGGGTGCCATTTACAAACCATAAGTGCTAATGACTCCATTCCTTTTTTTGGTTCTAGGGGCTGTTGATTGGAGTACACTACAACAAACCTGATCTCTCTAGGACATTCAGAAGCCAAGTTATAAGCCCACAAATGTGTAACTGGACTACTTCTTTAAATTGACACCAGATCCGGTGACCTTTGGGACATGGTTTGACCCCCGTAGGAAAGTACTATCATCATGAAACGTTCGGATCACTTACAGCTCAATAGATTCTACCTTCCTGTAACGTTTCAGCCTGATTGGACCTTGTTTTCACACAAATGAACCCAGAATGATGTGAAATTGTGCTTGGTGCAACATAATTCTGGGTGCCATTTACAAACCATAAGTGCTAGTGACTCCATTCCTTTTTGTGGTTGTAGAGCTTTTGATTGGAGTACACTAAAACAAACCTAACCTCTCTAGGACATTCAGAAGCCAAGTTATAAGCCCACAAATGTGTAACTGGACTACTTTAAAGTGACACCAGGCCCGGTGACCTTTGGGACATGTTTTTACCCCCTATAGGAATGTGCGATCATCTTGAAACGTTCAGATCACTTACAACTCAATAGATTCTACCTTCTTGTAGCGTTTCAGCCTGATTGGACCTTGTTTTCACAAAAATGGACCAAGAATGATGTGAAATTGTGCTTCGTGCAACATAATTCTGGGTGCCATTTACAAACCATAAGTGCTAATGACTCCATTCCTTTTTGTGGTTGTAGGGGCTGTTGATTGGAGTACATTAAAACAAACCTGATCTCTCTAGGACATTCAGAAGCCAAGTTATAAGCCCACAAATGTGTAACTGGACTACTTCTTTAAAGTGACACCAGATCCGGTGACCTTTGGGACATTGTTTGACCCCCTTAGGAAAGTGCTATCATCATGAAATGTTCAGATCACTTACAACTCAATAGATTCTACCTTCCTGTAACGTTTCAGCCTGACTGGACCTTGTTTTCACACAAATGAACCCAGAATGATGTGAAATTGTGCTTCGTGCAACATAATTCTGGGTGCCATTTAAAAACCATAAGTGCTAATGACTCCATTCCTTTTTGTGGTTGTAGGGGCTGTTGATTGGAGTATACTAAAGCAAACCTGATCTCTCTAGGACATTCAGAAGCCAAGTTATAAGCCCACAAATGTGTAACTGGACTACTTCTTTAAATTGACACCAGATCCAGTGACCTTTGGGACATGGTTTGACCCCCTTAGGAAAGTGCTATCATCTTGAAACGTTCAGATCACTTACAACTCAATAGATTCTACCTTCCTGTAATGTTTCAGCCTGATTGGACCTTGTTTTCACACAAATGGACCCAGAATAATGTGAAATTGTGCTTCGTGCAACATAATTCTGGGTGCCATTGACAAACCATAAGTGCTAATGACTCCATTCCTTTTTGTGGTTGTAGGGGCTGTTGATTGGAGTACACTAAAACAAACCTGACCTCTCTATGACATTCAGAAGCCAAGTTATAAGCCCACAAATGTGTAACTGGACTACTTCTTTAAAGTGACACCAGGCCCGGTGACCTTTGGGACATGGTTTGACCCCCTATAGGAATGTGCGATCATCATGAAATGTTCAGATTACTTACAACTCAATAGATTCTACCTTCTTGTAACGTTTCAGCCTGATTGGACCTTGTTTTCACACAAATGGACCCAGAATGATGTGAAATTGTGCATCGTGCAACATAATTCTGGGTGCCATTTACAAACCATAAGTGCTAATGACTCCATTCCTTTTTGTGGTTGTAGGGGCTGTTGATTGGAGTACACTAAAACAAACCTGATCGCTCTAGGACATTCAGAAGCCAAGTTATAAGCCCACAAATGTGTAACTGGACTACTTCTTTAAATTGACACCAGATCCGGTGACCTTTGGGACATGGTTTGACCCCCTTAGGAAAGTGCTATCATCATGAAACGTTCAGATCACTTACAACTCAATAGATTCTACCTTCCTGTAATGTTTCAGCCTGATTGGACCTTGTTTTCACACAAATGAACCCAGAATGATCTGAAATTGTGCTTCGTGCAACATAATTCTGGGTGCCTTTTAAAAACCATAAGTGCTAATGACTCCATTCCTTTTTGTGGTTGTAGGGGCTGTTGATTGGAGTATACTAAAACAAACCTGATCTCTCTAGGACATTCAGAAGCCAAGTTATAAGCCCACAAATGTGTAACTGGACTACTTATTTAAATTGACACCAGATCCGGTGACCTTTGGGACATGGTTTGACCCCCTTAGGAAAGTGCTATCATCATGAAACGTTCAGATCACTTACAACTCAATAGATTCTACCTTCCTGTAAGGTTTCAGCCTGATTGGACCTTGTTTTCACACAAATGGACCCAGAATGATGTGAAATTGTGCTTCGTGCAACATAATTCTGGGTGCCATTTACAAACCATAAGTGCTAATGACTTCATACCTTTTTGGGGTTGTAGTGGCTGTTGATTGGAGTACACTGAAAAAAAACTTATCGCTCTAGGACATTCAGAAGCCAAGTTATAAGCCCACAAATGTGTAACTGGACTACTTTAAATTGACACCAGATCCGGTGACCTTTGGGACATGGTTTGACCCCCTTAGGAAAGCGCTATCATCATGAAATGTTCAGATCACTTACAACTCAATAGATTCTACCTTCCTGTAATGTTTCAGCCTGATTGGACCTTGTTTTCACACAAATGAACCCAGAATGATGTGAAATTGTGCTTCGTGCAACATAATTCTGGGTGCCATTTAAAAAACCATAAGTGCTAATGACTCCATTCCTTTTTGTGGTTGTAGGGGCTGTTTATTGGAGTATACTAAAACAAACCTGATCTCTCTAGGACATTCAGAAGCAAAGTTATAAGCCCACAAATGTGTAACTGGACTACTTCTTTAAAATGACACCAGATCCGGTGACCTTTGGGACATGGTTTGGCCCCCTTAGGAAATTGCTATCATCTTGAAACGTTCAGATCACTTACAACTCAATAGATTCTACCTTCCTGTAACGTTTCAGCCTGATTGGACCTTGTTTTCACACAAATGGACCCAGAATAATGTGAAATTGTGCTTCGTGCAACATAATTCTGGGTGCCATTTACAAACCATAAGTGCTAATGACTCCATTCCTTTTGTGTTTGTAGGGGCTGTTGATTGGAGAACACTAAAACAAACCTGACCTCTCTAGGACATTCAGAAGCCAAGTTATAAGCCCACAAAGGTGTAACTGGACTACTTCTTTAAAATGACACCAGGCCCGGTGACCTTTGGGACATGGTTTGACCTCCTATAGGAATGTGCGATCATCATAAAACGTTCAGATCACTTACAACTCAATAGATTCTACCTTCTTGTAACGTTTCAGCCTGATTGGACCTTGTTTTCACACAAATGGACCCAGAATGATGTGAAATTGTGCTTCGTGCAACATAATTCTGGGTGCCTTTACAAACAATAAGTGCTAATGACTCCATTCCTTTTTGTGGTTGTAGGGGCTGTTGATTGGAGTACACTAAAACAAACCTGATCGCTCTAGGACATTCAGAAGCCAAGTTATAAGCCCACAAATGTGTAACTGGACTACTTCTTTAAATTGACACCAGATCCGGTGACCTTTGGGACATGGTTTGACCCCCTTAGGAAAGTGCTATCATCATGAAACGTTCAGATCACTTACAACTCAATAGATTCTACCTTCCTTTAATGTTTCAGCCTGATTGGACCTTGTTTTCACACAAATGAACCCAGAATGATGTGAAATTGTGCTTCGTGCAACATAATTCTGGGTGCCATTTAAAAACCATAAGTGCTAATGACTCCATTTGGTTGTAGGGGCTGTTGATTGGAGTATACTAATACAAACCTGATCTCTCTAGGACATTCAGAAGCCAAGTTATAAGCCCACAAATGTGTAACTAATACTACTTCTTTAAATTGACACCAGATCCGGTGACCTTTGGGACATGGTTTGACCCCCTTAGGAAAGTGCTATCATCATGAAACGTTCAGATCACTTACAACTCAATAGATTCTACATTCCTGTAAGGTTTCAGCCTGATTGGACCTTGTTTTCACACAAATGGACCCAGAATGATGTGAAATTGTGCTTCGTGCAACATAATTCTGGGTGCCATTTACAAAACATAAGTGCTAATGACTCCATTCCTTTTTGTGGTTGTAGGGGCTGTTGATTGGAGTACACTAAAACAAACCTGACCTCTCTAGGACATTCAGAAGCCAAGTTATAAGCCCACAAAGGTGTAACTGGACTACTTCTTTAAAGTGACACCAGGCCCGGTGACCTTTGGGACATGGTTTGACCCCCTATAGGAATGTGCGATCATCATGACACGTTCAGATCACTTACAACTCAATAGATTCTACCTTCTTGTAACATTTCAGCCTGATTGGACCTTGTTTTCACACAAATGGACCCATAATGATGTGAAATTGTGCTTCGTGCAACATAATTCTGGGTGCCATTTACAAACCATAAGTGCTAATGACTCCATTCCTTTTTGTGGTTGTAGGGGCTGTTGATTGGAGTACACTAAAACAAACCTGACCTCTCTAGGACATTCAGAAGCCAAGTTATAAGCCCAAAAAGGTGTAACTGGACTACTTCTTTAAAGTGACACCAGGCCCGGTGACCTTTGGGACATGGTTTGACCCCCTATAGGAATGTGCGATCATCATGAAACGTTCAGATCACTTACAACTCAATAGATTCTACCTTCTTGTAACATTTCAGCCTGATTGGACCTTGTTTTCACACAAATGGACCCATAATGATGTGAAATTGTGCTTCGTGCAACATAATTCTGGGTGCCATTTACAAACCATAAGTGCTAATGACTCCATTCCTTTTTGTGGTTGTAGGGGCTGTTGATTGGAGTACACTAAAACAAACCTGACCTATCTAGGACATTCAGAAGCCAAGTTATAAGCCCATAAAGGTGTAACTGGACTACTTCTTTAAAGTGACACCAGGCCCGGTGACCTTTGGGACATGGTTTGACCCCCTATAGGAATGCGCGATCATCATGAAACGTTCAGATCACTTACAGCTCAATAGATTCTACCTTCTTGTAACGTTTCAGCCTGATTGGACCTTGTTTTCACACAAATGGACCAAGAATGATGTGAAATTGTGCTTCGTGCAACATAATTCTGGGTGCCATTTACAAACCATAAGTGCAAATGACTCCATTCCTTTTTGTGGTTGTAGGGGCTGTTGATTGGAGTACACTAAAACAAACCTGATCTCTCTAGGACATTCAGAAGCCAAGTTATAAGCCCACAAATGTGTAACTGGACTACTTCTTTAAATTGACACCAGATCCGGTGACCTTTGGGACATGATTTGACCCCCTTAGGAAAGTGCTATCATCATGAAACGTTCAGATCACTTACAACTCAATAGATTCTACCTTCCTGTAACGTTTCAGCCTGATTGGACCTTGTTTTCACACAAATGAACCCAGAATGATGTGAAATTGTGCTTCGTGCAACATAATTCTGGGTGCCATTTAAAAACCATAAGTGCTAATGACTCCATTCCTTTTTGTGGTTGTAGGGGATGTTGATTGGAGTACACTAAAACAAACCTGATCACTCTAGGACATTCAGAAGCCAAGTTATAAGCCCACAAATGTGTAACTGGACTACTTCTTTAAATTGACACGAGATCCGGTGACCTTTGGGACAAGGTTTGACCCCCTTAGGAAAGCGCTATCATCATGAAACGTTCAGATCACTTACAACTCAATAGATTCTACCTTCCTGTAACGTTTCAGCCTGATTGGACCTTGTTTTCACACAAATGAACCCAGAATGATGTGAAATTGTGCTTCGTGCAACATAATTCTGGGTGGCATTTAAAAACCATAAGTGCTGTTGTGGTTATTAGGAGCGAGTTATTAGTAATTAATTAATTACTTTTGGATTCTTCAATAAATTCTGTAAATATGGGAATATTTACTGATTTATTAATTAAGATATTCTTAGATATACGGGGCACCATTCCCCTTCAACCGGGGAAAAATTGAATCCAAAACTCTTATCAGTCTTTCTTGAAGTTCGTAGAATCCTCGGAGCAGAGACTTCTCTTCGACACAACAAAGCTACTGGACACAAAAATCTGAATTTTATAACATTTAATTAAACAATTTGTCAAATGAATAAACAATTAAATAAATGAATAATAACCATGTGATATGATTGAAGATGGATGTTTTTGCGTGTGATGGAGGATGTATGAATGGGGTCCTTTGTTCTCACAAAGGAGTAGAGTGTGTGTGTGTGTGTGTACGTGTGTATGGATTCAAAATGGAGTCTTGATTACAAGATGGCTGACCCCTTTGTCTGGCTAAAGTGGGGGTGGCAACTTGCACTTTAACTTCCAAAGCACTTAGAACCAGTAGTAACTTAACCTTAAAATCACTCAAAACATTTCAAAATGATCATGAAGCTTCACCAAAGATTAATCACGAATTAATATCTTTTAGTTTAACCACTTGGCCATAGTAGGAAACATTTAAAGATACAAAACAATGATTAATAAGCAGTTTATTCTTTCAAAATGACCCGACGGACGTGTTTGGGAACGAAAGAGGAAAACACGAAGCTACTTTTTAAGCAATAGCGCGGTTTTATTGCTTATTCTGGACTATAGAGGAAACGGAAGAAGAAGGAGAGAAAGAGATGAGTTTCTGATCACCAGAAGAGCGAAGCGTCCCTCACTCTTTGAGTTGACGGTTCTCCGTGTTTCTCCGCTGTTTGGCGTCGTCTGTCAGTTTGATGGAGTTGTCGCTTTCTCCGTTGTTTGGCGTTCTCCGTGAGTGTTTCTCCACGGGCTGGACACAAAGAGAACGAAGTTTATTTTGTGCTGAGTTTGACAACTTACAGCGTCTCTGAGAGCTGGATGGAGCTCCGCTCATTCCCAGTCAGATCCTGATGGAGTTGGAGTGGCTTTGTAGCGGTTGCGTGGCTCAACTTGGGCACTTAGAGCTTCCGCGTGCTCAAGGGAGTCGGAGCGTTCGACAAGCGTGTCCTTACCGCCAGGTATCCTGTTCCTTTGTCTTTCCATATGATTTATAGTCTGAGTTCGCGGGAAAGCTCTGTGACTCCCACACATGCACAGAATGTGTTTCTGGTATTAGGCGGTGACGTCATCACAATGCTTCCGTGTGCAAAGCATCATGGGAAATGAAGTTTCTTGGCGCTGATGTGATTATTTGCTTTTCAAAGCAATTTAAGCACAAGTCATTTTGGAGAAAATCACTGCATAGTAATTTCCTCATGAGGTCAGACCCTCAACAGTGCTAATGACTCCATTCCTTTTTGTGGTTGTAGGGGCTGTTGATTGGAGTACACTAAAACAAACCTGACCTCTCTAGGACATTCAGAAGCCAAGTTATAAGCCCACAAAGGTGTAACTGGACTACTTCTTTAAAGTGACACCAGGCCCGGTGACCTTTGGGACATGGTTTGACCCCCTATAGGAATGTGCGATCATCATGAAACGTTCAGATCACTTACAACTCAATAGATTCTACCTTCTTGTAACGTTTCAGCCTGATTGGACCTTGTTTTCACACAAGGACCCAGAATGATGTGAAATTGTGCTTCATGCAACATAATTCTGGGTGCCATTTACAAACCATAAGTGCTAATGACTCCATTCCATTTTGTGGTTGTAGGGGCTGTTTATTGGAGTACACTAAAACAAATTCAGAAGCCAAGTTATAAGCCCACAAAGGTGTAACTGGACTACTTCTTTAAAGTGACACCAGGCCCGGTGACCTTTGGGACATGGTTTGACCCCCTATAGGAATGTGCGATCATCTTGAAACGTTCAGATAACTTACAACTCAATAGATTCTACCTTCTTGTAGCGTTTCAGCCTGATTGGACCTTGTTTTCACACAAATGGACCCAGAATGATGTGAAATTGTGCTTCGTGCAACATAATTCTGGGTGCCATTTAAAAACCATAAGTGCTAATGTCTCCATTCCTTTTTGTGGTTGTAGGGGCTGTTAATTGGAGTACACTAAAACAAACCTGACCTCTCTAGGACATTCAGAAGCCAAGTTATAAGCCCACAAATGTGTAACTGGACTACTTCTTTAAATTGACACCTGATCCGGTGACCTTTGGGACATGGTTTGACCCCCTTAGGAAAGTGCTATCATCATGAAACGTTCAGATCACTTACAACTCAATAGATTCTACCTTCCTGTAACGTTTCAGCCTGATTGGTCCTTGTTTTCATACAAATGAACCCAGAATGATGTGAAATTATGCTTCGTGCAACATAATTCTGGGTGCCATTTAAAAACCATAAGTGCTAATGTCTCCATTCCTTTTTGTGGTTGTAGGGGCTGTTGATTGGAGTACACTAAAACAAACCTGACCTCTCTAGGACATTCAGAAGCCAAGTTATAAGCCCACAAATGTGTAACTGGACTACTTCTTTAAATTGACACCAGATCCGGTGACCTTTGGGACATGGTTTGACCCCCTTAGGAAAGTGCTATCATCATGAAACGTTCAGATCACTTACAACTTAATAGATTCTACCTTCCTGTAACGTTTCAGCCTGATTGGACCTTGTTTTCACACAAATGAACCCAGAATGATGTGAAATTGTGCATTGTGCAACATAATTCTGGGTGCCATTTACAAACCATAAGTGCTAATGACTCCATTCCGTTTTGTGGTTGTAGGGGCTGTTGATTGGAGTACACTAAAACAAACCTGATCTCTCTAGGATATTCAGATGCCAAGTTATAAGCCTTCAAAGGTGTAACTGGACTACTTCTTTAAAGTGACACCAGGCCCGGTGACCTTTGGGACATGGTTTGACCCCCTATAGGAATGTGCGATCATCATGAAACGTTCAGATCACTTACAACTCAATAGATTCTACCTTCTTGTAACGTTTCAGCCTGATTGGACCTTGTTTTCACACAAATGGACCCAGAATGATGTGAAATTGTGCTTCGTGCAACATAATTCTGGGTGCCATTTACAAACCATAAGTGCTAACGACTCCATTCCTTTTTGTGGTTGTAGGGGCTGTTTATTGGAGTACACTAAAACAAATTCAGAAGCCAAGTTATAAGCCCACAAAGGTGTAACTGGACTACTTTAAATTGACACCAGATCCTGTGACCTTTGGGACATGGTTTGACCCCCTTAGGAAAGTGCTATCATCATGAAACGTTCAGATCACTTACAACTCAATAGATTCTACCTTCCTGTAACGTTTCAGCCTGATTGGACCTTGTTTTCACACAAATGAACCCAGATCGATGTGAAATTGTGCTTCGTGCAACATAATTCTCTGTGCCATTTAAAAACCATAAGTGCTAATGACTCCATTCCTTTTTGAGGTTGTAGGTGCTGTTGATTGGAGTACACTAAAACAAACCTGATCTCTCTAGGACATTCAGAAGCCAAGTTATAAGCCCTCAAAGGTGTAACTGGACTACTTCTTTAAAGTGACACCAGGCCCGGTGACCTTTGGGACATGGTTTGACCCCCTTTAGGAATGTGCGATCATCATGAAACGCTCAGATCACTTACAACTCAATAGATTCTACCTTCTTGTAACGTTTCAGCCTGATTGGACCTTGTTTTCACACAAATGGACCCAGAATGATGTGAAATTGTGCTTCGTGCAACATAATTCTGGGTGCCATTTACAAACCATAAGTGCGAATGACTCCATTCCTTTTTGTGGTTGTAGGGGCTGTTGATTGGAGTACATTAAAACAAACCTGATCTCTCTAGGACATTCAGAAGCCAAGTTATAAGCCCACAAATGTGTAACTGGACTACTTCTTTAAAATGACACCAGATCCGGTGACCTTTTGGACATGGTTTGAAACCCCTTAGGAAAGTGATATCATCATGAAACGTTCAGATCACTTACAACTCCATAGATTCTACCTTCCTGTAACGTTTCAGCCTGATTGGACCTTGTTTTCACACAAATGAACCCAGAATGATGTGAAATTGTGCTTAGTGCAGCATAATTCTGGGTGCCATTTAAAAACCATAAGTGCTAATGACTCCATTCCTTTTTTGTGGTTGTAGGGGCCGTTGATTGGAGTACATTAAAACAAACCTGATCTCTCTAGGACATTCAGAAGCCAAGTTATAAGCCCACAAATGTGTAACTGGACTACTTCTTTAAATTGACACCAGATCCGGTGACATTTGGGACATGGTTTGACCCCCTTAGGAAATTGCTATCATCATGAAACGTTCAGATCACTTACAAGTCAATAGATTCTACCTTCCTGTAACGTTTCAGCCTGATTGGACCTTGTTTTCACACAAATGAACCCAGAATGATGTGAAATTGTGCTTCGTGCAACTTAATTCTGGGTGCCATTTAAAAACCATAAGTGCTAATGACTCCATTCCTTTTTGTGGTTGTAGGGGCTGTTGATTGGAGTACACTAAAACAAACCTTATCTCTCTAGGACATTCAGAAGCCAAGTTATAAGCCCACAAATGTGTAACTGGACTACTTCTTTAAATTGACACCAGATCCGGTGACATTTGGGACATGGTTTGACCCCCTTAGGAAATTGCTATCATCATGAAACGTTCAGATCACTTACAAGTCAATAGATTCTACCTTCCTGTAATATTTCAGCCTGACTGGACCTTGTTTTCACACAAATGGACCCAGAATGAAGTGAAATTGTGCTTCGTGCAACATAATTCTGGGTGCCATTTACAAACCATAAGTGCTAATGACTCCATTCCTTTTTGTGGTTGAAGGGGCTGTTGATTGGAGTACACTAAAACAAACCTAACCTCTCTAGGACATTCAGAAGCCAAGTTATAAGCCCACAAAGGTGTAACTGGACTACTTCTTTAAAGTGACACCAGATCCGGTGACCTTTGGGACATGGTTTGACCCCCTTAGGAAAGTGCTATCATCATGAAACGTTCAGATCACTTACAACTCAATAGATTCTACCTTCCTGTAACGTTTCAGCCTGATTGGACCTTGTTTTCACACAAATGAACCCAGGATGATGTGAAATTGTGCTTCGTGCAACATAATTCTGGGTGCCATTTAAAAACCATAAGTGTTAATGTCTCCATTCCTTTTTGTGGTTGTAGGGGCTGTTGATTGGAGTACACTAAAACAAACCTGATCGCTCTAGGACATTCAGAAGCCAAGTTATAAGTCCACAAATATGTAACTGGACTACTTCTTTAAATTGACACCAGATCCGGTGACCTTTGGGACATGGTTTGACCCCCTTAGGAAAGTGCTATTATCATGAAACGTTCAGATCACTTACAACTAAATAGATTCTACCTTCCTGTAACGTTTCAGCCTGATTGGACCTTGTTTTCACACAAATGGACCCAATATGATGTGAAATAGTGCTTCATGCAACATAATTCTGGGTGCCATTTACAAACCATAAGTGCCAATGACTCCATTCCTTTTTGTGGTTGTAGGGGCTGTTGATTGGAGTACACTAAAACAAACCTGATCTCTCTAGGACATTCAGAAGCCAAGTTATAAGCCCACAAATGTGTAACTGGACTACTTTAAATTGACACCAGATCCTGTGACCTTTGGGACATGGTTTGACCCCCTTAGGAAAGTGCTATCATCATGAAACGTTCAGATCACTTACAACTCAATAGATTCTACCTTCCTGTAACGTTTCAGCCTGATTGGACCTTGTTTTCACACAAATGAAACCAGAATGATGTGAAATTGTGCTTCGTGCAACATAATTCTGGGTGCCAATAAAAAACCATAAGTGCTAATGACTCCATTCCTTTTTGTGGTTGTAGGGGCTGTTGATTGGAGTACCCTAAAACAAACCAGATCTCTCTAGGACATTCAGAAGCCAAGTTATAAGCCCACAAATGTGTAACTGGACTACTTCTTTAAATTTACACCAGATCCGGTGACCTTTGGGACATGGTTTGACCCCCTTAGGAAAGTGCTATCATCATGAAACGTTCAGATCACTTACAACTCAATAGATTCTACCTTCCTGAAATGTTTCTGCCGGATTGGACCTTGTTTTCACACAAATGAACCCAGAATGATGTGAAATTGTGCTTCGTGCAACATAATTCTGGGTGCCATTTAAAAACCTTAAGTGCTAATGTCTCCATTCCTTTTTGTGGTTGTAGGGGCTGTTGATTGGAGTACACTAAAACAAACCTGACCTCTCTAGGACATTCAGAAGCCAAGTTATAAGCCCACAAATGTGTAACTGGACTACTTCTTTAAAGTGACACCAGATCCGGTGACCTTTGGGACATGATTTGACCCCCTTAGGAAAGTGCTATCATCATGAAACGTTCAGATCACTTACAACTCAATAGATTCTACCTTCCTGTAACGTTTCAGCCTGAATCGACCTTGTTTTCACACAAATGAACCCAGAATGATGTGAAATTGTGCCTCGTGCAACATAATTCTGGGTGCCATTTAAAAACCATAAGTGCTAATGTCTCCATTCCTTTTTGTGGTTGTAGGGGCTGTTGATTGGAGTACACTAAAACTAACCTGATCGCTCTAGAACATTCAGAAGCCAAGTTATAAGCCCACAAAGGTGTAACTGGACTACATCTTTAAAGTGACACCAGGCCCGGTGACCTTTGGGACATGGTTTTACCCCCTATAGGAATGTGCGATCATCTTGAAACGTTCAGATCACTTACAACTCAATAGATTCTACCTTCTTGTAGCGTTTCAGCCTGATTGGATATTGTTTTCACACAAATGGACCCAGAATGATGTGAAATTGTGCTTCGTGCAACATAATTCTGGGTGCCATTTACAAACCATAAGTGCTAATGACTCCATTCCTTTTTGTGGTTGTAGGGGCTGTTGATTGGAGTACACTAAAACAAACCTGATCTCTCTAGGACATTCAGAAGCCAAGTTATAAACCCACAAATGTGTAACTGGACTACTTCTTTAAATTGACACCAGATCCGGTGACCTTTGGGACATGGTTTGACCCCCTTAGGAAAGTGCTATCATCATGAAACGTTCAGATAACTTACAACTCAATAGATTCTACCTTCCTGTAACGTTTCAGCCTGATTGGACCTTGTTTTCACACAAATGAACCCAGAATGATGTGAAATTGTGCTTCGTGCAACATAATTCTGGGTGCCATTTACAAACCATAAGTGCTAATGACTCCATTCCTTTTTGTGGTTGTAGGGGCTGTTGATTTGAGTACATTAAAACAAACCTGATCTCTCTTGGACATTCAGAAGCCAAGTTATAAGCCCACAAATGTGTAACTGGACTACTTCTTTAAATTGACACCAGATCCGGATATCTTTGGGACATGGTTTGACCCCCTTCGGAAAGTGCTATCATCATGAAACGTTCAGATCACTTACAACTCAATAGATTCTACCTTCCTGTAACGTTTCAGCCTGATTGGACCTTGTTTTCACACAAATGAACCCAGAATGATGTGAAATTGTGCTTCGTGCAACATAATTCTGGGTGCCATTTAAAAACCATAAGTGCTAATGACTCCATTCCTTTTTGTGGTTGTAGGGGCTGTTGATTGGAGTACCCTAAAACAAACCTGATCTCTCTAGGACATTTAGAAGCCAAGTTATAAGCCCACAAATGTGTAACTGGACTACTTCTTTAAAGTGACACCAGATCCGGTGACCTTTGGGACATGGTTTGACCCCCTTAGGAAAGTGCTATCATCATGAAACGTTCAGATCACTTACAACTCAATAGATTCTACCTTCCTGTAACGTTTCAGCCTGATTGGACATTGTTTTCACACAAATGAACCCAGGATGATGTGAAATTGTGCTTCGTGCAACATAATTCTGGGTGCCATTTAAAAACCATAAGTGTTAATGTCTCCATTCCTTTTTGTGGTTGTAGGGGCTGTTGATTGGAGTACACTAAAAAAAACCTGATCGCTCTAGGACATTCAGAAGCCAAGTTATAAGTCCACAAATATGTAACTGGACTACTTCTTTAAATTGACACCAGATCCGGTGACCTTTGGGACATGGTTTGACCCCCTTAGGAAAGTGCTATCATCATGAAACGTTCAGATCACTTACAACTCAATAGATTCTACCTTCCTGTAACGTTTCAGCCTGATTGGACCTTGTTTTCACACAAATGGACCCAGAATGATGTGAAATAGTGCTTCTTGCAACATAATTCTGGGTGCCATTTACAAACCATAAGTGCTAATGACTCCATTCCTTTTTGTGGTTGTAGGGGCTGTTGATTGGAGTACACTAAAACAAACCTGATCTCTCTAGGACATTCAGAAGCCAAGTTATAAGCCCACAAATGTGTAACTGGACTACTTTAAATTGACACCAGATCCTGTGACCTTTGGGACATGGTTTGACCCCCTTAGGAAAGTGCTATCATCATGAAACGTTCAGATCACTTACAACTCAATAGATTCTACCTTCCTGTAATATTTCAGCCTGACTGGACATTGTTTTCACACAAATGGACCCAGAATGAAGTGAAATTGTGCTTCGTGCAACATAATTCTGGGTGCCATTTACAAACCATAAGTGCTAATGACTCCATTCCTTTTTTGTGGTTGAAGGGACTGTTGATTGGAGTACACTAAAACAAACCTAACCTCTCTAGGACATTCAGAAGCCAAGTTATAAGCCCACAAAGGTGTAACTGGACTACTTCTTTAAAGTGACACCAGGCCCGGTGACCTTTGGGACATGGTTTTACCCCCTATAGGAATGTGTGATCATCTTGAAACGTTCAGATCACTTACAACTCAATAGATTCTACCTTCTTGTAGCGTTTCAGCCTGATTGGACCTTGTTTTCACACAAATGAACCCAGAATGATGTGAAATTGTGCTTCGTGCAACATAATTCTGGGTGCCATTTACAAACCATAAGTGCTAATGACTCCATTCCCTTTTGTGGTTGTAGGGGCTGTTGATTGGAGTACATTAAAACAAACCTGATCTCTCTAGGACATTCAGAAGCCAAGTTATAAGCCCACAAATGTGTAACTGGACTACTTCTTTAAATTGACACCAGATCCGGTGATCTTTGGGACATGGTTTGACCCCCTTAGGAAAGTGCTATCATCATGAAACGTTCAGATCACTTACAACTCAATAGATTCTACCTTCCTGTAACGTTTCAGCCTGATTGGACCTTGTTTTCACACAAATGAACCCAGAATGATGTGAAATTGTGCTTCATGCAACATAATTCTGGGTGCCATTTACAAACCATAAGTGCTAATGACTCCATTCCTTTTTGTGGTTGTAGGGGCTGTTGATTGGAGTACACTAAAACAAACCTGACCTCTCTAGGACATTCAGAAGCCAAGTTATAAGCCCACAAATGTGTAACTGGACTACTTCTTTAAAGTGACACCAGATCCGGTGACCTTTGGGACATGATTTGACCCCCTTAGGAAAGTGCTATCATCATGAAACGTTCAGATCACTTACAACTCAATAGATTCTACCTTCCTGTAACGTTTCAGCCTGAATCGACCTTGTTTTCACACAAATGAACCCAGAATGATGTGAAATTGTGCCTCGTGCAACATAATTCTGGGTGCCATTTAAAAACCATAAGTGCTAATGTCTCCATTCCTTTTTGTGGTTGTAGGGGCTGTTGATTGGAGTACACTAAAACTAACCTGATCGCTCTAGAACATTCAGAAGCCAAGTTATAAGCCCACAAAGGTGTAACTGGACTACATCTTTAAAGTGACACCAGGCCCGGTGACCTTTGGGACATGGTTTTACCCCCTATAGGAATGTGCGATCATCTTGAAACGTTCAGATCACTTACAACTCAATAGATTCTACCTTCTTGTAGCGTTTCAGCCTGATTGGATATTGTTTTCACACAAATGGACCCAGAATGATGTGAAATTGTGCTTCGTGCAACATAATTCTGGGTGCCATTTACAAACCATAAGTGCTAATGACTCCATTCCTTTTTGTGGTTGTAGGGGCTGTTGATTGGAGTACACTAAAACAAACCTGATCTCTCTAGGACATTCAGAAGCCAAGTTATAAACCCACAAATGTGTAACTGGACTACTTCTTTAAATTGACACCAGATCCGGTGACCTTTGGGACATGGTTTGACCCCCTTAGGAAAGTGCTATCATCATGAAACGTTCAGATAACTTACAACTCAATAGATTCTACCTTCCTGTAACGTTTCAGCCTGATTGGACCTTGTTTTCACACAAATGAACCCAGAATGATGTGAAATTGTGCTTCGTGCAACATAATTCTGGGTGCCATTTACAAACCATAAGTGCTAATGACTCCATTCCTTTTTGTGGTTGTAGGGGCTGTTGATTTGAGTACATTAAAACAAACCTGATCTCTCTTGGACATTCAGAAGCCAAGTTATAAGCCCACAAATGTGTAACTGGACTACTTCTTTAAATTGACACCAGATCCGGATATCTTTGGGACATGGTTTGACCCCCTTCGGAAAGTGCTATCATCATGAAACGTTCAGATCACTTACAACTCAATAGATTCTACCTTCCTGTAACGTTTCAGCCTGATTGGACCTTGTTTTCACACAAATGAACCCAGAATGATGTGAAATTGTGCTTCGTGCAACATAATTCTGGGTGCCATTTAAAAACCATAAGTGCTAATGACTCCATTCCTTTTTGTGGTTGTAGGGGCTGTTGATTGGAGTACCCTAAAACAAACCTGATCTCTCTAGGACATTTAGAAGCCAAGTTATAAGCCCACAAATGTGTAACTGGACTACTTCTTTAAAGTGACACCAGATCCGGTGACCTTTGGGACATGGTTTGACCCCCTTAGGAAAGTGCTATCATCATGAAACGTTCAGATCACTTACAACTCAATAGATTCTACCTTCCTGTAACGTTTCAGCCTGATTGGACATTGTTTTCACACAAATGAACCCAGGATGATGTGAAATTGTGCTTCGTGCAACATAATTCTGGGTGCCATTTAAAAACCATAAGTGTTAATGTCTCCATTCCTTTTTGTGGTTGTAGGGGCTGTTGATTGGAGTACACTAAAAAAAACCTGATCGCTCTAGGACATTCAGAAGCCAAGTTATAAGTCCACAAATATGTAACTGGACTACTTCTTTAAATTGACACCAGATCCGGTGACCTTTGGGACATGGTTTGACCCCCTTAGGAAAGTGCTATCATCATGAAACGTTCAGATCACTTACAACTCAATAGATTCTACCTTCCTGTAACGTTTCAGCCTGATTGGACCTTGTTTTCACACAAATGGACCCAGAATGATGTGAAATAGTGCTTCTTGCAACATAATTCTGGGTGCCATTTACAAACCATAAGTGCTAATGACTCCATTCCTTTTTGTGGTTGTAGGGGCTGTTGATTGGAGTACACTAAAACAAACCTGATCTCTCTAGGACATTCAGAAGCCAAGTTATAAGCCCACAAATGTGTAACTGGACTACTTTAAATTGACACCAGATCCTGTGACCTTTGGGACATGGTTTGACCCCCTTAGGAAAGTGCTATCATCATGAAACGTTCAGATCACTTACAACTCAATAGATTCTACCTTCCTGTAATATTTCAGCCTGACTGGACATTGTTTTCACACAAATGGACCCAGAATGAAGTGAAATTGTGCTTCGTGCAACATAATTCTGGGTGCCATTTACAAACCATAAGTGCTAATGACTCCATTCCTTTTTTGTGGTTGAAGGGACTGTTGATTGGAGTACACTAAAACAAACCTAACCTCTCTAGGACATTCAGAAGCCAAGTTATAAGCCCACAAAGGTGTAACTGGACTACTTCTTTAAAGTGACACCAGGCCCGGTGACCTTTGGGACATGGTTTTACCCCCTATAGGAATGTGTGATCATCTTGAAACGTTCAGATCACTTACAACTCAATAGATTCTACCTTCTTGTAGCGTTTCAGCCTGATTGGACCTTGTTTTCACACAAATGAACCCAGAATGATGTGAAATTGTGCTTCGTGCAACATAATTCTGGGTGCCATTTACAAACCATAAGTGCTAATGACTCCATTCCCTTTTGTGGTTGTAGGGGCTGTTGATTGGAGTACATTAAAACAAACCTGATCTCTCTAGGACATTCAGAAGCCAAGTTATAAGCCCACAAATGTGTAACTGGACTACTTCTTTAAATTGACACCAGATCCGGTGATCTTTGGGACATGGTTTGACCCCCTTAGGAAAGTGCTATCATCATGAAACGTTCAGATCACTTACAACTCAATAGATTCTACCTTCCTGTAACGTTTCAGCCTGATTGGACCTTGTTTTCACACAAATGAACCCAGAATGATGTGAAATTGTGCTTCATGCAACATAATTCTGGGTGCCATTTACAAACCATAAGTGCTAATGACTCCATTCCTTTTTGTGGTTGTAGGGGCTGTTGATTGGAGTACCCTAAAACAAACCTGATCTCTCTAGGACATTCAGAAGCCAAGTTATAAGCCCACAAATGTGTAACTGGACTACTTCTTTAAATTGACACCAGATCCGGTGACCTTTGGGACATGGTTTGACCCCCTAAGGAAAGTGCTATCATCATGAAACGTTCAGATCACTTACAACTCAATAGATTCTACCTTCCTGAAACGTTTCTGCCGGATTGGACCTTGTTTTCACAAAAATGAACCCAGAATGATGTGAAATTGTGCTTCGTGCAACACAATTTCTGGGTGCCATTTAAAAACCTTAAGTGCTAATGTCTCCATTCCTTTTTGTGGTTGTAGGGGCTGTTGATTGGAGTACACTAAAACAAACCTGACCTCTCTAGGACATTCAGAAGCCAAGTTATAAGCCCACAAATGTGTAACTGGACTACTTCTTTAAAGTGACACCAGATCCGGTGACCTTTGGGACATGGTTTGACCCCCTTAGGAAAGTGCTATCATCATGAAACGTTCAGATCACTTACAACTCAATAGATTCTACCTTCCTGTAACGTTTCAGCCTGAATGGACCTTGTTTTCACACAAATGAACCCAGAATGATGTGAAATTGTGCTTCGTGCAACATAATTCTGGGTGCCATTTAAAAACCATAAGTGCTAATGTCTCCATTCCATTTTGTGGTTGTAGGGGCTGTTGATTGGAGTAAACTAAAACTAACCTGATCGCTCTAGAACATTCAGAAGCCAAGTTATAAGTCCACAAATATGTAACTGGACTACTTCTTTAAATTGACACCAGATCCGGTGACCTTTGGGACATGGTTTGACCCCCTTAGGAAAGTGCTATCATCATGAAACGTTCAGATCACTTACAACTCAATAGATTCTACCTTCCTGTAACGTTTCAGCCTGATTGGACCTTGTTTTCACACAAATGGACCCAGAATGATGTGAAATAGTGCTTCGTGCAACATAATTCTGGGTGCCATTTACAAACCATAAGTGCTAATGACTCCATTCCTTTTTGTGGTTGTAGGGGCTGTTGATTGGAGTACACTAAAACAAACCTAACCACTCTAGGACATTCAGAAGCCAAGTTATAAGCCCACAAAGGTGTAACTGGACTACATCTTTAAAGTGACACCAGGCCCGGTGACCTTTGGGACATGGTTTTACCCCCTATAGGAATGTGCGATCATCTTGAAACGTTCAGATCACTTACAACTCAATAGATTCTACCTTCTTGTAGCGTTTCAGCCTGATTGGACCTTGTTTTCACACAAATGGACCCAGAATGATGTGAAATTGTGCTTCGTGCAACATAATTCTGGGTGCCATTTACAAACCATAAGTGCTAATGACTCCATTCCTTTTTTGTGGTTGTAGGGGCCGTTGATTGGAGTACATTAAAACAATCCTGATCTCTCTAGGACATTCAGAAGCCAAGTTATAAGCCCACAAATGTGTAACTGGACTACTTATTTAAATTGACACCAGATCTGGTGACCTTTGGGACATGGTTTGACCCCCTTAGGAAAGTGCTATCATCATGAAACGTTCAGATCACTTACAACTCAATAGATTCTACCTTCCTGTAACATTTCAGCCTGATTGGACCTTGTTTTCACACAAATGAACCCAGAATGATGTGAAATTGTGCTTCGTGCAACATAATTCTGGGTGCCATTTAAAAACCATAAGTGCTAATGACTCCATTCCTTTTTGTGGTTGTAGGGGCTGTTGATTGGAGTACACTAAAACAAACCTGATCTCTCTAGGACATTCAGAAGCCAAGTTATAAGCCCACAAATGTGTAACTGGACTACTTCTTTAAATTGACACCAGATCCGGTGACATTTGGGACATGGTTTGACCCCCTTAGGAAAGTGCTATCATCATGAAACGTTCAGATCACTTACAACTCAATAGATTCTACCGTCCTGTAATATTTCAGCCTGACTGGACCTTGTTTTCACACAAATGGACCCAGAATGAAGTGAAATTGTGCTTCGTGCAACATAATTCTGGGTGCCATTTACAAACCATAAGTGCTAATGACTCCATTCCTTTTTGTGGTTGAAGGGGCTGTTGATTGGAGTACACTAAAACAAACCTAAACTCTCTAGGACATTCAGAAGCCAAGTTATAAGCCCACAAAGGTGTAACTGGACTACTTCTTTAAAGTGACACCAGGCCCGGTGACCTTTGGGACATGGTTTTACCCCCTATAGGAATGTGTGATCATCTTGAAACGTTCAGATCACTTACAACTCAATAGATTCTGCCTTCTTGTAGCGTTTCAGCCTGATTGGACCTTGTTTTCACACAAATGAACACGGAATGATGGGAAATTGTGCTTCGTGCAACATAATTCTGGGTGCCATTTACAAACCATAAGTGCTAATGACTCCATTCACTTTTCTGGTTGTAGGGGCTGTTGATTGGAGTACATTAAAACAAACCTGATCTCTCTAGGACATTCAGAAGCCAAGTTATAAGCCCACAAATGTGTAACTGGACTACTTCTTTAAATTGACACCAGATCCGGTGATCTTTGGGACATGGTTTGACCCCCTTAGGAAAGTGCTATCATCATGAAACGTTCAGATCACTTACAACTCAATAGATTCTACCTTCCTGTAACGTTTAAGCCTGATTGGACCTTGTTTTCACACAAATGAACCCAGAATGATGTGAAATTGTGCTTCATGCAACATAATTCTGGGTGCCATTTAAAAACCATAAGTGCTAATGACTCCATTCCTTTTTGTGGTTGTAGGGGCTGTTGATTGGAGTACCCTAAAACAAACCTGATCTCTCTAGGACATTCAGAAGCCAAGTTATAAGCCCACAAATGTGTAACTGGACTACTTCTTTAAATTGACACCAGATCCGGTGACCTTTGGGACATGGTTTGACCCCCTAAGGAAAGTGCTATCATCATGAAACGTTCAGATCACTTACAACTCAATAGATTCTACCTTCCTGAAACGTTTCTGCCGGATTGGACCTTGTTTTCACACAAATGAACCCAGAATGATGTGAAATTGTGCTTCGTGCAACACAATTTCTGGGTGCCATTTAAAAACCTTAAGTGCTAATGTCTCCATTCCTTTTTGTGGTTGTAGGGGCTGTTGATTGGAGTACACTAAAACAAACCTGACCTCTCTAGGACATTCAGAAGCCAAGTTATAAGCCCACAAATGTGTAACTGGACTACTTCTTTAAAGTGACACCAGATCCGGTGACCTTTGGGACATGGTTTGACCCCCTTAGGAAAGTGCTATCATCATGAAACGTTCAGATCACTTACAACTCAATAGATTCTACCTTCCTGTAACGTTTCAGCCTGAATGGACCTTGTTTTCACACAAATGAACCCAGAATGATGTGAAATTGTGCTTCGTGCAACATAATTCTGGGTGCCATTTAAAAACCATAAGTGCTAATGTCTCCATTCCATTTTGTGGTTGTAGGGGCTGTTGATTGGAGTACACTAAAACTAACCTGATCGCTCTAGAACATTCAGAAGCCAAGTTATAAGTCCACAAATATGTAACTGGACTACTTCTTTAAATTGACACCAGATCCGGTGACCTTTGGGACATGGTTTGACCCCCTTAGGAAAGTGCTATCATCATGAAACGTTCAGATCACTTACAACTCAATAGATTCTACCTTCCTGAAATGTTTCTGCCGGATTGGACCTTGTTTTCACACAAATGAACCCAGAATGATGTGAAATTGTGCTTCGTGCAACATAATTCTGGGTGCCATTTTAAAACCTTAAGTGCTAATGTCTCCATTCCTTTTTGTGGTTGTAGGGGCTGTTGATTGGAGTACACTAAAACAAACCTGACCTCTCTAGGACATTCAGAAGCTAAGTTATAAGCCCACAAATGTGTAACTGGACTACTTCTTTAAAGTGACACCAGATCCGGTGACCTTTGGGACATGGTTTGACCCCCTTAGGAAAGTGCTATCATCATGAAACGTTCAGATCACTTACAACTCAATAGATTCTACCTTCCTGTAACGTTTCAGGCTGATTGGACCTTGTTTTCACACAAATGAACCCAGAATGATGTGAAATTGTGCTTAGTGCAGCATAATTCTGGGTGCCATTTAAAAACCATAAGTGCTAATGTCTCCATTCCTTTTTGTGGTTGTAGGGGCTGTTGATTGGAGTACACTAAAACTAACCTGATCGCTCTAGAACATTCAGAAGCCAAGTTATAAGTCCACAAATATGTAACTGGACTACTTCTTTAAATTGACACCAGATCCGGTGACCTTTGGGACATGGTTTGACCCCCTTAGGAAAGTGCTATCATCATGAAACGTTCAAATCACTTACAACTCAATAGATTCTACCTTCCTGTAACGTTTCAGCCTGATTGGACCTTGTTTTCACACAAATGGACCCAGAATGATGTGAAATAGTGCTTCGTGCAACATAATTCTGGGTGCCATTTACAAACCATAAGTGCTAATGACTCCATTCCTTTTTGTGGTTGTAGGGGCTGTTGATTGGAGTGCACTAAAACAAACCTAACCTCTCTAGGACATTCAGAAGCCAAGTTATAAGCCCACAAAGGTGTAACTGGACTACATCTTTAAAGTGACACCAGGCCCGGTGACCTTTGGGACATGGTTTTACCCCCTATAGGAATGTGCGATCATCTTGAAACGTTCAGATCACTTACAACTCAATAGATTCTACCTTCTTGTAGCGTTTCAGCCTGATTGGACCTTGTTTTCACACAAATGGACCCAGAATGATGTGAAATTGTGCTTCGTGCAACATAATTCTGGGTGCCATTTACAAACCATAAGTGCTAATGACTCCATTCCTTTTTGTGGTTGTAGGGGCTGTTGATTGGAGTACACTAAAACAAACCTGATCTCTCTAGGACATTCAGAAGCCAAGTTATAAACCCACAAATGTGTAACTGGACTACTTCTTTAAATTGACACCAGATCCGGTGACCTTTGGGACATGGTTTGACCCCCTTAGGAAAGTGCTATCATCATGAAACGTTCAGATCACTTACAACTCAATAGATTCTACCTTCCTGTAACGTTTCAGCCTGATTGGACCTTGTTTTCACACAAATGAACCCAGAATGATGTGAAATTGTGCTTCGTGCAACATAATTCTGGGTGCCATTTAAAAACCATAATTGCTAATGACTCCATTCCTTTTTGTGGTTGTAGGGGCTGTTGATTGGAGTACACTAAAACAAACCTGATCTCTCTAGGACATTCAGAAGCCAAGTTATAAGCCCACAAATGTGTAACTGGACTACTTCTTTAAAGTGACACCAGATCCGGTGACCTTTGGGACATGGTTTGACCCCCTTAGGAAAGTGCTATCATCATAAAACGTTCAGATCACTTACAACTCAATAGATTCAACCTTCCTGTAACGTTTCAGCCTGATTGGACCTTGTTTTCACACAAATGAACCCAGGATGATGTGAAATTGTGCTTCGTGCAACATAATTCTGGGTGCCATTTAAAAACCATAAGTGTTAATGTCTCCATTCCTTTTTGTGGTTGTAGGGGCTGTTGATTGGAGTACACTAAAACAAACCTGATCGCTCTAGGACATTCAGAAGCCAAGTTATAAGTCCACAAATATGTAACTGGACTACTTCTTTAAATTGACACCAGATCCGGTGACCTTTGGGACATGGTTTGACCCCCTTAGGAAAGTGCTATCATCATGAAACGTTCAGATCACTTACAACTCAATAGATTCTACCTTCCTGTAACGTTTCAGCCTGATTGGACCTTGTTTTCACACAAATGGACCCAGAATGATGTGAAATTGTGCTTCGTGCAACATAATTCTGGGTGCCATTTACAAACCATAAGTGCTAATGACTCCATTCCTTTTTGTGGTTGTAGGGGCTGTTGATTGGAGTACACTAAAACAAACCTGATCTCTCTAGGACATTCAGAAGCCAAGTTATAAGCCCACAAATGTGTAACTGGACTACTTTAAATTGACACCAGATCCTGTGACCTTTGGGACATGGTTTGACCCCCTTAGGAAAGTGCTATCATCATGAAACGTTCAGATCACTTACAACTCAATAGATTCTACCTTCCTGTAACGTTTCAGCCTGATTGGACCTTGTTTTCACACAAATGAACCCAGAATGATGTGAAATTGTGCTTCGTGCAACATATTTCTGGGTGCCATGTACAAACCATAAGTGCTAATGACTCCATTCTTTTTTGTGGTTGTAGGGGCTGTTGATTGGAGTACATTAAAACAAACCTGATCTCTCTAGGACATTCAGAAGCCAAGTTATAAGCCCACAAATGTGTAACTGGACTACTTCTTTAAATTGACACCAGATCCTGATATCTTTGGGACATGGTTTGACCCCCTTCGGAAAGTGCTATCATCATGAAACGTTCAGATCACTTACAAATCAATAGATTCTACCTTCCTGTAACGTTTCAGCCTGATTGGACCTTGTTTTCACACAAATGAACCCAGAATGATGTGAAATTGTGCTTCGTGCAACATAATTCTGGGTGCCATGTACAAACCATAAGTGCTAATGACTCCATTCCTGTTTGTGGTTGTAGGGGCTTTTGATTGGAGTACACTAAAACAAACCTAACCTCTCTAGGACATTTAGAAGCCAAGTTATAAGCCCACAAAGGTGTAACTGGACTACATCTTTAAAGTGACACCAGGCCCGGTGACCTTTGGGACATGGTTTTACCCCCTATAGGAATGTGCGATCATCTTGAAACGTTCAGATCACTTACAACTCAATAGATTCTACCTTCTTGTAACGTTTCAGCCTGATTGGACCTTAATTTAACACAAATGAACCCAGAATGATGTGAAATTGTGCTTCGTGCAACATAATTCTGGGTGCCATTTACAAACCATAAGTGCTAATGACTCCATTCCTTTTTGTGGTTGTAGGGGCTGCTGATTGGAGTACATTAAAACAAACCTGATCTCTTTAGGACATTCAGAAGCCAAGTTATAAGCCCACAAATGTGTAACTGGACAACTTCTTTAAATTGACACCAGATCCGGTGACCTTTGGGACATGGTTTGACCCCCTTAGGAAAGTGCTATCATCATGAAACGTTCAGATCACTTACAACTCAATAGATTCTACCTTCCTGTAACGTTTCAGCCTGATTGGACCTTGTTTTCACACAAATGAACCCAGAATGATGTGAAATTGTGTTTCGTGCAACATAATACTGGGTGCCATTTAAAAACCATAAGTGCTAATGACTCCATTCCTTTTTGTGGTTGTAGGGGCTGTTGATTGGAGTATACTAAAACAAACCTGATCTCTCTAGGACATTCAGAAGCCACGTTATAAGCCCACAAATGTGTAACTGGACTACTTTTTTAAATTGACACCAGATCGGGTGACCTTTGGGACATGGTTTGACCCCCTTAGGAAAGTGCTATCATCATGAAACGTTCAGATCACTTACAACTCAATAGATTCTACCTTCCTGTAAGGTTTCAGCCGGATTTGACCTTGTTTTCACACAAATGAACCCAGAATGATGTGAAATTGTGCTTCGTGCAACATAATTCTGGGTGCCATTTAAAAACCATAAGTGCTAATGACTCCATTCCTTTTTGTGGTTGTAGGGGCTGTTGATTGGAGTACACTAAAACAAACCTGATCTCTCTAGGACATTCAGAAGCCAAGTTATAAGCCCACAAATGTGTAACTGGACTACTTCTTTAAATTGACACCAGATCCGGTGACATTTGGGACATGGTTTGACCCCCTTAGGAAAGTGCTATCATCATGAAACGTTCAGATCACTTACAACTCAATAGATTCTACCTTCCTGTAATATTTCAGCCTGACTGGACCTTGTTTTCACACAAATGGACCCAGAATGAAGTGAAATTGTGCTTCATGCAACATAATTCTGGGTGCCATTTACAAACCATAAGTGCTAATGACTCCATTCCTTTTTGTGGTTGAAGGGGCTGTTGATTGGAGTACACTAAAACAAACCTAACCTCTCTAGGACATTCAGAAGCCAAGTTATAAGCCCACAAAGGTGTAACTGGACTACTTCTTTAAAGTGACACCAGGCCCGGTGACCTTTGGGACATGGTTTTACCCCCTATAGGAATGTGTGATCATCTTGAAACGTTCAGATCACTTACAACTCAATAGATTCTACCTTCTTGTAGCGTTTCAGCCTGATTGGACCTTGTTTTCACACAAATGAACCCAGAATGATGTGAAATTGTGCTTCGTGCAACATAATTCTGGGTGCCATTTACAAACCATAAGTGCTAATGACTCCATTCCCTTTTCTGGTTGTAGGGGCTGTTGATTGGAGTACATTAAAACAAACCTGATCTCTCTAGGACATTCAGAAGCCAAGTTATAAGCCCACAAATGTGTAACTGGACTACTTCTTTAAATTGACACCAGATCCAGTGATCTTTGGGACATGGTTTGACCCCCTTAGGAAAGTGCTATCATCATGAAACGTTCAGATCACTTACAACTCAATAGATTCTACCTTCCTGTAACGTTTCAGCCTGATTGGACCTTGTTTTAACACAAATGAACCCAGAATGATGTGAAATTGTGCTTCATGCAACATAATTCTGGGTGGCATTTAAAAACCATAAGTGCTAATGACTCCATTCCTTTTTGTGGTTGTAGGGGCTGTTTATTGGAGTACCCTAAAACAAACCTGATCTCTCTAGGACATTCAGAAGCCAAGTTATAAGCCCACAAATGTGTAACTGGACTACTTCTTTAAATTGACACCAGATCCGGTGACCTTTGGGACATGGTTTGACCCCCTTAGGAAAGTACTATCATCATGAAACGTTCAGATCACTTACAACTCAATAGATTCTACCTTCCTGAAATGTTTCTGCCGGATTGGACCTTGTTTTCACACAAATGAACCCAGAATGATGTGAAATTGTGCTTCGTGCAACATAATTCTGGGTGCCATTTAAAAACCTTAAGTGCTAATGTCTCCATTCCATTTTGTGGTTGTAGGGGCTGTTGATTGGAGTACACTAAAACTAACCTGATCGCTCTAGAACATTCAGAAGCCAAGTTATAAGTCCACAAATATGTAACTGGACTACTTCTTTAAATTGACACCAGATCCGGTGACCTTTGGGACATGGTTTGACCCCCTTAGGAAAGTGCTATCATCATGAAACGTTCAGATCACTTACAACTCAATAGATTCTACCTTCCTGAAATGTTTCTGCCGGATTGGACCTTGTTTTCACACAAATGAACCCAGAATGATGTGAAATTGTGCTTCGTGCAACATAATTCTGGGTGCCATTTTAAAACCTTAAGTGCTAATGTCTCCATTCCTTTTTGTGGTTGTAGGGGCTGTTGATTGGAGTACACTAAAACAAACCTGACCTCTCTAGGACATTCAGAAGCTAAGTTATAAGCCCACAAATGTGTAACTGGACTACTTCTTTAAAGTGACACCAGATCCGGTGACCTTTGGGACATGGTTTGACCCCCTTAGGAAAGTGCTATCATCATGAAACGTTCAGATCACTTACAACTCAATAGATTCTACCTTCCTGTAACGTTTCAGGCTGATTGGACCTTGTTTTCACACAAATGAACCCAGAATGATGTGAAATTGTGCTTAGTGCAGCATAATTCTGGGTGCCATTTAAAAACCATAAGTGCTAATGTCTCCATTCCTTTTTGTGGTTGTAGGGGCTGTTGATTGGAGTACACTAAAACTAACCTGATCGCTCTAGAACATTCAGAAGCCAAGTTATAAGTCCACAAATATGTAACTGGACTACTTCTTTAAATTGACACCAGATCCGGTGACCTTTGGGACATGGTTTGACCCCCTTAGGAAAGTGCTATCATCATGAAACGTTCAAATCACTTACAACTCAATAGATTCTACCTTCCTGTAACGTTTCAGCCTGATTGGACCTTGTTTTCACACAAATGGACCCAGAATGATGTGAAATAGTGCTTCGTGCAACATAATTCTGGGTGCCATTTACAAACCATAAGTGCTAATGACTCCATTCCTTTTTGTGGTTGTAGGGGCTGTTGATTGGAGTGCACTAAAACAAACCTAACCTCTCTAGGACATTCAGAAGCCAAGTTATAAGCCCACAAAGGTGTAACTGGACTACATCATTAAAGTGACACCAGGCCCGGTGACCTTTGGGACATGGTTTTACCCCCTATAGGAATGTGCGATCATCTTGAAACGTTCAGATCACTTACAACTCAATAGATTCTACCTTCTTGTAGCGTTTCAGCCTGATTGGACCTTGTTTTCACACAAATGGACCCAGAATGATGTGAAATTGTGCTTCGTGCAACATAATTCTGGGTGCCATTTACAAACCATAAGTGCTAATGACTCCATTCCTTTTTGTGGTTGTAGGGGCTGTTGATTGGAGTACACTAAAACAAACCTGATCTCTCTAGGACATTCAGAAGCCAAGTTATAAACCCACAAATGTGTAACTGGACTACTTCTTTAAATTGACACCAGATCCGGTGACCTTTGGGACATGGTTTGACCCCCTTAGGAAAGTGCTATCATCATGAAACGTTCAGATCACTTACAACTCAATAGATTCTACCTTCCTGTAACGTTTCAGCCTGATTGGACCTTGTTTTCACACAAATGAACCCAGAATGATGTGAAATTGTGCTTCGTGCAACATAATTCTGGGTGCCATTTAAAAACCATAATTGCTAATGACTCCATTCCTTTTTGTGGTTGTAGGGGCTGTTGATTGGAGTACACTAAAACAAACCTGATCTCTCTAGGACATTCAGAAGCCAAGTTATAAGCCCACAAATGTGTAACTGGACTACTTCTTTAAAGTGACACCAGATCCGGTGACCTTTGGGACATGGTTTGACCCCCTTAGGAAAGTGCTATCATCATAAAACGTTCAGATCACTTACAACTCAATAGATTCAACCTTCCTGTAACGTTTCAGCCTGATTGGACCTTGTTTTCACACAAATGAACCCAGGATGATGTGAAATTGTGCTTCGTGCAACATAATTCTGGGTGCCATTTAAAAACCATAAGTGTTAATGTCTCCATTCCTTTTTGTGGTTGTAGGGGCTGTTGATTGGAGTACACTAAAACAAACCTGATCGCTCTAGGACATTCAGAAGCCAAGTTATAAGTCCACAAATATGTAACTGGACTACTTCTTTAAATTGACACCAGATCCGGTGACCTTTGGGACATGGTTTGACCCCCTTAGGAAAGTGCTATCATCATGAAACGTTCAGATCACTTACAACTCAATAGATTCTACCTTCCTGTAACGTTTCAGCCTGATTGGACCTTGTTTTCACACAAATGGACCCAGAATGATGTGAAATTGTGCTTCGTGCAACATAATTCTGGGTGCCATTTACAAACCATAAGTGCTAATGACTCCATTCCTTTTTGTGGTTGTAGGGGCTGTTGATTGGAGTACACTAAAACAAACCTGATCTCTCTAGGACATTCAGAAGCCAAGTTATAAGCCCACAAATGTGTAACTGGACTACTTTAAATTGACACCAGATCCTGTGACCTTTGGGACATGGTTTGACCCCCTTAGGAAAGTGCTATCATCATGAAACGTTCAGATCACTTACAACTCAATAGATTCTACCTTCCTGTAACGTTTCAGCCTGATTGGACCTTGTTTTCACACAAATGAACCCAGAATGATGTGAAATTGTGCTTCGTGCAACATATTTCTGGGTGCCATGTACAAACCATAAGTGCTAATGACTCCATTCTTTTTTGTGGTTGTAGGGGCTGTTGATTGGAGTACATTAAAACAAACCTGATCTCTCTAGGACATTCAGAAGCCAAGTTATAAGCCCACAAATGTGTAACTGGACTACTTCTTTAAATTGACACCAGATCCTGATATCTTTGGGACATGGTTTGACCCCCTTCGGAAAGTGCTATCATCATGAAACGTTCAGATCACTTACAAATCAATAGATTCTACCTTCCTGTAACGTTTCAGCCTGATTGGACCTTGTTTTCACACAAATGAACCCAGAATGATGTGAAATTGTGCTTCGTGCAACATAATTCTGGGTGCCATGTACAAACCATAAGTGCTAATGACTCCATTCCTGTTTGTGGTTGTAGGGGCTTTTGATTGGAGTACACTAAAACAAACCTAACCTCTCTAGGACATTTAGAAGCCAAGTTATAAGCCCACAAAGGTGTAACTGGACTACATCTTTAAAGTGACACCAGGCCCGGTGACCTTTGGGACATGGTTTTACCCCCTATAGGAATGTGCGATCATCTTGAAACGTTCAGATCACTTACAACTCAATAGATTCTACCTTCTTGTAACGTTTCAGCCTGATTGGACCTTAATTTAACACAAATGAACCCAGAATGATGTGAAATTGTGCTTCGTGCAACATAATTCTGGGTGCCATTTACAAACCATAAGTGCTAATGACTCCATTCCTTTTTGTGGTTGTAGGGGCTGCTGATTGGAGTACATTAAAACAAACCTGATCTCTTTAGGACATTCAGAAGCCAAGTTATAAGCCCACAAATGTGTAACTGGACAACTTCTTTAAATTGACACCAGATCCGGTGACCTTTGGGACATGGTTTGACCCCCTTAGGAAAGTGCTATCATCATGAAACGTTCAGATCACTTACAACTCAATAGATTCTACCTTCCTGTAACGTTTCAGCCTGATTGGACCTTGTTTTCACACAAATGAACCCAGAATGATGTGAAATTGTGTTTCGTGCAACATAATACTGGGTGCCATTTAAAAACCATAAGTGCTAATGACTCCATTCCTTTTTGTGGTTGTAGGGGCTGTTGATTGGAGTATACTAAAACAAACCTGATCTCTCTAGGACATTCAGAAGCCACGTTATAAGCCCACAAATGTGTAACTGGACTACTTTTTTAAATTGACACCAGATCGGGTGACCTTTGGGACATGGTTTGACCCCCTTAGGAAAGTGCTATCATCATGAAACGTTCAGATCACTTACAACTCAATAGATTCTACCTTCCTGTAAGGTTTCAGCCGGATTTGACCTTGTTTTCACACAAATGAACCCAGAATGATGTGAAATTGTGCTTCGTGCAACATAATTCTGGGTGCCATTTAAAAACCATAAGTGCTAATGACTCCATTCCTTTTTGTGGTTGTAGGGGCTGTTGATTGGAGTACACTAAAACAAACCTGATCTCTCTAGGACATTCAGAAGCCAAGTTATAAGCCCACAAATGTGTAACTGGACTACTTCTTTAAATTGACACCAGATCCGGTGACATTTGGGACATGGTTTGACCCCCTTAGGAAAGTGCTATCATCATGAAACGTTCAGATCACTTACAACTCAATAGATTCTACCTTCCTGTAATATTTCAGCCTGACTGGACCTTGTTTTCACACAAATGGACCCAGAATGAAGTGAAATTGTGCTTCATGCAACATAATTCTGGGTGCCATTTACAAACCATAAGTGCTAATGACTCCATTCCTTTTTGTGGTTGAAGGGGCTGTTGATTGGAGTACACTAAAACAAACCTAACCTCTCTAGGACATTCAGAAGCCAAGTTATAAGCCCACAAAGGTGTAACTGGACTACTTCTTTAAAGTGACACCAGGCCCGGTGACCTTTGGGACATGGTTTTACCCCCTATAGGAATGTGTGATCATCTTGAAACGTTCAGATCACTTACAACTCAATAGATTCTACCTTCTTGTAGCGTTTCAGCCTGATTGGACCTTGTTTTCACACAAATGAACCCAGAATGATGTGAAATTGTGCTTCGTGCAACATAATTCTGGGTGCCATTTACAAACCATAAGTGCTAATGACTCCATTCCCTTTTCTGGTTGTATGGGCTGTTGATTGGAGTACATTAAAACAAACCTGATCTCTCTAGGACATTCAGAAGCCAAGTTATAAGCCCACAAATGTGTAACTGGACTACTTCTTTAAATTGACACCAGATCCAGTGATCTTTGGGACATGGTTTGACCCCCTTAGGAAAGTGCTATCATCATGAAACGTTCAGATCACTTACAACTCAATAGATTCTACCTTCCTGTAACGTTTCAGCCTGATTGGACCTTGTTTTAACACAAATGAACCCAGAATGATGTGAAATTGTGCTTCATGCAACATAATTCTGGGTGCCATTTAAAAACCATAAGTGCTAATGACTCCATTCCTTTTTGTGGTTGTAGGGGCTGTTTATTGGAGTACCCTAAAACAAACCTGATCTCTCTAGGACATTCAGAAGCCAAGTTATAAGCCCACAAATGTGTAACTGGACTACTTCTTTAAATTGACACCAGATCCGGTGACCTTTGGGACATGGTTTGACCCCCTTAGGAAAGTACTATCATCATGAAACGTTCAGATCACTTACAACTCAATAGATTCTACCTTCCTGAAATGTTTCTGCCGGATTGGACCTTGTTTTCACACAAATGAACCCAGAATGATGTGAAATTGTGCTTCGTGCAACATAATTCTGGGTGCCATTTAAAAACCTTAAGTGCTAATGTCTCCATTCCTTTTTGTGGTTGTAGGGGCTGTTGATTGGAGTACACTAAAACAAACCTGACCTCTCTAGGACATTCAGAAGCCAAGTTATAAGCCCACAAATGTGTAACTGGACTACTTCTTTAAAGTGACACCAGATCCGGTGACCTTTGGGACATGGTTTGACCCCCTTAGGAAAGTGCTATCATCATGAAACGTTCAGATCACTTACAACTCAATAGATTCTACCTTCCTGTAACGTTTCAGCCTGATTGGACCTTGTTTTCACACAAATGAACCCAGAATGATGTGAAATTGTGCTTCGTGCAACATAATTCTGGGTGCCATTTAAAAACCATAAGTGCTAATGTCTCCATTCCTTTTTGTGGTTGTAGGGGCTGTTGATTGGAGTACACTAAAACTAACCTGATCGCTCTAGAACATTCAGAAGCCAAGTTATAAGTCCACAAATATGTAACTGGACTACTTCTTTAAATTGACACCAGATCCGGTGACCTTTGGGACATGGTTTGACCCCCTTAGGAAAGTGCTATCATCATGAAACGTTCAGATCACTTACAACTCAATAGATTCTACCTTCCTGTAACGTTTCAGCCTGATTGGACCTTGTTTTCACACAAATGGACCCAGAATGATGTGAAATAGTGCTTCATGCAACATAATTCTGGGTGCCATTTACAAACCATAAGTGCTAATGACTCCATTCCTTTTTGTGGTTGTAGGGGCTGTTGACTGGAGTGCACTAAAACAAACCTAACCTCTCTAGGACATTCAGAAGCCAAGTTATAAGCCCACAAAGGTGTAACTGGACTACATCTTTAAAGTGACACCAGGCCCGGTGACCTTTGGGACATGGTTTTACCCCCTATAGGAATGTGCGATCATCTTGAAACGTTCAGATCACTTACAACTCAATAGATTCTACCTTCTTGTAGCGTTTCAGCCTGATTGGACCTTGTTTTCACACAAATGGACCCAGAATGATGTGAAATTGTGCTTCGTGCAACATAATTCTGGGTGCCATTTACAAACCATAAGTGCTAATGACTCCATTCCTTTTTGTGATTGTAGGGGCTGTTGATTGGAGTACACTAAAACAAACCTGATCTCTCTAGGACATTCAGAAGCCAAGTTATAAACCCACAAATGTGTAACTGGACTACTTCTTTAAATTGACACCAGATCCGGTGACCTTTGGGACATGGTTTGACCCCCTTAGGAAAGTGCTATCATCATGAAACGTTCAGATAACTTACAACTCAATAGATTCTACCTTCCTGTAACGTTTCAGCCTGATTGGACCTTGTTTTCACACAAATGAACCCAGAATGATGTGAAATTGTGCTTCGTGCAACATAATTCTGGGTGCCATTTACAAACCATGAGTGCTAATGACTCCATTCCTTTTTGTGGTTGTAGGTGCTGTTGATTGGAGTACATTAAAACAAACCTGATCTCTCTAGGACATTCAGAAGCCAAGTTATAAGCCCACAAATGTGTAACTGGACTACTTCTTTAAATTGACACCAGATCCGGATATCTTTGGGACATGGTTTGACCCCCTTTGGAAAGTGCTATCATCATGAAACGTTCAGATCACTTACAACTCAATAGATTCTACCTTCCTGTAACGTTTCAGCCTGATTGGACCTTGTTTTCACACAAATGAACCCAGAATGATGTGAAATTGTGCTTCGTGCAACATAATTCTGGGTGCCATTTAAAAACCATAAGTGCTAATGACTCCATTCCTTTTTGTGGTTGTAGGGGCTGTTGATTGGAGTACCCTAAAACAAACCTGATCTCTCTAGGACATTCAGAAGCCAAGTTATAAGCCCACAAATGTGTAACTGGACTACTTCTTTAAAGTGACACCAGATCCGGTGACCTTTGGGACATGGTTTGACCCCCTTAGGAAAGTGCTATCATCATGAAACGTTCAGATCACTTACAACTCAATAGATTCTACCTTCCTGTAACGTTTCAGCCTGATTGGACCTTGTTTTCACACAAATGAACCCAGGATGATGTGAAATTGTGCTTCGTGCAACATAATTCTGGGTGCCATTTAAAAACCATAAGTGTTAATGTCTCCATTCCTTTTTGTGGTTGTAGGGGCTGTTGATTGGAGTACACTACAACAAACCTGATCTCTCTAGGACATTCAGAAGCCAAGTTATAAGCCCACAAATGTGTAACTGGACTACTTTAAATTGACACCAGATCCTGTGACCTTTGGGACATGGTTTGACCCCCTTAGGAAAGTGCTATCATCATGAAACGTTCAGATCACTTACAACTCAATAGATTCTACCTTCCTGTAACGTTTCAGCCTGATTGGACCTTGTTTTCACACAAATAAACCCAGAATGATGTGAAATTGTGCTTCGTGCAACATAATTCTGGGTGCCATGTACAAACCATAAGTGCTAATGACTCCATTCCTGTTTGTGGTTGTAGGGGCTTTTGATTGGAGTACACTAAAACAAACCTAACCTCTCTAGGACATTTAGAAGCCAAGTTATAAGCCCACAAAGGTGTAACTGGACTACATCTTTAAAGTGACACCAGGCCCGGTGACCTTTGGGACATGGTTTTACCCCCTATAGGAATGTGCGATCATCTTGAAACGTTCAGATCACTTACAACTCAATAGATTCTACCTTCTTGTAACGTTTCAGCCTGATTGGACCTTAATTTAACACAAATGAACCCAGAATGATGTGAAATTGTGCTTCGTGCAACATAATTCTGGGTGCCATTTACAAACCATAAGTGCTAATGACTCCATTCCTTTTTGTGGTTGTAGGGGCTGCTGATTGGAGTACATTAAAACAAACCTGATCTCTTTAGGACATTCAGAAGCCAAGTTATAAGCCCACAAATGTGTAACTGGACTACTTCTTTAAATTGACACCAGATCCGGTGACCTTTGGGACATGGTTTGACCCCCTTAGGAAAGTGCTATCATCATGAAACGTTCAGATCACTTACAACTCAATAGATTCTACCTTCCTGTAACGTTTCAGCCTGATTGGACCTTGTTTTCACACAAATGAACCCAGAATGATGTGAAATTGTGTTTCGTGCAACATAATACTGGGTGCCATTTAAAAACCATAAGTGCTAATGACTCCATTCCTTTTTGTGGTTGTAGGGGCTGTTGATTGGAGTATACTAAAACAAACCTGATCTCTCTAGGACATTCAGAAGCCACGTTATAAGCCCACAAATGTGTAACTGGACTACTTTTTTAAATTGACACCAGATCGGGTGACCTTTGGGACATGGTTTGACCCCCTTAGGAAAGTGCTATCATCATGAAACGTTCAGATCACTTACAACTCAATAGATTCTACCTTCCTGTAAGGTTTCAGCCGGATTGGACCTTGTTTTCACACAAATGAACCCAGAATGATGTGAAATTGTGCTTCGTGCAACATAATTCTGGGTGCCATTTAAAAACCATAAGTGCTAATGACTCCATTCCTTTTTGTGGTTGTAGGGGCTGTTGATTGGAGTACACTAAAACAAACCTGATCTCTCTAGGACATTCAGAAGCCAAGTTATAAGCCCACAAATGTGTAACTGGACTACTTCTTTAAATTGACACCAGATCCGGTGACATTTGGGACATGGTTTGACCCCCTTAGGAAAGTGCTATCATCATGAAACGTTCAAATCACTTACAACTCAATAGATTCTACCTTCCTGTAATATTTCAGCCTGACTGGACCTTGTTTTCACACAAATGGACCCAGAATGAAGTGAAATTGTGCTTCGTGCAACATAATTCTGGGTGCCATTTACAAACCATAAGTGCTAATGACTCCATTCCTTTTTGTGGTTGAAGGGGCTGTTGATTGGAGTACACTAAAACAAACCTAACCTCTCTAGGACATTCAGAAGCCAAGTTATAAGCCCACAAAGGTGTAACTGGACTACTTCTTTAAAGTGACACCAGGCCCGGTGACCTTTGGGACATGGTTTTACCCCCTATAGGAATGTGTGATCATCTTGAAACGTTCAGATCACTTACAACTCAATAGATTCTACCTTCTTGTAGCGTTTCAGCCTGATTGGACCTTGTTTTCACACAAATGAACCCAGAATGATGTGAAATTGTGCTTCGTGCAACATAATTCTGGGTGCCATGTACAAACCATAAGTGCTAATGACTCCATTCCTTTTTGTGGTTGTAGGGGCTGTTGATTGGAGTACACTAAAACAAACCTGATCTCTCTAGGACATTCAGAAGCCAAGTTATAAGCCCACAAATGTGTAACTGGACTACTTTAAATTGACACCAGATCCTGTGACCTTTGGGACATGGTTTGACCCCCTTAGGAAAGTGCTATCATCATGAAACGTTCAGATCACTTACAACTCAATAGATTCTACCTTCCTGTAACGTTTCAGCCTGATTGGACCTTGTTTTCACACAAATAAACCCAGAATGATGTGAAATTGTGCTTCGTGCAACATAATTCTGGGTGCCATGTACAAACCATAAGTGCTAATGACTCCATTCCTGTTTGTGGTTGTAGGGGCTTTTGATTGGAGTACACTAAAACAAACCTAACCTCTCTAGGACATTTAGAAGCCAAGTTATAAGCCCACAAAGGTGTAACTGGACTACATCTTTAAAGTGACACCAGGCCCGGTGACCTTTGGGACATGGTTTTACCCCCTATAGGAATGTGCGATCATCTTGAAACGTTCAGATCACTTACAACTCAATAGATTCTACCTTCTTGTAACGTTTCAGCCTGATTGGACCTTAATTTAACACAAATGAACCCAGAATGATGTGAAATTGTGCTTCGTGCAACATAATTCTGGGTGCCATTTACAAACCATAAGTGCTAATGACTCCATTCCTTTTTGTGGTTGTAGGGGCTGCTGATTGGAGTACATTAAAACAAACCTGATCTCTTTAGGACATTCAGAAGCCAAGTTATAAGCCCACAAATGTGTAACTGGACTACTTCTTTAAATTGACACCAGATCCGGTGACCTTTGGGACATGGTTTGACCCCCTTAGGAAAGTGCTATCATCATGAAACGTTCAGATCACTTACAACTCAATAGATTCTACCTTCCTGTAACGTTTCAGCCTGATTGGACCTTGTTTTCACACAAATGAACCCAGAATGATGTGAAATTGTGCTTCGTGCAACATAATTCTGGGTGCCATTTAAAAACCATAAGTGCTAATGACTCCATTCCTTTTTGTGGTTGTAGGGGCTGTTGATTGGAGTACACTAAAACAAACCTGATCTCTCTAGGACATTCAGAAGCCAAGTTATAAGCCCACAAATGTGTAACTGGACTACTTCTTTAAATTGACACCAGATCCGGTGACATTTGGGACATGGTTTGACCCCCTTAGGAAAGTGCTATCATCATGAAACGTTCAAATCACTTACAACTCAATAGATTCTACCTTCCTGTAATATTTCAGCCTGACTGGACCTTGTTTTCACACAAATGGACCCAGAATGAAGTGAAATTGTGCTTCGTGCAACATAATTCTGGGTGCCATTTACAAACCATAAGTGCTAATGACTCCATTCCTTTTTGTGGTTGAAGGGGCTGTTGATTGGAGTACACTAAAACAAACCTAACCTCTCTAGGACATTCAGAAGCCAAGTTATAAGCCCACAAAGGTGTAACTGGACTACTTCTTTAAAGTGACACCAGGCCCGGTGACCTTTGGGACATGGTTTTACCCCCTATAGGAATGTGTGATCATCTTGAAACGTTCAGATCACTTACAACTCAATAGATTCTACCTTCTTATAGCGTTTCAGCCTGATTGGACCTTGTTTTCACACAAATGAACCCAGAATGATGTGAAATTGTGCTTCGTGCAACATAATTCTGGGTGCCATTTACAAACCATAAGTGCTAATGACTCCATTCCCTTTTCTGGTTGTAGGGGCTGTTGATTGGAGTACATTAAAACAAACCTGATCTCTCTAGGACATTCAGAAGCCAAGTTATAAGCCCACAAATGTGTAACTGGACTACTTCTTTAAATTGACACCAGATCCAGTGATCTTTGGGACATGGTTTGACCCCCTTAGGAAAGTGCTATCATCATGAAACGTTCAGATCACTTACAACTCAATAGATTCTACCTTCCTGTAACGTTTCAGCCTGATTGGACCTTGTTTTAACACAAATGAACCCAGAATGATGTGAAATTGTGCTTCATGCAACATAATTCTGGGTGCCATTTAAAAACCATAAGTGCTAATGACTCCATTCCTTTTTGTGGTTGTAGGGGCTGTTTATTGGAGTACCCTAAAACAAACCTGATCTCTCTAGGACATTCAGAAGCCAAGTTATAAGCCCACAAATGTGTAACTGGACTACTTTAAATTGACACCAGATCCGGTGACCTTTGGGACATGGTTTGACCCCCTTAGGAAAGTGCTATCATCATGAAACGTTCAGATCACTTACAACTCAATAGATTCTACCTTCCTGTAACGTTTCAGCCTGATTGGACCTTGTTTTCACACAAATGGACCCAGAATGATGTGAAATTGTGCTTCGTGCAACATAATTCTGGGTGCCATTTACAAACCATAAGTGCTAATGACTCCATTCCCTTTTCTGGTTGTAGGGGCTGTTGATTGGAGTACATTAAAACAAACCTGATCTCTCTAGGACATTCAGAAGCCAAGTTATAAGCCCACAAATGTGTAACTGGACTACTTCTTTAAATTGACACCAGATCCGGTGACCTTTGGGACATGGTTTGACCCCCTTAGGAAAGTGCTATCATCATGAAACGTTCAGATAACTTACAACTCAATAGATTCTACCTTCCTGTAACGTTTCAGCCTGATTGGACCTTGTTTTCACACAAATGAACCCAGAATGATGTGAAATTGTGCTTCGTGCAACATAATTCTGGGTGCCATTTACAAACCATAAGTGCTAATGACTCCATTCCTTTTTGTGGTTGTAGGGGCTGTTGATTGGAGTACATTAAAACAAACCTGATCTCTCTAGGACATTCAGAAGCCAAGTTATAAGCCCACAAATGTGTAACTGGACTACTTCTTTAAATTGACACCAGATCCGGATATCTTTGGGACATGGTTTGACCCCCTTCGGAAAGTGCTATCATCATGAAACGTTCAGATCACTTACAACTCAATAGATTCTACCTTCCTGTAACGTTTCAGCCTGATTGGACCTTGTTTTCACACAAATGAACCCAGAATGATGTGAAATTGTGCTTCGTGCAACATAATTCTGGGTGCCATTTAAAAACCATAAGTGCTAATGACTCCATTCCTTTTTGTGGTTGTAGGGGCTGTTGATTGGAGTACCCTAAAACAAACCTGATCTCTCTAGGACATTCAGAAGCCAAGTTATAAGCCCACAAATGTGTAACTGGACTACTTCTTTAAAGTGACACCAGATCCGGTGACCTTTGGGACATGGTTTGACCCCCTTAGGAAAGTGCTATCATCATGAAACGTTCAGATCACTTACAACTCAATAGATTCTACCTTCCTGTAACGTTTCAGCCTGATTGGACCTTGTTTTCACACAAATGAACCCAGGATGATGTGAAATTGTGCTTCGTGCAACATAATTCTGGGTGCCATTTAAAAACCATAAGTGTTAATGTCTCCATTCCTTTTTGTGGTTGTAGGGGCTGTTGATTGGAGTACACTAAAACAAACCTGATCGCTCTAGGACATTCAGAAGCCAAGTTATAAGTCCACAAATATGTAACTGGACTACTTCTTTAAATTGACACCAGATCCGGTGACCTTTGGGACATGGTTTGACCCCCTTTGGAAATTGCTATCATCATGAAACGTTCAGATCACTTACAACTCAATAGATTCTACCTTCCTGTAACGTTTCAGCCTGATTGGACCTTGTTTTCACACAAATGGACCCAGAATGATGTGAAATAGTGCTTCATGCAACATAATTCTGGGTGCCATTTACAAACCATAAGTGCTAATGACTCCATTCCTTTTTGTGGCTGTAGGGGCTGTTGATTGGAGTACACTAAAACAAACCTAACCTCTCTAGGACATTCAGAAGCCAAGTTATAAGCCCACAAAGGTGTATCTGGACTACTTCTTTAAAGTGACACCAGGCCCGGTGACCTTTGGGACATGGTTTTACCCCCTATAGGAATGTGTGATCATCTTGAAACGTTCAGATCACTTACAACTCAATAGATTCTACCTTCTTGTAGCGTTTCAGCCTGATTGGACCTTGTTTTCACACAAATGAACCCAGAATGATGTGAAATTGTGCTTCGTGCAACATAATTCTGGGTGCCATTTACAAACCATAAGTGCTAATGACTCCATTCCCTTTTCTGGTTGTAGGGGCTGTTGATTGGAGTACATTAAAACAAACCTGATCTCTCTAGGACATTCAGAAGCCAAGTTATAAGCCCACAAATGTGTAACTGGACTACTTCTTTAAATTGACACCAGATCCGGTGACCTTTGGGACATGGTTTGACCCCCTTAGGAAAGTGCTATCATCATGAAACGTTCAGATCACTTACAACTCAATAGATTCTACCTTCCTGTAACGTTTCAGCCTGATTGGACCTTGTTTTCACACAAATGAACCCAGAATGATGTGAAATTGTGCTTCGTGCAACATAATTCTGGGTGCCATTTACAAACCATAAGTGCTAATGACTCCATTCCTTTTTGTGGTTGTAGGGGCTGTTGATTGGAGTACACTAAAACAAACCTGATCTCTCTAGGACATTCAGAAGCCAAGTTATAAACCCACAAATGTGTAACTGGACTACTTCTTTAAATTGACACCAGATCCGGTGACCTTTGGGACATGGTTTGACCCCCTTAGGAAAGTGCTATCATCATGAAACGTTCAGATAACTTACAACTCAATAGATTCTACCTTCCTGTAACGTTTCAGCCTGATTGGACCTTGTTTTCACACAAATGAACCCAGAATGATGTGAAATTGTGCTTCGTGCAACATAATTCTGGGTGCCATTTACAAACCATAAGTGCTAATGACTCCATTCCTTTTTGTGGTTGTAGGGGCTGTTGATTGGAGTACATTAAAACAAACCTGATCTCTCTAGGACATTCAGAAGCCAAGTTATAAGCCCACAAATGTGTAACTGGACTACTTCTTTAAATTGACACCAGATCCGGATATCTTTGGGACATGGTTTGACCCCCTTCGGAAAGTGCTATCATCATGAAACGTTCAGATCACTTACAACTCAATAGATTCTACCTTCCTGTAACGTTTCAGCCTGATTGGACCTTGTTTTCACACAAATGAACCCAGAATGATGTGAAATTGTGCTTCGTGCAACATAATTCTGGGTGCCATTTAAAAACCATAAGTGCTAATGACTCCATTCCTTTTTGTGGTTGTAGGGGCTGTTGATTGGAGTACCCTAAAACAAACCTGATCTCTCTAGGACATTCAGAAGCCAAGTTATAAGCCCACAAATGTGTAACTGGACTACTTCTTTAAAGTGACACCAGATCCGGTGACCTTTGGGACATGGTTTGACCCCCTTAGGAAAGTGCTATCATCATGAAACGTTCAGATCACTTACAACTCAATAGATTCTACCTTCCTGTAACGTTTCAGCCTGATTGGACCTTGTTTTCACACAAATGAACCCAGGATGATGTGAAATTGTGCTTCGTGCAACATAATTCTGGGTGCCATTTAAAAACCATAAGTGTTAATGTCTCCATTCCTTTTTGTGGTTGTAGGGGCTGTTGATTGGAGTACACTAAAACAAACCTGATCGCTCTAGGACATTCAGAAGCCAAGTTATAAGTCCACAAATATGTAACTGGACTACTTCTTTAAATTGACACCAGATCCGGTGACCTTTGGGACATGGTTTGACCCCCTTTGGAAATTGCTATCATCATGAAACGTTCAGATCACTTACAACTCAATAGATTCTACCTTCCTGTAACGTTTCAGCCTGATTGGACCTTGTTTTCACACAAATGGACCCAGAATGATGTGAAATAGTGCTTCATGCAACATAATTCTGGGTGCCATTTACAAACCATAAGTGCTAATGACTCCATTCCTTTTTGTGGCTGTAGGGGCTGTTGATTGGAGTACACTAAAACAAACCTAACCTCTCTAGGACATTCAGAAGCCAAGTTATAAGCCCACAAAGGTGTATCTGGACTACTTCTTTAAAGTGACACCAGGCCCGGTGACCTTTGGGACATGGTTTTACCCCCTATAGGAATGTGTGATCATCTTGAAACGTTCAGATCACTTACAACTCAATAGATTCTACCTTCTTGTAGCGTTTCAGCCTGATTGGACCTTGTTTTCACACAAATGAACCCAGAATGATGTGAAATTGTGCTTCGTGCAACATAATTCTGGGTGCCATTTACAAACCATAAGTGCTAATGACTCCATTCCCTTTTCTGGTTGTAGGGGCTGTTGATTGGAGTACATTAAAACAAACCTGATCTCTCTAGGACATTCAGAAGCCAAGTTATAAGCCCACAAATGTGTAACTGGACTACTTCTTTAAATTGACACCAGATCCGGTGACCTTTGGGACATGGTTTGACCCCCTTAGGAAAGTGCTATCATCATGAAACGTTCAGATCACTTACAACTCAATAGATTCTACCTTCCTGAAATGTTTCTGCCGGATTGGACCTTGTTTTCACACAAATGAACCCAGAATGATGTGAAATTGTGCTTCGTGCAACATAATTCTGGGTGCCATTTAAAAACCTTAAGTGCTAATGTCTCCATTCCTTTTTGTGGTTGTAGGGGCTGTTGATTGGAGTACACTAAAACAAACCTGACCTCTCTAGGACATTCAGAAGCCAAGTTATAAGCCCACAAATGTGTAACTGGACTACTTCTTTAAAGTGACACCAGATCCGGTCACCTTTGGGACATGGTTTGACCCCCTTAGGAAAGTGCTATCATCATGAAACGTTCAGATCACTTACAACTCAATAGCTTCTACCTTCCTGTAACGTTTCAGCCTGATTGGACCTTGTTTTCACACAAATGAACCCAGAATGATGTGAAATTGTGCTTCGTGCAACATAATTCTGCGTGCCATTTAAAAACCATAAGTGCTAATGTCTCCATTCCTTTTTGTGGTTGTAGGGGCTGTTGATTGGAGTACACTAAAACTAACCTGATCGCTCTAGAACATTCAGAAGCCAAGTTATAAGTCCACAAATATGTAACTGGACTACTTCTTTAAATTGACACCAGATCCGGTGACCTTTGGGACATGGTTTGACCCCCTTAGGAAAGTGCTATCATCATGAAACGTTCAGATCACTTACAACTCAATAGATTCTACCTTCCTGTAACGTTTCAGCCTGATTGGACCTTGTTTTCACACAAATGGACCCAGAATGTTGTGAAATAGTGCTTCGTGCAACATAATTCTGGGTGCCATTTACAAACCATAAGTGCTAATGACTCCATTCCTTTTTGTGGTTGTAGGGGCTGTTGACTGGAGTGCACTAAAACAAACCTAACCTCTCTAGGACATTCAGAAGCCAAGTTATAAGCCCACAAAGGTGTAACTGGACTACATCTTTAAAGTGACACCAGGCCCGGTGACCTTTGGGACATGGTTTTACCCCCTATAGGAATATGCGATCATCTTGAAACGTTCAGATCACTTACAACTCAATAGATTCTACCTTCTTGTAGCGTTTCAGCCTGATTGGACCTTGTTTTCACACAAATGGACCCAGAATGATGTGAAATTGTGCTTCGTGCAACATAATTCTGGGTGCCATTTACAAACCATAAGTGCTAATGACTCCATTCCTTTTTGTGGTTGTAGGGGCTGTTGATTGGAGTACACTAAAACAAACCTGATCTCTCTAGGACATTCAGAAGCCAAGTTATAAACCCACAAATGTGTAACTGGACTACTTCTTTAAATTGACACCAGATCCGGTGACCTTTGGGACATGGTTTGACCCCCTTAGGAAAGTGCTATCATCATGAAACGTTCAGATAACTTACAACTCAATAGATTCTACCTTCCTGTAACGTTTCAGCCTGATTGGACCTTGTTTTCACACAAATGAACCCAGAATGATGTGAAATTGTGCTTCGTGCAACATAATTCTGGGTGCCATTTACAAACCATAAGTGCTAATGACTCCATTCCTTTTTGTGGTTGTAGGGGCTGTTGATTGGAGTACATTAAAACAAACCTGATCTCTCTAGGACATTCAGAAGCCAAGTTATAAGCCCACAAATGTGTAACTGGACTACTTCTTTAAATTGACACCAGATCCGGATATCTTTGGGACATGGTTTGACCCCCTTCGGAAAGTGCTATCATCATGAAACGTTCAGATCACTTACAACTCAATAGATTCTACCTTCCTGTAACGTTTCAGCCTGATTGGACCTTGTTATAACACAAATGAACCCAGAATGATGTGAAATTGTGCTTCGTGCAACATAATTCTGGGTGCCATTTAAAAACCATAAGTGCTAATGACTCCATTCCTTTTTGTGGTTGTAGGGGCTGTTGATTGGAGTACCCTAAAACAAACCTGATCTCTCTAGGACATTCAGAAGCCAAGTTATAAGCCCACAAATGTGTAACTGGACTACTTCTTTAAAGTGACACCAGATCCGGTGACCTTTGGGACATGGTTTGACCCCCTTAGGAAAGTGCTATCATCATGAAACGTTCAGATCACTTACAACTCAATAGATTCTACCTTCCTGTAACGTTTCAGCCTGATTGGACCTTGTTTTCACACAAATGAACCCAGGATGATGTGAAATTGTGCTTCGTGCAACATAATTCTGGGTGCCATTTAAAAACCATAAGTGTTAATGTCTCCATTCCTTTTTGTGGTTGTAGGGGCTGTTGATTGGAGTACACTAAAACAAACCTGATCGCTCTAGGACATTCAGAAGCCAAGTTATAAGTCCACAAATATGTAACTGGACTACTTCTTTAAATTGACACCAGATCCGGTGACCTTTGGGACATGGTTTGACCCCCTTTGGAAATTGCTATCATCATGAAACGTTCAGATCACTTACAACTCAATAGATTCTACCTTCCTGTAACGTTTCAGCCTGATTGGACCTTGTTTTCACACAAATGGACCCAGAATGATGTGAAATAGTGCTTCATGCAACATAATTCTGGGTGCCATTTACAAACCATAAGTGCTAATGACTCCATTCCTTTTTGTGGCTGTAGGGGCTGTTGATTGGAGTACACTAAAACAAACCTAACCTCTCTAGGACATTCAGAAGCCAAGTTATAAGCCCACAAAGGTGTATCTGGACTACTTCTTTAAAGTGACACCAGGCCCGGTGACCTTTGGGACATGGTTTTACCCCCTATAGGAATGTGTGATCATCTTGAAACGTTCAGATCACTTACAACTCAATAGATTCTACCTTCTTGTAGCGTTTCAGCCTGATTGGACCTTGTTTTCACACAAATGAACCCAGAATGATGTGAAATTGTGCTTCGTGCAACATAATTCTGGGTGCCATTTACAAACCATAAGTGCTAATGACTCCATTCCCTTTTCTGGTTGTAGGGGCTGTTGATTGGAGTACATTAAAACAAACCTGATCTCTCTAGGACATTCAGAAGCCAAGTTATAAGCCCACAAATGTGTAACTGGACTACTTCTTTAAATTGACACCAGATCCGGTGACCTTTGGGACATGGTTTGACCCCCTTAGGAAAGTGCTATCATCATGAAACGTTCAGATCACTTACAACTCAATAGATTCTACCTTCCTGAAATGTTTCTGCCGGATTGGACCTTGTTTTCACACAAATGAACCCAGAATGATGTGAAATTGTGCTTCGTGCAACATAATTCTGGGTGCCATTTAAAAACCTTAAGTGCTAATGTCTCCATTCCTTTTTGTGGTTGTAGGGGCTGTTGATTGGAGTACACTAAAACAAACCTGACCTCTCTAGGACATTCAGAAGCCAAGTTATAAGCCCACAAATGTGTAACTGGACTACTTCTTTAAAGTGACACCAGATCCGGTCACCTTTGGGACATGGTTTGACCCCCTTAGGAAAGTGCTATCATCATGAAACGTTCAGATCACTTACAACTCAATAGCTTCTACCTTCCTGTAACGTTTCAGCCTGATTGGACCTTGTTTTCACACAAATGAACCCAGAATGATGTGAAATTGTGCTTCGTGCAACATAATTCTGCGTGCCATTTAAAAACCATAAGTGCTAATGTCTCCATTCCTTTTTGTGGTTGTAGGGGCTGTTGATTGGAGTACACTAAAACTAACCTGATCGCTCTAGAACATTCAGAAGCCAAGTTATAAGTCCACAAATATGTAACTGGACTACTTCTTTAAATTGACACCAGATCCGGTGACCTTTGGGACATGGTTTGACCCCCTTAGGAAAGTGCTATCATCATGAAACGTTCAGATCACTTACAACTCAATAGATTCTACCTTCCTGTAACGTTTCAGCCTGATTGGACCTTGTTTTCACACAAATGGACCCAGAATGTTGTGAAATAGTGCTTCGTGCAACATAATTCTGGGTGCCATTTACAAACCATAAGTGCTAATGACTCCATTCCTTTTTGTGGTTGTAGGGGCTGTTGACTGGAGTGCACTAAAACAAACCTAACCTCTCTAGGACATTCAGAAGCCAAGTTATAAGCCCACAAAGGTGTAACTGGACTACATCTTTAAAGTGACACCAGGCCCGGTGACCTTTGGGACATGGTTTTACCCCCTATAGGAATATGCGATCATCTTGAAACGTTCAGATCACTTACAACTCAATAGATTCTACCTTCTTGTAGCGTTTCAGCCTGATTGGACCTTGTTTTCACACAAATGGACCCAGAATGATGTGAAATTGTGCTTCGTGCAACATAATTCTGGGTGCCATTTACAAACCATAAGTGCTAATGACTCCATTCCTTTTTGTGGTTGTAGGGGCTGTTGATTGGAGTACACTAAAACAAACCTGATCTCTCTAGGACATTCAGAAGCCAAGTTATAAACCCACAAATGTGTAACTGGACTACTTCTTTAAATTGACACCAGATCCGGTGACCTTTGGGACATGGTTTGACCCCCTTAGGAAAGTGCTATCATCATGAAACGTTCAGATAACTTACAACTCAATAGATTCTACCTTCCTGTAACGTTTCAGCCTGATTGGACCTTGTTTTCACACAAATGAACCCAGAATGATGTGAAATTGTGCTTCGTGCAACATAATTCTGGGTGCCATTTACAAACCATAAGTGCTAATGACTCCATTCCTTTTTGTGGTTGTAGGGGCTGTTGATTGGAGTACATTAAAACAAACCTGATCTCTCTAGGACATTCAGAAGCCAAGTTATAAGCCCACAAATGTGTAACTGGACTACTTCTTTAAATTGACACCAGATCCGGATATCTTTGGGACATGGTTTGACCCCCTTCGGAAAGTGCTATCATCATGAAACGTTCAGATCACTTACAACTCAATAGATTCTACCTTCCTGTAACGTTTCAGCCTGATTGGACCTTGTTTTCACACAAATGAACCCAGAATGATGTGAAATTGTGCTTCGTGCAACATAATTCTGGGTGCCATTTAAAAACCATAAGTGCTAATGACTCCATTCCTTTTTGTGGTTGTAGGGGCTGTTGATTGGAGTACCCTAAAACAAACCTGATCTCTCTAGGACATTCAGAAGCCAAGTTATAAGCCCACAAATGTGTAACTGGACTACTTCTTTAAAGTGACACCAGATCCGGTGACCTTTGGGACATGGTTTGACCCCCTTAGGAAAGTGCTATCATCATGAAACGTTCAGATCACTTACAACTCAATAGATTCTACCTTCCTGTAACGTTTCAGCCTGATTGGACCTTGTTTTCACACAAATGAACCCAGGATGATGTGAAATTGTGCTTCGTGCAACATAATTCTGGGTGCCATTTAAAAACCATAAGTGTTAATGTCTCCATTCCTTTTTGTGGTTGTAGGGGCTGTTGATTGGAGTACACTAAAACAAACCTGATCGCTCTAGGACATTCAGAAGCCAAGTTATAAGTCCACAAATATGTAACTGGACTACTTCTTTAAATTGACACCAGATCCGGTGACCTTTGGGACATGGTTTGACCCCCTTTGGAAATTGCTATCATCATGAAACGTTCAGATCACTTACAACTCAATAGATTCTACCTTCCTGTAACGTTTCAGCCTGATTGGACCTTGTTTTCACACAAATGGACCCAGAATGATGTGAAATAGTGCTTCATGCAACATAATTCTGGGTGCCATTTACAAACCATAAGTGCTAATGACTCCATTCCTTTTTGTGGCTGTAGGGGCTGTTGATTGGAGTACACTAAAACAAACCTAACCTCTCTAGGACATTCAGAAGCCAAGTTATAAGCCCACAAAGGTGTATCTGGACTACTTCTTTAAAGTGACACCAGGCCCGGTGACCTTTGGGACATGGTTTTACCCCCTATAGGAATGTGTGATCATCTTGAAACGTTCAGATCACTTACAACTCAATAGATTCTACCTTCTTGTAGCGTTTCAGCCTGATTGGACCTTGTTTTCACACAAATGAACCCAGAATGATGTGAAATTGTGCTTCGTGCAACATAATTCTTGGTGCCATTTACAAACCATAAGTGCTAATGACTCCATTCCCTTTTCTGGTTGTAGGGGCTGTTGATTGGAGTACATTAAAACAAACCTGATCTCTCTAGGACATTCAGAAGCCAAGTTATAAGCCCACAAATGTGTAACTGGACTACTTCTTTAAATTGACACCAGATCCGGTGACCTTTGGGACATGGTTTGACCCCCTTAGGAAAGTGCTATCATCATGAAACGTTCAGATCACTTACAACTCAATAGATTCTACCTTCCTGAAATGTTTCTGCCGGATTGGACCTTGTTTTCACACAAATGAACCCAGAATGATGTGAAATTGTGCTTCGTGCAACATAATTCTGGGTGCCATTTAAAAACCTTAAGTGCTAATGTCTCCATTCCTTTTTGTGGTTGTAGGGGCTGTTGATTGGAGTACACTAAAACAAACCTGACCTCTCTAGGACATTCAGAAGCCAAGTTATAAGCCCACAAATGTGTAACTGGACTACTTCTTTAAAGTGACACCAGATCCGGTCACCTTTGGGACATGGTTTGACCCCCTTAGGAAAGTGCTATCATCATGAAACGTTCAGATCACTTACAACTCAATAGCTTCTACCTTCCTGTAACGTTTCAGCCTGATTGGACCTTGTTTTCACACAAATGAACCCAGAATGATGTGAAATTGTGCTTCGTGCAACATAATTCTGCGTGCCATTTAAAAACCATAAGTGCTAATGTCTCCATTCCTTTTTGTGGTTGTAGGGGCTGTTGATTGGAGTACACTAAAACTAACCTGATCGCTCTAGAACATTCAGAAGCCAAGTTATAAGTCCACAAATATGTAACTGGACTACTTCTTTAAATTGACACCAGATCCGGTGACCTTTGGGACATGGTTTGACCCCCTTAGGAAAGTGCTATCATCATGAAACGTTCAGATCACTTACAACTCAATAGATTCTACCTTCCTGTAACGTTTCAGCCTGATTGGACCTTGTTTTCACACAAATGGACCCAGAATGTTGTGAAATAGTGCTTCGTGCAACATAATTCTGGGTGCCATTTACAAACCATAAGTGCTAATGACTCCATTCCTTTTTGTGGTTGTAGGGGCTGTTGACTGGAGTGCACTAAAACAAACCTAACCTCTCTAGGACATTCAGAAGCCAAGTTATAAGCCCACAAAGGTGTAACTGGACTACATCTTTAAAGTGACACCAGGCCCGGTGACCTTTGGGACATGGTTTTACCCCCTATAGGAATATGCGATCATCTTGAAACGTTCAGATCACTTACAACTCAATAGATTCTACCTTCTTGTAGCGTTTCAGCCTGATTGGACCTTGTTTTCACACAAATGGACCCAGAATGATGTGAAATTGTGCTTCGTGCAACATAATTCTGGGTGCCATTTACAAACCATAAGTGCTAATGACTCCATTCCTTTTTGTGGTTGTAGGGGCTGTTGATTGGAGTACACTAAAACAAACCTGATCTCTCTAGGACATTCAGAAGCCAAGTTATAAACCCACAAATGTGTAACTGGACTACTTCTTTAAATTGACACCAGATCCGGTGACCTTTGGGACATGGTTTGACCCCCTTAGGAAAGTGCTATCATCATGAAACGTTCAGATAACTTACAACTCAATAGATTCTACCTTCCTGTAACGTTTCAGCCTGATTGGACCTTGTTTTCACACAAATGAACCCAGAATGATGTGAAATTGTGCTTCGTGCAACATAATTCTGGGTGCCATTTACAAACCATAAGTGCTAATGACTCCATTCCTTTTTGTGGTTGTAGGGGCTGTTGATTGGAGTACATTAAAACAAACCTGATCTCTCTAGGACATTCAGAAGCCAAGTTATAAGCCCACAAATGTGTAACTGGACTACTTCTTTAAATTGACACCAGATCCGGATATCTTTGGGACATGGTTTGACCCCCTTCGGAAAGTGCTATCATCATGAAACGTTCAGATCACTTACAACTCAATAGATTCTACCTTCCTGTAACGTTTCAGCCTGATTGGACCTTGTTTTCACACAAATGAACCCAGAATGATGTGAAATTGTGCTTCGTGCAACATAATTCTGGGTGCCATTTAAAAACCATAAGTGCTAATGACTCCATTCCTTTTTGTGGTTGTAGGGGCTGTTGATTGGAGTACCCTAAAACAAACCTGATCTCTCTAGGACATTCAGAAGCCAAGTTATAAGCCCACAAATGTGTAACTGGACTACTTCTTTAAAGTGACACCAGATCCGGTGACCTTTGGGACATGGTTTGACCCCCTTAGGAAAGTGCTATCATCATGAAACGTTCAGATCACTTACAACTCAATAGATTCTACCTTCCTGTAACGTTTCAGCCTGATTGGACCTTGTTTTCACACAAATGAACCCAGGATGATGTGAAATTGTGCTTCGTGCAACATAATTCTGGGTGCCATTTAAAAACCATAAGTGTTAATGTCTCCATTCCTTTTTGTGGTTGTAGGGGCTGTTGATTGGAGTACACTAAAACAAACCTGATCGCTCTAGGACATTCAGAAGCCAAGTTATAAGTCCACAAATATGTAACTGGACTACTTCTTTAAATTGACACCAGATCCGGTGACCTTTGGGACATGGTTTGACCCCCTTTGGAAATTGCTATCATCATGAAACGTTCAGATCACTTACAACTCAATAGATTCTACCTTCCTGTAACGTTTCAGCCTGATTGGACCTTGTTTTCACACAAATGGACCCAGAATGATGTGAAATAGTGCTTCATGCAACATAATTCTGGGTGCCATTTACAAACCATAAGTGCTAATGACTCCATTCCTTTTTGTGGCTGTAGGGGCTGTTGATTGGAGTACACTAAAACAAACCTAACCTCTCTAGGACATTCAGAAGCCAAGTTATAAGCCCACAAAGGTGTATCTGGACTACTTCTTTAAAGTGACACCAGGCCCGGTGACCTTTGGGACATGGTTTTACCCCCTATAGGAATGTGTGATCATCTTGAAACGTTCAGATCACTTACAACTCAATAGATTCTACCTTCTTGTAGCGTTTCAGCCTGATTGGACCTTGTTTTCACACAAATGAACCCAGAATGATGTGAAATTGTGCTTCGTGCAACATAATTCTGGGTGCCATTTACAAACCATAAGTGCTAATGACTCCATTCCCTTTTCTGGTTGTAGGGGCTGTTGATTGGAGTACATTAAAACAAACCTGATCTCTCTAGGACATTCAGAAGCCAAGTTATAAGCCCACAAATGTGTAACTGGACTACTTCTTTAAATTGACACCAGATCCGGTGACCTTTGGGACATGGTTTGACCCCCTTAGGAAAGTGCTATCATCATGAAACGTTCAGATCACTTACAACTCAATAGATTCTACCTTCCTGAAATGTTTCTGCCGGATTGGACCTTGTTTTCACACAAATGAACCCAGAATGATGTGAAATTGTGCTTCGTGCAACATAATTCTGGGTGCCATTTAAAAACCTTAAGTGCTAATGTCTCCATTCCTTTTTGTGGTTGTAGGGGCTGTTGATTGGAGTACACTAAAACAAACCTGACCTCTCTAGGACATTCAGAAGCCAAGTTATAAGCCCACAAATGTGTAACTGGACTACTTCTTTAAAGTGACACCAGATCCGGTCACCTTTGGGACATGGTTTGACCCCCTTAGGAAAGTGCTATCATCATGAAACGTTCAGATCACTTACAACTCAATAGCTTCTACCTTCCTGTAACGTTTCAGCCTGATTGGACCTTGTTTTCACACAAATGAACCCAGAATGATGTGAAATTGTGCTTCGTGCAACATAATTCTGCGTGCCATTTAAAAACCATAAGTGCTAATGTCTCCATTCCTTTTTGTGGTTGTAGGGGCTGTTGATTGGAGTACACTAAAACTAACCTGATCGCTCTAGAACATTCAGAAGCCAAGTTATAAGTCCACAAATATGTAACTGGACTACTCTTTAAATTGACACCAGATCCGGTGACCTTTGGGACATGGTTTGACCCCCTTAGGAAAGTGCTATCATCATGAAACGTTCAGATCACTTACAACTCAATAGATTCTACCTTCCTGTAACGTTTCAGCCTGATTGGACCTTGTTTTCACACAAATGGACCCAGAATGTTGTGAAATAGTGCTTCGTGCAACATAATTCTGGGTGCCATTTACAAACCATAAGTGCTAATGACTCCATTCCTTTTTGTGGTTGTAGGGGCTGTTGACTGGAGTGCACTAAAACAAACCTAACCTCTCTAGGACATTCAGAAGCCAAGTTATAAGCCCACAAAGGTGTAACTGGACTACATCTTTAAAGTGACACCAGGCCCGGTGACCTTTGGGACATGGTTTTACCCCCTATAGGAATATGCGATCATCTTGAAACGTTCAGATCACTTACAACTCAATAGATTCTACCTTCTTGTAGCGTTTCAGCCTGATTGGACCTTGTTTTCACACAAATGGACCCAGAATGATGTGAAATTGTGCTTCGTGCAACATAATTCTGGGTGCCATTTACAAACCATAAGTGCTAATGACTCCATTCCTTTTTGTGGTTGTAGGGGCTGTTGATTGGAGTACACTAAAACAAACCTGATCTCTCTAGGACATTCAGAAGCCAAGTTATAAACCCACAAATGTGTAACTGGACTACTTCTTTAAATTGACACCAGATCCGGTGACCTTTGGGACATGGTTTGACCCCCTTAGGAAAGTGCTATCATCATGAAACGTTCAGATAACTTACAACTCAATAGATTCTACCTTCCTGTAACGTTTCAGCCTGATTGGACCTTGTTTTCACACAAATGAACCCAGAATGATGTGAAATTGTGCTTCGTGCAACATAATTCTGGGTGCCATTTACAAACCATAAGTGCTAATGACTCCATTCCTTTTTGTGGTTGTAGGGGCTGTTGATTGGAGTACATTAAAACAAACCTGATCTCTCTAGGACATTCAGAAGCCAAGTTATAAGCCCACAAATGTGTAACTGGACTACTTCTTTAAATTGACACCAGATCCGGATATCTTTGGGACATGGTTTGACCCCCTTCGGAAAGTGCTATCATCATGAAACGTTCAGATCACTTACAACTCAATAGATTCTACCTTCCTGTAACGTTTCAGCCTGATTGGACCTTGTTTTCACACAAATGAACCCAGAATGATGTGAAATTGTGCTTCGTGCAACATAATTCTGGGTGCCATTTAAAAACCATAAGTGCTAATGACTCCATTCCTTTTTGTGGTTGTAGGGGCTGTTGATTGGAGTACCCTAAAACAAACCTGATCTCTCTAGGACATTCAGAAGCCAAGTTATAAGCCCACAAATGTGTAACTGGACTACTTCTTTAAAGTGACACCAGATCCGGTGACCTTTGGGACATGGTTTGACCCCCTTAGGAAAGTGCTATCATCATGAAACGTTCAGATCACTTACAACTCAATAGATTCTACCTTCCTGTAACGTTTCAGCCTGATTGGACCTTGTTTTCACACAAATGAACCCAGGATGATGTGAAATTGTGCTTCGTGCAACATAATTCTGGGTGCCATTTAAAAACCATAAGTGTTAATGTCTCCATTCCTTTTTGTGGTTGTAGGGGCTGTTGATTGGAGTACACTAAAACAAACCTGATCGCTCTAGGACATTCAGAAGCCAAGTTATAAGTCCACAAATATGTAACTGGACTACTTCTTTAAATTGACACCAGATCCGGTGACCTTTGGGACATGGTTTGACCCCCTTTGGAAATTGCTATCATCATGAAACGTTCAGATCACTTACAACTCAATAGATTCTACCTTCCTGTAACGTTTCAGCCTGATTGGACCTTGTTTTCACACAAATGGACCCAGAATGATGTGAAATAGTGCTTCATGCAACATAATTCTGGGTGCCATTTACAAACCATAAGTGCTAATGACTCCATTCCTTTTTGTGGCTGTAGGGGCTGTTGATTGGAGTACACTAAAACAAACCTAACCTCTCTAGGACATTCAGAAGCCAAGTTATAAGCCCACAAAGGTGTATCTGGACTACTTCTTTAAAGTGACACCAGGCCCGGTGACCTTTGGGACATGGTTTTACCCCCTATAGGAATGTGTGATCATCTTGAAACGTTCAGATCACTTACAACTCAATAGATTCTACCTTCTTGTAGCGTTTCAGCCTGATTGGACCTTGTTTTCACACAAATGAACCCAGAATGATGTGAAATTGTGCTTCGTGCAACATAATTCTGGGTGCCATTTACAAACCATAAGTGCTAATGACTCCATTCCCTTTTCTGGTTGTAGGGGCTGTTGATTGGAGTACATTAAAACAAACCTGATCTCTCTAGGACATTCAGAAGCCAAGTTATAAGCCCACAAATGTGTAACTGGACTACTTCTTTAAATTGACACCAGATCCGGTGACCTTTGGGACATGGTTTGACCCCCTTAGGAAAGTGCTATCATCATGAAACGTTCAGATCACTTACAACTCAATAGATTCTACCTTCCTGAAATGTTTCTGCCGGATTGGACCTTGTTTTCACACAAATGAACCCAGAATGATGTGAAATTGTGCTTCGTGCAACATAATTCTGGGTGCCATTTAAAAACCTTAAGTGCTAATGTCTCCATTCCTTTTTGTGGTTGTAGGGGCTGTTGATTGGAGTACACTAAAACAAACCTGACCTCTCTAGGACATTCAGAAGCCAAGTTATAAGCCCACAAATGTGTAACTGGACTACTTCTTTAAAGTGACACCAGATCCGGTCACCTTTGGGACATGGTTTGACCCCCTTAGGAAAGTGCTATCATCATGAAACGTTCAGATCACTTACAACTCAATAGCTTCTACCTTCCTGTAACGTTTCAGCCTGATTGGACCTTGTTTTCACACAAATGAACCCAGAATGATGTGAAATTGTGCTTCGTGCAACATAATTCTGCGTGCCATTTAAAAACCATAAGTGCTAATGTCTCCATTCCTTTTTGTGGTTGTAGGGGCTGTTGATTGGAGTACACTAAAACTAACCTGATCGCTCTAGAACATTCAGAAGCCAAGTTATAAGTCCACAAATATGTAACTGGACTACTTCTTTAAATTGACACCAGATCCGGTGACCTTTGGGACATGGTTTGACCCCCTTAGGAAAGTGCTATCATCATGAAACGTTCAGATCACTTACAACTCAATAGATTCTACCTTCCTGTAACGTTTCAGCCTGATTGGACCTTGTTTTCACACAAATGGACCCAGAATGTTGTGAAATAGTGCTTCGTGCAACATAATTCTGGGTGCCATTTACAAACCATAAGTGCTAATGACTCCATTCCTTTTTGTGGTTGTAGGGGCTGTTGACTGGAGTGCACTAAAACAAACCTAACCTCTCTAGGACATTCAGAAGCTAAGTTATAAGCCCACAAAGGTGTAACTGGACTACATCTTTAAAGTGACACCAGGCCCGGTGACCTTTGGGACATGGTTTTACCCCCTATAGGAATATGCGATCATCTTGAAACGTTCAGATCACTTACAACTCAATAGATTCTACCTTCTTGTAGCGTTTCAGCCTGATTGGACCTTGTTTTCACACAAATGGACCCAGAATGATGTGAAATTGTGCTTCGTGCAACATAATTCTGGGTGCCATTTACAAACCATAAGTGCTAATGACTCCATTCCTTTTTGTGGTTGTAGGGGCTGTTGATTGGAGTACACTAAAACAAACCTGATCTCTCTAGGACATTCAGAAGCCAAGTTATAAACCCACAAATGTGTAACTGGACTACTTCTTTAAATTGACACCAGATCCGGTGACCTTTGGGACATGGTTTGACCCCCTTAGGAAAGTGCTATCATCATGAAACGTTCAGATAACTTACAACTCAATAGATTCTACCTTCCTGTAACGTTTCAGCCTGATTGGACCTTGTTTTCACACAAATGAACCCAGAATGATGTGAAATTGTGCTTCGTGCAACATAATTCTGGGTGCCATTTACAAACCATAAGTGCTAATGACTCCATTCCTTTTTGTGGTTGTAGGGGCTGTTGATTGGAGTACATTAAAACAAACCTGATCTCTCTAGGACATTCAGAAGCCAAGTTATAAGCCCACAAATGTGTAACTGGACTACTTCTTTAAATTGACACCAGATCCGGATATCTTTGGGACATGGTTTGACCCCCTTCGGAAAGTGCTATCATCATGAAACGTTCAGATCACTTACAACTCAATAGATTCTACCTTCCTGTAACGTTTCAGCCTGATTGGACCTTGTTTTCACACAAATGAACCCAGAATGATGTGAAATTGTGCTTCGTGCAACATAATTCTGGGTGCCATTTAAAAACCATAAGTGCTAATGACTCCATTCCTTTTTGTGGTTGTAGGGGCTGTTGATTGGAGTACCCTAAAACAAACCTGATCTCTCTAGGACATTCAGAAGCCAAGTTATAAGCCCACAAATGTGTAACTGGACTACTTCTTTAAAGTGACACCAGATCCGGTGACCTTTGGGACATGGTTTGACCCCCTTAGGAAAGTGCTATCATCATGAAACGTTCAGATCACTTACAACTCAATAGATTCTACCTTCCTGTAACGTTTCAGCCTGATTGGACCTTGTTTTCACACAAATGAACCCAGGATGATGTGAAATTGTGCTTCGTGCAACATAATTCTGGGTGCCATTTAAAAACCATAAGTGTTAATGTCTCCATTCCTTTTTGTGGTTGTAGGGGCTGTTGATTGGAGTACACTAAAACAAACCTGATCGCTCTAGGACATTCAGAAGCCAAGTTATAAGTCCACAAATATGTAACTGGACTACTTCTTTAAATTGACACCAGATCCGGTGACCTTTGGGACATGGTTTGACCCCCTTTGGAAATTGCTATCATCATGAAACGTTCAGATCACTTACAACTCAATAGATTCTACCTTCCTGTAACGTTTCAGCCTGATTGGACCTTGTTTTCACACAAATGGACCCAGAATGATGTGAAATAGTGCTTCATGCAACATAATTCTGGGTGCCATTTACAAACCATAAGTGCTAATGACTCCATTCCTTTTTGTGGTTGTAGGGGCTGTTGATTGGAGTACACTAAAACAAACCTGATCTCTCTAGGACATTCAGAAGCCAAGTTATAAGCCCACAAATGTGTAACTGGACTACTTCTTTAAATTGACACCAGATCCGGATATCTTTAGGACATGGTTTGACCCCCTTCGGAAAGTGCTATCATCATGAAACGTTCAGATCACTTACAACTCAATAGATTCTACCTTCCTGTAACGTTTCAGCCTGATTGGACCTTGTTTTCACACAAATGAACCCAGAATGATGTGAAATTGTGCTTCGTGCAACATAATTCTGGGTGCCATTTAAAAACCATAAGTGCTAATGACTCCATTCCTTTTTGTGGTTGTAGGGGCTGTTGATTGGAGTACCCTAAAACAAACCTGATCTCTCTAGGACATTCAGAAGCCAAGTTATAAGCCCACAAATGTGTAACTGGACTACTTCTTTAAAGTGACACCAGATCCGGTGACCTTTGGGACATGGTTTGACCCCCTTAGGAAAGTGTTATCATCATGAAACGTTCAGATCACTTACAACTCAATAGATTCTACCTTCCTGTAACGTTTCAGCCTGATTGGACCTTGTTTTCACACAAATGAACCCAGGATGATGTGAAATTGTGCTTCGTGCAACATAATTCTGGGTGCCATTTAAAAACCATAAGTGTTAATGTCTCCATTCCTTTTTGTGGTTGTAGGGGCTGTTGATTGGAGTACACTAAAACAAACCTGATCGCTCTAGGACATTCAGAAGCCAAGTTATAAGTCCACAAATATGTAACTGGACTACTTCTTTAAATTGACACCAGATCCGGTGACCTTTGGGACATGGTTTGACCCCTTTAGGAAAGTGCTATCATCATGAAACGTTCAGATAACTTACAACTCAATAGATTCTACCTTCCTGTAACGTTTCAGCCTGATTGGACCTTGTTTTCACACAAATGGACCCAGAATGATGTGAAATAGTGCTTCATGCAACATAATTCTGGGTGCCATTTACAAACCATAAGTGCTAATGACTCCATTCCTTTTTGTGGTTGTAGGGGCTGTTGATTGGAGTACACTAAAACAAACCTGATCTCTATAGGACATTCAGAAGCCAAGTTATAAGCCCACAAATGTGTAACTGGACTACTTTAAATTGACACCAGATCCTGTGACCTTTGGGACATGGTTTGACCCCCTTAGGAAAGTGCTATCATCATGAAACGTTCAGATCACTTACAACTCAATAGATTCTACCTTCCTGTAACGTTTCAGCCTGATTGGACCTTGTTTTCACACAAATAAACCCAGAATGATGTGAAATTGTGCTTCGTGCAACATAATTCTGGGTGCCATGTACAAACCATAAGTGCTAATGACTCCATTCCTGTTTGTGGTTGTAGGGGCTTTTGATTGGAGTACACTAAAACAAACCTAACCTCTCTAGGACATTTAGAAGCCAAGTTATAAGCCCACAAAGGTGTAACTGGACTACATCTTTAAAGTGACACCAGGCCCGGTGACCTTTGGGACATGGTTTTACCCCCTATAGGAATGTGCGATCATCTTGAAACGTTCAGATCACTTACAACTCAATAGATTCTACCTTCTTGTAACGTTTCAGCCTGATTGGACCTTAATTTAACACAAATGAACCCAGAATGATGTGAAATTGTGCTTCGTGCAACATAATTCTGGGTGCCATTTACAAACCATAAGTGCTAATGACTCCATTCCTTTTTGTGGTTGTAGGGGCTGCTGATTGGAGTACATTAAAACAAACCTGATCTCTTTAGGACATTCAGAAGCCAAGTTATAAGCCCACAAATGTGTAACTGGACTACTTCTTTAAATTGACACCAGATCCGGTGACCTTTGGGACATGGTTTGACCCCCTTAGGAAAGTGCTATCATCATGAAACGTTCAGATCACTTACAACTCAATAGATTCTACCTTCCTGTAACGTTTCAGCCTGATTGGACCTTGTTTTCACACAAATGAACCCAGAATGATGTGAAATTGTGTTTCGTGCAACATAATACTGGGTGCCATTTAAAAACCATAAGTGCTAATGACTCCATTCCTTTTTGTGGTTGTAGGGGCTGTTGATTGGAGTATACTAAAACAAATCTGATCTCTCTAGGACATTCAGAAGCCACGTTATAAGCCCACAAATGTGTAACTGGACTACTTTTTTAAATTGACACCAGATCGGGTGACCTTTGGGACATGGTTTGACCCCCTTAGGAAAGTGCTATCATCATGAAACGTTCAGATCACTTACAACTCAATAGATTCTACCTTCCTGTAAGGTTTCAGCCGGATTGGACCTTGTTTTCACACAAATGAACCCAGAATGATGTGAAATTGTGCTTCGTGCAACATAATTCTGGGTGCCATTTACAAACCATAAGTGCTAATGACTCCATTCCTTTTTGTGGTTGTAGGGGCTGTTAATTGGAGTACATTAAAACAAACCTGACCTCTCTAGGACATTCAGAAGCCAAGTTATAAGCCCACAAATGTGTAACTGGACTACTTCTTTAAATTGAAACCAGATCCGGTGACCTTTGGGACATGGTTTGACCCCCTTAGGAAAGTGCTATCATCATGAAACGTTCAGATCACTTACAACTCAATAGATTCTACCTTCCTGTAACGTTTCAGCCTGATTGGACCTTGTTTTCACACAAATGAACCCAGAATGATGTGAAATTGTGCTTCGTGCAACATAATTCTGGGTGCCATTTAAAAACCATAAGTGCTAATGACTCCATTCCTTTTTGTGGTTGTAGGGGCTGTTGATTGGAGTACACTAAAACAAACCTGATCCTCTAGGACATTCAGAAGCCAAGTTATAAGCCCACAAATGTGTAACTGGACTACTTCTTTAAATTGACACCAGATCCGGTGACCTTTGGGACATGGTTTGACCCCCTTAGGAAAGTGCTATCATCTTGAAACGTTCAGATCACTTACAACTCAGTAGATTCTACCTTCCTGTAACGTTTCAGCCTGATTGGACCTTGTTTTCACACAAATGAACCCAGAATGATGTGAAATTGTGCTTCGTGCAACATAATTCTGGGTGCCATTTACAAACCATAAGTGCTAATGACTCCATTCCCTTTTGTGGTTGTAGAGGCTGTTGATTGGAGTACATTACAACAAACCTGATCTCTCTAGGACATTCAGAAGCCAAGTTATAAGCCCACAAATGTGTAACTGGACTACTTCTTTAAAGTGACACCAGATCCGGTGAACTTTGGGACATGGTTTGACCCCCTTAGGAAAGTGCTATCATCATGAAACGTTCAGATCACTTACAACTCAATAGATTCTACCTTCCTGTAACGTTTCAGCCTGATTGGACCTTGTTTTCACACAAATGAACCCAGAATGATGTGAAATTGTGTTTCGTGCAACATAATACTGGGTGCCATTTAAAAACCATAAGTGCTAATGACTCCATTCCTTTTTGTGGTTGTAGGGGCTGTTGATTGGAGTATACTAAAACAAACCTGATCTCTCTAGGACATTCAGAAGCCACGTTATAAGCCCACAAATGTGTAACTGGACTACTTTTTTAAATTGACACCAGATCGGGTGACCTTTGGGACATGGTTTGACCCCCTTAGGAAAGTGCTATCATCATGAAACGTTCAGATCACTTACAACTCAATAGATTCTACCTTCCTGTAAGGTTTCAGCCGGATTGGACCTTGTTTTCACACAAATGAACCCAGAATGATGTGAAATTGTGCTTCGTGCAACATAATTCTGGGTGCCATTTACAAACCATAAGTGCTAATGACTCCATTCCTTTTTGTGGTTGTAGGGGCTGTTGATTGGAGTACATTAAAACAAACCTGACCTCTCTAGGACATTCAGAAGCCAAGTTATAAGCCCACAAATGTGTAACTGGACTACTTCTTTAAATTGACACCAGATCCGGTGACCTTTGGGACATGGTTTGACCCCCTTAGGAAAGTGCTATCATCATGAAACGTTCAGATCACTTACAACTCAATAGATTCTACCTTCCTGTAACGTTTCAGCCTGATTGGACCTTGTTTTCACACAAATGAACCCAGAATGATGTGAAATTGTGCTTCGTGCAACATAATTCTGGGTGCCATTTACAAACCATAAGTGCTAATGACTCCATTCCCTTTTGTGGTTGTAGAGGCTGTTGATTGGAGTACATTACAACAAACCTGATCTCTCTAGGACATTCAGAAGCCAAGTTATAAGCCCACAAATGTGTAACTGGACTACTTCTTTAAAGTGACACCAGATCCGGTGAACTTTGGGACATGGTTTGACCCCCTTAGGAAAGTGCTATCATCATGAAACGTTCAGATCAATTACAACTCAATAGATTCTACCTTCCTGTAACGTTTCAGCCTGATTGGACCTTGTTTTCACACAAATGAACCCAGAATGATGTGAAATTGTGCTTCGTGCAACATAATTCTGGGTGCCATTTAAAAACCATGAGTGTTAATGTCTCCATTCCTTTTTGTGGTTGTAGGGTCTGTTAATTGGAGTACACTAAAACAAACCTGATCGCTCTAGGACATTCAGAAGCCAAGTTATAAGTCCACAAATATGTAACTGGACTACTTCTTTAAATTGACACCAGATCCGGTGACCTTTGGGACATGGGTTGACCCCCTTAGGAAAGTGCTATCATCATGAAACGTTCAGATCACTTACAACTCAATAGATTCCACCTTCCTGTAACGTTTCAGCCTGATTGGACCTTGTTTTCACACAAATGGACCCAGAATGATGTGAAATAGTGCTTCGTGCAACATAATTCTGGGTGCCATTTACAAACCATAAGTGCTAATGACTCCATTCCTTTTTGTGGTTGTAGGGGCTGTTGATTGGAGTACACTCAAACAAACCTGATCTCTCTAGGACATTCAGAAGCCAAGTTATAAGCCCAAAAATGTGTAACTGGACTACTTTAAATTGACACCAGATCCTGTGACCTTTGGGACATGGTTTGACCCCCTTAGGAAAGTGCTATCATCATGAAACGTTCAGATCACTTACAACTCAATAGATTCTACCTTCCTGTAACTTTTCAGCCTGATTGGACCTTGTTTTCACACAAATGAACCCAGAATGATGTGAAATTGTGCTTCGTGCAACATAATTCTGGGTGCCATGTACAAACCATAAGTGCTAATGACTCCTTTCCTGTTTGTGGTTTTAGGGGCTTTTGATTGGAGTACACTAAAACAAACCTAACCTCTCTAGGACATTTAGAAGCCAAGTTATAAGCCCACAAAGGTGTAACTGGACTACATCTTTAAAGTGACACCAGGCCCGGTGACCTTTGGGACATGGTTTTACCCCCTATAGGAATGTGCGATCATCTTGAAACGTTCAGATCACTTACAACTCAATAGATTCTACCTTCTTGTAACGTTTCAGCCTGATTGGACCTTGTTTTCACACAAATGGACCCAGAATGATGTGAAATTGTGCTTCGTGCAACATTATTCTGGGTGCCATTTACAAACCATAAGTGCTAATGACTCCATTCCTTTTTGTGGTTGTAGGGGCTGTTGATTGGAGTACACTAAAACAAACCTGATCTCTCTAGGACATTCAGAAGCCAAGTTATAAGCCCACAAATGTGTAACTGGACTACTTCTTTAAAGTGACACCAGATCCGGTGAACTTTGGGACATGGTTTGACCCCCTTAGGAAAGTGCTATCATCATGAAACGTTCAGATCACTTACAACTCAATAGATTCTACCTTCCTGTAACGTTTCAGCCTGATTGGACCTTGTTTTCACACAAATGAACCCAGAATGATGTGAAATTGTGCTTCGTGCAACATAATTCTGGGTGCCATTTAAAAACCATAAGTGTTAATGGCTCCATTCCTTTTTGTGGTTGTAGGGGCTGTTGATTGGAGTACACTAAAACAAACCTGATCGCTCTAGGACATTCAGAAGCCAAGTTATAAGTCCACAAATATGTAACTGGGCTACTTCTTTAAATTGACACCAGATCCGGTGACCTTTGGGACATGGTTTGACCCCCTTAGGAAAGTGCTATCATCATGAAACATTCAGATCACTTACAACTCAATAGATTCTACCTTCCTGTAACGTTTCAGCCTGATTGGACCTTGTTTTCACACAAATGGACCCAGAATGATGTGAAATAGTGCTTCGTGCAACATAATTCTGGGTGCCATTTACAAACCATAAGTGCTAATGACTCCATTCCTTTTTGTGGTTGTAGGGGCTGTTGATTGGAGTACACTCAAACAAACCTGATCTCTCAAGGACATTCAGAAGCCAAGTTATAAGCCCACAAATGTGTAACTGGACTACTTTAAATTGACACCAGATCCTGTGACCTTTGGGACATGGTTTGACCCCCTTAGGAAAGTGCTATCATCATGAAACGTTCAGATAACTTACAACTCAATAGATTCTACCTTCCTGTAACGTTTCAGCCTGATTGGACCTTGTTTTCACACAAATGAACCCAGAATGATGTGAAATTGTGCTTCGTGCAACATAATTCTGGGTGCCATGTACAAACCATAAGTGCTAATGACTCCATTCCTGTTTGTGGTTTTAGGGGCTTTTGATTGGAGTACACTAAAAAAAACCTAACCTCACTTGGACATTTAGAAGCCAAGTTATAAGCCCACAAAGGTGTAACTGGACTACATCTTTAAAGTGACACCAGGCCCGGTGACCTTTGGGACATGGTTTTACCCCGTATAGGAATGCGCGATCATCTTGAAACG